>NW_027493800.1:0-355321 GCF_021521415.1 Bidens hawaiensis
TTTCTAAATTGAAACTTGAGCATAACCTTTTTGCTTTCAGCGGTGTTTCCCATACTTCTCATACGGATATGTTGAAATAGAGAAGCACAAATCTTTATACTCCCTACTTGGTGAAAGATATTTTCAGGTAAAGGCATAGTAAGAGTAGAATAAGCTTTTGTCTCAATTTCTAATGCTTTCTTCTCTTCAACCGAGTATTGTGAGATAGCTTTAGGTGTAAAACCAATAGTATCATCCCCAATCATTGGAACGGTGTAAACCTCATCCAAACAGTATGAACAATCAGGATGTACTGATCCTAGATGAGCACGGAAACGGGGTTCCCATTTTGCAAAATCGTTAAATTTCATCAAACGTGGACATTTTGATGTCAACCAATCTCAGTGTCCAGTTGTAACATTTTTTGCATCAACATATTTTGAGACGCTAATGCATACATACCAGCTATTTTTGATAAAATTTCAAACTTTGAGGATTAAAATTAAAATTAGTTAACAAACTATAAACAGTAACGAACTGTGAACAGTTGCAAACGAACCACACCTTAACGAAGTTAAGATTAATGTTAACGAATCAGATGGTCAACAATACAGATAGTCAACGAATCAGATGGTCACCGAAACAGATAGTCAACGAATCATATGGTCAACGAATCAGATGGTCAACGAATCACTAAGAGAAGGCTTAGCGAATTGGAGGACGAATCAGCTACAGTTGATAACGAATCAACTGTAACAAATCAGGTTGTTACAACGGTTGTAACAAACTCTGACAACGAATGCCACATGGCAAAAGTTGTTATAATACAATTTCCAAGGTAGACGCGTGTCACACGAAACAGTTGACATGAATCAGATGGTGACGCGAACTGGGTAACGAATCAACCAAAATTCATAACGAATTGGCTAAATATGTTAATGAATCAAAATGAATGTTTTAACGAATTAAGTAGAACACTTAACGAATCAAATATGTATTCAAATCTTCAAATCTTCAAATCTTCAAAGAAGATTTCCAGATTTCTTGAAACGAAGAACACACAAACCAGAAACAAAAATTTGTAATACCACCTCAATTCTCAACCAAATCACACATCCAACCTATCAATTTACTCGTAAATCGATCACGAGTCTAATCGTATCAATCTCGTAACTTAATTCACCATAATCCATATCTAATCTAACCAAAAACGATCCCCTGTTCTCGGTTAAACTAGATCCAACCAAAAACAATCCACACACAATCCAAACACCAATTCAAGTCAACCACAACTCACCAATACCTTAACAACTTCATATCCAGTCCAATCAAACCATAATTAATTCAAATCAGTCTCAAATTGATTCAAAACCAAACCAAATAATAATTAATCAACTTTCAATCCAAATACCATCAATTAACCATCAAATCAAGCGTAATTGAGCACCGAAAGATCTGATACCACTTGTTTGATCTAGGGTTAATCCTTTAACAATTACACAGATCTCACATCTGATATACGATTAACCTTATACGGATCTAGCTCATGATTACGTATGATTCATATGTTATATGATGTATATATATCTCTATATATTAGTTGTATGTATGTGTATTAATAATATTAGTATGAAGATGAAGCTTGAGAGAATTTGGACAAGGTTTCGATAATTAAGCTCAAAAACTCTTTAACCTGTGAACAGTGTTCACTATAAATAGAAGGTGGACCTAGTTCGTTAACATCCCCTAACGAACTAGAGTCCACTTTGTTACATACATTAAATTAAATACTCTTAACGAATCACCCCTGATTCGTTAAACATCCTTAACGAATCAGGAGGGTAAATCAACTTAGATCTAGTTCGCTAAACATCCTTAGCGAACTAGACTATAACTTTAGCGAACTACCTTAATACATTAATAATTTATTACATAAATAAATGACAAATACATTAACGTTAAATACAAAGACTCGAGACGCAAAACCGTGAACTAACATCACCGAGCTAAAAGATCCAATTTAGGTACATCCACCGTGTTCTTAGCACAGTATCACACCACGTACCGAGAGCGCAGGGGTTGTTAGTCTTAGAGATTTATGGGCTCTATATTGCATCAAAATGGGCGGATATTACAATATTGTTTACATTATGTGTAAAATGTGGGAAAGGTGCGCTAGAAACATGGATATGAAGTTGTTTTGGGGAGGATGTATTGTTTCGATCTACGAGGCATACAGTTTAGATCTTCAAGGCACTCAGGGCCCATAGCCTATTCCCTTAGATTTACACATTCGCATGACATTGGATATGGTGGTACGGGTTCATGAAAATAGGGAGTATCGCATGGTGGATTCTCGGGGTAGGATTTGGGATCCAGAGCCCCGGGTTGATCAGGATGATGACATGTCGTTAGCTCAACGTACCAGCTGTCAGGTCCCTCAATTTCAGCTGGATCTTACTTAATCATGTCATAACTCACACAGATTGATGTGTTGACAAGGGAGTTAATGACGGGTTGCTATATTTAGAAAGATATGCGTTTGTTAAAAGCGGAATCAATAACAAACATACGGTTGCATAATAAGTATTCAATGATAGATAACACAAACAAGATTCACTCAAAAGATTTCCATTTATAGAATATCAATCATACATAGTGGATAATCGATTTAGGGTTTCTTGAAGGTTTATCCGTACTAAGACAGCCGTCACACACAATATTCTCTCTTAATAAATTCCTTTTTCCGTGTGTTGTGTGTGTGTTTGTTCTTAGTCCTCTCTTCATCCGTAGGCGGCGTGCCCTAAAACATTCTATTTATAGGCCTGCCAACCTAGGACAGCTGTCATTCCTTCTAGAAACCGCAAACATAAATACATATTCAAATTACATAATCAGAAAATATTCTAAGTTTAAAACAAGTCTTCCGGGTAGGCTCTGGATAAGTAAACTTCTCCGAGTAGACTATGTGCTCTGCCTGCCTTAGACTTGGTAACATAGAAGTGTGCTCCGGATCAGTTTCCGGGTAGACTTTACTTGAAGAGTATTTTACCAAGTAGACTTCAGTCTTCTTGACTTTGCCAGACTTTGCCCGACAAACCCTTACGAGCAACCTTGTTCTTCGATGGTCCATTCAACTCCTTGCTATACAATAACTTATTTGCAAAGTGTACTCGGCAGTACTGTTCCTTGCCTGAGTTGAACCTTGCCCGATGTTACTTAGAGATATTCCATTTATACATCAAGCTTGCTCGGATCATAATTATTAAAGAATACCTTGCCAGTCTTCCAATCACTTGGTCTCATGGACTTGGTTAGCCAAAAGCTTACTCGGAAGAGAACCTTACTTGACTATGAAGAACAGACATGCTTGATAAAGTGAACCTTGCTCGGATTTACATAAACTAGTGAACCTTGCCCGACAATGCACTAATTTGCAAACCTTGCTCGGATATCCACTAAAGAAGACTACTTGAAGTAAACCTTTCCCGATAGACAAAATATCGTACCCGGCTAAGTAAAAGCTTGCTCGGAAGTCTAAGGTGTACCCGGATCCATACTTAGAGAATTCTGAGGAGGTTGAGAAGATTCCAATCTTCCATGTACTTCATTTTGGTCAAATCTTTAACTCAACAATCTCCCCCTTAGGTCAGTTTCTTGACCCAACACCAGCCGACAACTCGACACACCACACACGATTATGGTGCAGGACCATCCCAGCCCGATCCTTACTCCTTTTCCGACCTGCACCATCTGATGACCATACATTATCTTATTTATATTTAAATTTATGTACTTTCACAGATACACTTAATCTTTTCCATAACTTTCATATATCATTCATACATCATTCGTAAAACAATAACATATCACACTATTACCTGGCGGTACATGTAATATCCGAAGATCGTTCACATACCGTCAAGCATTAATTCATACATAACATTATATAAGACATACACTTACCACTTAAGGTAAGAATATTAATTAATCATATAGGGTATGCACACAGCCCCGAAAACATAACAAGGAAACGGGGCTAGAAACTAACCTAAATTCGGTTCTTTTCAGAGTTAATGCTAATTCCTTTCTTTAACTAGGCACGGATAACTGTATAACAATTACACGTATTAATTAACTATCTCTACCCTTGTCTATTTCTAGTTTAATATAACCCTCAACGAACGGGGTCTGCGGGAAGCGCCCCTGGCAGCAGGGTTCTAGGGGCGGCAGCGCCTAGCGGGGTCCAAGGGGCAGAGCCCCTTGGTATGAAATTCGTTAACTCATTCGCTATAATGAATGACTCCATTCGTTATAACGAATGGTCTGATTCGTTAAGAAATCTTCGTTCTGGTCTAAGTGTCATTCGCTATGACATTCGTTATGACAAATGGTCCCATTCGTTATAGCGAATGGCCTTATCTGAGTATAACGAATGACTAAGGCCATTTGTTCATTCATTGAGATGAATGAAAGGCTCATTCGTTACAGGAGCAACTATAACGAATGGCTCCATTCGTTATCTCCTCATGGCGAATGAACGGATCACGAATGAATAAGGTCATTCGTGATTCGTATAGGACGAATGAGGGGTTCATTTGTTATAGGGGCACACGAATGTACCACATTCGTTATGACAATTTAACAAATGGCTAGCCATTCGTTCGTCATAACGAATAAGCTTCAGTACTCATTCAACTCTGACTTGATTGGTCTTGGTCAAAGTGAAAATCGATATGAACCCTAACCAGTCAACAACACCAGTTTTTCGATTAAGCTTCAAATCACAAAACGTTTCGTGTATGTTCTTTAATCAATCGATTAACCCATCAAATGTTAACCAATCTCAGCAAGATTTGTTGTGTTGGATTCGTTTTTACCATTTATACTTAGATCTAGGATTACTAAACGAGCCGAACAAGTTTTCGTTAATGAACTTACCTTAAACGAGTCGTTTTCATGAACCCGATCTATCGGTTTGACTTCTTACGATATTCCAGCACCAACAAGCTCGGGTTTTTATCTTCGGATCTTGGTTCGGGATATAGGATGCTGTTTGTGTGTGTTTTTGAAGGTGTAGGCTATGGTGTAGAGATGCATGGAAATGGAAAGGATTAGGGTTTAAGGGGTATTTATACTCCCTTAAGCCCATGGACCTAAGGCCCATTCCATCTCTTATTCCATCTTTTAAAGTCCAAGCCCACCATCTTATAGTTTATTTATCTAAACTGATACATGACACGTTATTGAACAAACGAAATTTCTTTTATTTATTATTACTAAAAGCAGGATGCTACATTTGTGCATTGTGTTTGTGGTTGTATTTGTAGATTTTATGCAGGTAGAATTTATTTTATGGAGAAATATCCCTACAACGTTCAAGGAGACAACAAATAGCAAAATTTCATCTCAGCTCGTAGGGAAGTTAAATTCCTTTTACGCCTCGTTTTCCATTTATTATCAAATCTTTTACATTGAGGGCAATTTGAGATTTAATTGTGGAGAGGAGGTTTACACTTGGCCAAACCAAGTCCAAAAAGCATAATTTTTGAACAAGTTTTTCAAAACCACTCTTTTTGTAGCAATAAAACGATTAGTCTATTAAATATTTTTGACAAACCGGGAAGAATAAGGATAAATATTAGAGCAAAACTAATCAACCTTAAAAGGTGATAAATTAAAAATATGGTTTGTAATGTTAAGATTAACTTTATGCAAAATATGTCGTTTTCACCCAATCCTTCATTTATGAGAATTAAGCCTTAATGCAGATATTCAGAAAAATACTCATATACTGGATACTTTTGAGTGAGTCAGGTACTTCATACTGATTAGAACTTGTCGTGAGTATTTTATTCGAGATCAAACGAAATGTTGCATAAAAAGAAAGGTAATATATTTCCAAAAACCATAAATAACCACAAAAACCCTATACCTATTACCAAAACACTAAATCAACCCAAAACCCTATCCTACCAAGTTACTCTTTCACTAGTATAATTCAGCATTGGTATTTTATCGGTAGACCTTAAAGAACCGGAATGCATTCTTTCGATTTTAATTTAATTTATTGCCTACAATTTGTAAAACATAGGTTGCCTCCAAAACTTAGGGATATAATCTTTATCTTTAGCAATAAGGTGAGAAAAAAGTGGCGCCAAGAGCAACAAATACCACCATTTTATGGGATTTCTAAAAGAGCAATGAATATATGAGCAAAAAGATATGAGCGATATTTGGGCTGCGGAAATTGGTCTCACGAAGGTAGACGTGGAGTAAGTCAAACCCAATACCAATTTGAATATACCGAACTAATGAGAGTGGGGGCTATTAGGCTCAAAGTCGAATGATCCATTAGAGTTGGAAGTTATGTTCAGAGCAGGGTTGAGGAAGAACTGATCCACATCTTGGATAAAACCGGTCTTGACGATCTGACCTTAAAAAAGTCATTAGGATTGTAAAAAAAATGCGGATTCACCACACTTTGGGACGAAGAATGGAGCAAGAGCAATAAAAGGAGGAAAATATTGAAGAAGAAGCTAGATTAGTTATTATCACATCCCAACCTAAGGTGGAAATGTCGAGACGCAAACTGATTGTTTACAGCTCTCAAGGTACTATCATGCAATATTTAAAAGTGACAATATCTATTAAATTCAATTAAATAATTCAAATACAAAATCTTAAAATAAAAGAAACAATACGAATATAAATTTAAAATTTAGATAAGTCTTGATTAATTCTTCTAGCATAAATCATCCCTAAGTTCTTCACCAATCTTGCAATCAATTCAATCTAAAACTTGCATATGCGTATAAAAAAAAATAGATTTGTCAACACAAGATTGAGTGAGTAAAACACCATTTAATTCAATATAATAAAATATGAGAAATGAGCAAATTGTCCTTAATGTGGTATAAAATTAAGCCAAAACATTTAATATAGTAAGCAGATAATAATGAGTGTGCTAAACTGTTGTCATGCGAATCGGGCGTTGGTTACCATAATTGAGTTGTCGGTGAAACCTTTGTCATGGAATCGGATGCCGGCCACTACGACAGTCGTATGATCATACTTATATGTGAACATGATGGACCCACTCCGAATGCATTCAAGTAAACAAATTAGCAAGTAGCAAGTTAGACACATAATTGATAGCACACGAAGTTGACAGTTGCTAATGTGAATACTAATAGTATGTAAATATTGAAAGTACGCATATGTCCCTAAAGGGTTGGAAAACAAGTAAAAAAGAGGGGAATGATTACTCCCCTGATTAGATTAACGAAATACATATGAGGATGTGAGAATATTGAACCCTTCAGGATTTACCGTCAATGATTCCTAGTTAAATAATATGATATTATGAGTTATTTATAAATGATATGACATGAATAATGAATTTAGGATTTCAATGAGATTTGAGTTATATTTGGAATTATAGTATTATTGATTGATCGGTGGTTTTATAATATTGTTATTATTGCAAAAACCAATATTATTGTTATCAGTTGTTTGAATGAATGATTACTCTTATTAATTACAAAATACCAATAATATATACTTGATAGAATAAATAATTAAACAATTTAAATCAATAAGTTTAATATCAACAATACATATAATAAGAGTATTTAAATAAATAATTAATATACAGACAAATGATTTGAGTAACTATAAATTGAGATATAATATATGAGTAAATATGATATAAATATATAATACTTTAAATCAATAATTATAACATAAACGTTTTTATAAAAATAATAATAATATTTAAACAAATATGCATTCTGAATAGTTAACGAAGTTAAATATTAAAAATATATTTAACGCGTTTTAAGTACGTTTGTTATATATTCGTTTTAAAAAAAATAATATATATATATATTATATATATAGGATTAGGCTCATTTCAGAAGTATTTTTATTGCGAGAAGTCCGAGAAGTGATATCAACCAATCAAAATTTTTCTTTTTATTTTATCTTTAAATTATGTAAAAGGGTATACTAGTAATATCTACAAATGTCTTATCTCGGTAACTATTAAATATAGGAGAAGGTTTCAAATTATATTATTTGTTTAATTTATATCAATTCAAAAAGCTTTCATATTAATAATTCATTGGACTCTTTTTATAATATAATATTCAAGGATCACCATTACTAGTAATATCCACCAGAATATTATTGTTGATGTAAAAAAGGACGTTTTTGCCTATTATTCAACAAAAGTTGGTTTTTACTCCTTACATTATTTTTATTCTCAATAATTAATCATTGTATTATCTACTATTTCTAGGCAAATTTGAAACAAAAAAGACATAATCGATTGTATTTCATGGAGTACGTAGAAATCAGTAATTGTTATGTATATTATTAATAGCTTGTTACAAGGTAGGTTTTAGCCTTAGGACGTGTGTGCTTTTTAAAATCTTCATGATAAATCCGCGATAAAGAACTTATATCATCATTGATATGGCACGGTTCCGCAAAATCATTAAACAAATGATATTAAAGAATAAAAACTTAAGAGTTCAATTTTTATTCAAATCACATAAACGGTTATATATCAAATAATAAAAACACTAGGTTCCCTATAGTTTATCCTAAACAAAACACGATGCCGAAAGCAGACTTATCATTTTTTGCATGCTCATTCATCAACAAAACAATCATTTAGAATTGAGAAGCTCTTGAGAAGCTCCAAAATATCTGATTCTTTAGTGGTTACGTCTTATCCGAGCCTCCATCTTTTACCGGGTAACTTTGAAAGTTGAAATAATCTCATTCTGTTTCTACAATAAAACAAACCAGCATTGTAAAAAACATTAGACATGCAACTAGTATATTAAAATATTATTATAAACCACTACAAACAAATATATGCTGCACCTACATGGCTACATATCATCATATAAATACAGAGTATAGTAGCACGCATATACATGAACCTAAATCTAATGCTTAAATATGTAAAATAGTTTTAGTTTTTGTATTTAAAATACTGTTCATATTTAATTCCTTAACTGGTTATAAATTCAAATTTTGTAAAAAAGAAAAATGTTGGTGTCACCCTACCGAATTTGACCTGCACTAACATGAGTTTTTCCCATTACCTAATCTGTTCATTTTTGTCATCTCTAGGTTACGACTCATCATTGTAAGAAATATGAATATACCTGCATATTCTACACCTGATCATAGCACCACCTAAAATGATCATAATATTCATAATGTGCAGTGTAGGAACTTTGAGCTTTTTGTAATGGTTGTGTAGGGATATTCGTACACGTGTACACACATACACCTAAAATTCATTACACTAACTAAACAATTAATCATGCTACACAAATGGAACCAACATATCACTACACAACCATTGATATCCCTACACATATGCATCCAAATATATCCGTACACAACCATTGATATCCCTACACATACACAAATTAATATGGCTACACATATGCAAAATTTATATTCCTGCACAACCATTGATATCCCTACACATACGCATTCTAAATGTTTAGAACTTACAAAACACAAGAAATAACATTATATCACATCAACCAACACATGCTCTGTACATACTACATACACATATATTACAATATATACAACCTAAACAACAAACAATTATGCCATACATATAACATGTTTAGCACCCAAAAAAAAACGTCCAACCTACACAGCCACATTCTAAATGTTAAACACCTACACAAATAATATTATGCAACAAGCTACTCATTCACAAGTATTACAACATATACAACCTACACAACAAAGAAATGTAACCTACACCGCAAAAAATTGTGCCTTGCATATAACATGTTTGGTACCTACACAAAAAACCTACAACATACACACACACATTCTAAGTGTTTAGGAATTTGTAGAAAAAAAATCATTATATACATAACGCTGCACATAGACATATATTACAGCATATACAACCTACACAACACACGAATATGTGCTACACAGTACAATTATACCTCAAGCACAAGTTTCTAGAACCTTTCACGTAACACATAATTTCAGGCACATAAATATTTAATATGAAATCATACTACAAAGCACACATGAAGAACCAAAAACCAAGTAAACAAAAAAACTAAGTAAGAAGTGAATATAAAAACCAAAATCCTAGTAAGTCACAAAGTTTTGTAGTATTAATAAACAACAATAAGAAGAAATTTCATATGTAGGTATACAGGTGAGATGATGAAGTCTATATGATAGATTTTTTTCTAAAAAAAGAGCATAACCTTGATACGGTTTAAAGCATCAATGTTGTAACCTCAAACAATCCCCAAATTTGTTTTAAACAAGAACTCGTTGCAAAAATCATTCGTATACCCTCTCGAACTAAATCTTATAGTAAACACCAAAGATTATGGGAATTAAATATCGATTTCTACAGTTCTAAATAAATACAACATTAGCAAATCTTATAATACTACTAACTACACACACACAAAAAAACGCCACCAGATGTATGTGTAGACTTTGTAATATGAACTAAAATATGACATTCCAAGGAGAATTCGATGAACTACAGTTGAATTAGTTTGACTAATGTGCACTATTTACCTTATAAGCTACTTTGATTGAAAAAACACAACACGATATACACAACATACCTTCAATTCCTTGTGTAGGGTTTCGATCCCTGTAGCAAACCAGAAAACCCCAATTAAGCTTAAAAACCCAACTTGTAGACAACATGGATGACCGATTGCTTCCTATTGTCACCCAAAAATAATCAATTGTCATTAATCTACTCGATTTTGTTTATCAATTTCATATGAGCAGAGGATTTCGTGCGACGAGTTATGTGGAGCAGTTTTGGAATAAAAACAGGGATGCTCTACACGTTACATATTCTAAGCTACACAAAATTGACCTTTTTATCCTTTTATGCATAAAATATCTGTACAGAGGTTTAAAATATTAACAAAAATGCCATGTTGTATTATTAACCATTGATTTGTGTAATTAACGGTTGAGATTTACTTCTCGCACTTCTCGCTATAAAATCACTTCTCGCATGAACCATCCGAGAAGTGCGAGAAGTGATATCAACCAATCAAAATTTTTCTTTTTATTTTATCTTTAAATTATGTAAAAGGGTATACTAGTAATATATACAAATGTCTTATCTTGCTAACTATTAAATATAGGAGAAGGTTTCAAATTATATTATCTGTTTAATTTATATCAATTCAAAATGCTTTTATATTAATAATTCATTGAACTCTTTTTATAATATAATATTCAAGGATCACCGTTACTAGTAATATCCACCAGAATATTATTGTTGAAGCAAAAAAAGACGTTTTTGCCTATTATTCAACAAAAGTTGGTTTTTACTCCTTACATTAATTTTATTCTCAATAATTAATCATTGTATTATCTACTATTTCTAGGCAAATTTGAAACAAAAAAGATATAATCGATTGTATTTCATGGAGTACGTAGAAATCAGTAATGGTTATGTATATTATTAATAGCTTGTTGCAAGGTAGGTTTTAGCCTTAGGACGTGTGTGCTTTTTAAAATCTTCATGAGAAAACCGCGATAAAGAACTTATATCATCATTGAAATGACACGGTTCCGCAAAATCATTAAACCAATGATATTAAAGAATAAAAACTTAAGAGTTCAATTTTTATTCAAATCACATAAACGGTTATATATCAAATAATAAAAACACTAGGTTCCCTATAGTTTATCCTAAACAAAACACGATGCCGAAAGCAGACTTATCATTTTCTGCATGCTCATTCATCAACAAAACAATCATTTAGAATTGAGAAGCTCTTGAGAAGCTCCAAAATATCTGATTCTTTACTGGTTACGTCTTATCCGAGCCTCCATCTTTTACCGGGTAACTTTGAAAGTTGAAATAATCTCATTCTGTTTCTACAATAAAACAAACCAGCATTGTAAAAAACATTAGACATGTAACTAGTATATTAAAATATTATTATAAACCACTACAAACAAATATATGCTGCACCTACATGGCTACATATCATCATATAAATACAGAGTATAGTAGCACGCATATACATGAACCTAAATCTAATGCTTAAATATGTAAAATAGTTTTAGTTTTTGTATTTAAAATACTGTTCATATTTAATTCCTTAACTGGTTATAAATTCAAATTATGTAAAAAAGAAAAATGTTGGTGTCACCCTACCAAATTTGACCTGCACTAACATGAGTTTTTCCCGTTACCTAATCTGTTCATTTTTGTCATCTCTAGGTTACGACTCATCATTGTAAGAAATATGAATATACCTGCATATTCTACACCTGATCATAGCACCACCTACAACGATCATAATATTCATAATGTGCAGTGTAGGAACTTTGAGCTTTTTGTAATGGTTGTGTAGGGATATTCGTACACGTGTACACACATACACCTAAAATTCATTACACTAACTAAACAATTAATCATGCTACACAAATGGAACCAACATATCACTACACAACCATTGATATCCCTACACATATGCATCCAAATATATCCGTACACAACCATTGATATCCCACACATACACAAATTAATATGGCTACACATATGCAAAATTTATATTCCTGCACAACCATTGATATCCCTACACATACGCATTCTAAATGTTTAGAACTTGCAAAACACAAGAAAAAACATTATATCACATCAACCAACACATGCTCTGTACATACTACATACACATATATTACAATTGTTGGTACATGATGTCAGTAGTTCAGTATCTAGGGTTATGTTTGTGTCTGTAATCGTGTTAGTTTGTTTTGGTTTGATTTAAATAGGTTGTCTCACAAGTTCGCCTGATATAAGCGAACTTGTGGACAAGCGAAGTTATTGACAACTTCGCCTAGTCTGTTAGGAGAAGTTGTCGTAACTTATATATACATATGTTACGGGTTGTATTTGGGAATCATTCCAGAACGTGTAATAGTGATTGAACATCACGTGTTGAAGTGTTGCAATACAACGTGTCTTTTGAGTATTGTAACGTGTATTTGTGCTTGGTTTTAACGTATATCGCATCTAACGTTCGTATCGTCTTACTGATGTGTGAAAATGTATAATACAAATAAAGAACGAATCACAATTAAGCTTTAAATTTATAAAAACGAAAATCCTATAGAAACCACACAAAACCGGCAAGTGTACCGATCATAAATAGTATAGCATCAAGGAAGTCCGGATGTCGAACTCAAAGACACGTGAAAACGTTTATGATTAAGAAAACTCTAACCAAGACTTACCAAAATAATATTTATTTAATTTTTAAGATTTTATTTAACTACTTAAATTAATTTAAATAAACGAAAACGTTTGACAAAACACTTTCAGAAAACTTTGATTTAAATTCAATATGTAAAAACATCTACCTAGGAATGAATCATGTTGACAGAAATAACAAGACAACGGATTGAAAATATTCAAGACACCGGTTATAAAAGATGACACAACCAAAACTTGTTTAAGAAAGTCAAATTACCTCTCAGTCTATCTAACAAACTTTAACTTATTTTAGTTGATTTTTAAAGAACAAACCGGAAAAACAATTATTAACGTGTTCAAATGTCGACTCTCCTCTCGGTCTCACCGACACACTATCCTAATGGAAACGAATACTACGTCACCAAGGATAGAGGAACAATTTAACTTAACCCAAATTAAACCAACTAATTGCACATAAACACTCAAACTTGACAAGACAAAAACCCTCTCTCGCGCGGTCTTAATTCTAACAAGTAAAAGCAATGAGACAATATTACTTCTTATCACCTCTCGGTCTCAAAGAAGGTGTATTTTAACTGATTTTAGATGATATATTACCCACTTATCCCTACGGTTGTACTTCCTGCAAATAAACCCAAAACACCAAGTAAAGAGTTTAACAAGCAATCAATTAATCAAAACCAATTCAATTAACTAATGCAAGAGGATTATAAGTAATAACAAGTAAAACACAGCCATCATACACAATATAATTCATGGTTTAGTTAAACTTTACATCAATAATTCAAGTCTTGAACATTAACAATCCATTAAACAAGTCAAAACTACTCAACAATCATCTGTCCTAGGTAGAACAAACAAGTTTAGCCTAACATAGATTTTGGACAGCCATGCATACTCAAGAAAAACACCATAAACATCATCATAAACATTATAAAACTCATTCAAGATCCAAACTCAATCAATAACATGATAAACTATCAAACAATTGCAAAACAATTCAAATCAAAAGACCAAATCAATAGAGTTAGGGTTCTTGAACATAAAGTAAAGTTTATAGATGATTACTTAAGTAATATGGCTGATATTGATGATATATAAAGTCCCTAGCAGCAGCCCCAAGCTTCCTTCTTCCTTCTCCAGCCGCCAAAAGACCACAGCCACCGTGCTTCTTCCTTTTTTCTTTCTTCTTTGGCCGGCGGCTGCTGTTCCGATCGCAACCCTATGTTAGGGTTTTGGCTTCTTTGATTTCGGGTATATTGGATGAATATTAGCAGATTTCCCTTGTTATTATCATAATATAATATAATATAAGGCTTTTAAGATGTGGGCTTGGGTCGGGCCTTGATTAAACTTTGAAACTTTGACACTTAAACCCTCCAAGTTCTCTTTTTCTTGCCTTTTTTTCCACATCTTTCCATAACCTACACAAAACATTTCAACTTTGTAAAACTTTGCACTTAACCCCCTAAACTTACATAAATTTGATATTAAATCATTAAAACATTATAAAATTGTAAGGAAATATAAGTGTGTTATTCAACACATCACTTACGTAGGGATTCCGCACCTACGTAGAACGAGATACTTCCGTGTAGATCCGGCTAGGAACCTACAATTGGTATCAAAGCTTTTGCTCGTGATTGTGTGGTTCGGGATTATCACACGAGTGTAGAAATCGTTCCGTTCGACTATTCGCGGGACGAGTTTACGTTGAAATACCGAGTTTTTGTGTCCTACCCATCTCCCACTATCAAATATAACCCATTACACCTTCGCATACCTCGCAATATGGCAAATTAAAACCTGCAAAAACCTTGTGTTCATCAGGCGAAGTTGCCGTCACTGTTCGTAGGGTTTAGGCGAAGTTATAAGTTTAAGCGAAGTTATCAACCAAGCGAAGTTGATTTCAGGCGAAGTTGTTATCAAGCGAAGTTGTCATCAAGCGAAGTTAAGTAACAAGCGAAGTTAAGAGTTTCAGCGAAGTTAAGCATAACTTCGCCTACTGATCACTGTTCGAATTTAAAAAAAAAATTGTTTTGTGTGTTTTCAAGTCGTGTTTCTTTCAGCGATGACTTCGATAAACATTACGGAACTGGTGAAAATGGAAGTTGAGGCCGGTTCAGCAACTAAGGCTCCGAAAATGCTTAAGGGTACCGATTTCGTTACTTGGAAAGATCGGTTTGAACAGTATGTTAAATATCAAGATGCTAAGATGTGGGTGTGCATACAAGATGGATACATTCCACCAACGGCCTTGTTTGAGGGTCGTGATCAAATAAAGAAGTACAGTAAGATGGATGAGGAGGAGAGGAAAATATATGAGGCAGAGAGTAAAGCTCATGTGGCGATCACCATGGCTCTTCCACAAGAGATTCTTCACACCTTCAGGAAATACAAAACCGCTAGAGAGCTATAGGAAGCGCTAGAAAATCGATATGAAGGTAATGTGGGAATACGTGCATCCAAAATTAAGCTACTAAAAACCCATTTCTCGGTGTTCAAATATTTGAAAAATGAATCACTTGATGATATCATCACAAGATATTATCACCTGATGACCGAACTCAGCAATTACTCTATTGTATACAAAGAAGAGGAGATAGTCGAGAAACTTCTTGATGCTCTTCCACCGAAGTGGGAAATGTACACGGTTTTGATGAGAGAAGATAAAGAGTTTGCCAATATCGATTTGGAAACAGCAGTCAATAAATTACGAACTTTTGAACTTAACATGGTTCGGAAAGAGACACCAACTGATCAGGTTCAGGATCCGGGAATGTATGGTGCGAAAGTTACTTCAAGTTCAAGTTCAAAGTCAGAATCCTCTGCTTATTACTCAAAGGGAGACTCAAACTCAAATTCAACTCAGGATGGTCATGTGACTCTCAACATGCAGTATGTTTCGTAGCTGCAGGAAGTAATTCTTCAAAACCTCAAGCCACAACTGGTAACTTTTCATCAAATTTTCCAACCAACAACTACTCGCAGATGCCCATGAGTGTTAAATCAGCTGAACAGCAGTTTGCTCTCTATGCATCTTTCATTGCATCTTATGAGAATTACATCAAAGGTAAAATAGTCGATCCCGCAACTTTGGATGAAGACTATGATCAAATTGATGCTGATGATCTAGAAGAGATGGACCAGAAGTGGCAGATGGCTATGATAGTAAGACGGGTTAAACGATTCATGAAGAAAACAGGTAGAAAGTTTGTTGGCGAAAGACCAGGTTTTGATAAGTCAAAGGTTCGATGTTATAACTGTCAACAGAATGGTCACTTTGCTAAGGAATGTACAAATGAAAGAGTCGAACGTAGTCAGAACAGGCCGGCACAACAGAATGGGGGAGGTAGTGAGAATAGGGCTATGGTATCTGGACACAATGGTGGGTACAACTGGAATCTATAGGTTGAGGAAGTCTTCGAACAGGCAAATTTGGTGAACATCGAAACTGCAGGAAGTGAGAAAGAGACGGGAGAAAATCAAGCTTATATGGCAGAAGTGAACGATCAGCTCTCTGAGGTAAGTTCTGAACTTCATTGTATGCAATATGAAAATCTGTCTGAACAATTGAAAACAGTAACTGATCAGTTTGTTAGTTTGGACGCTCAATTTAAAACGTTAAAAGAAGATCATCATTACACTAAAACTAGAGAAAACAGTTACTCAGTAAAAATAAAAGATAGTGAAAAGGATATCAGAAGTCTTAAAGCCAGTCTAGCTGATAAAATACAAGTAATTGATCTTAGTTATGAAGTGTTAGAGGAAAAAACCAAACTAATTGCTGAAAGGGATAAACAGATAGTTGATTACCAGGTAAAAGTGGTGGAATTAAATAGAAAAATTGAACAGTTTAGAAATTCCTCAGCAATGCTTGATCACATCGTAAGTGTTCAACGTTCCCGAGTTAACAAAGGGGGAATAGGATTTTCTGAAGTTCCACCACCATATAACCATAACTATACGTATGATCCTAGTAATCAGAAATCTGTTGATGTTGAGATTAGTCAGACAGTTCCTGTCAAAGTTTCGATTAAAGAACCTGAAGTTAGTAAAAGCGAAACATGTAAGCCTGTTTCGAATGTTAAGATTTCTGTTCCTAGTTCTGTCTCATCAAATTCGGACAAGACATCCGAAATAGTGAGATAAAAGAAGAGGTAGTGTTACTAAACCGTGGGGAGGAATATAAGCCAACTAAAAAGAACTCTACCCTAAACCCGTTTGTCCCACCATATGTTAGACAAACGAATAGTAATGCAACCTCAACATCTGAAACAATTGTTGAGACGAAAATTGAACACAGGAGTTGTTTCAGATGCAATCAAATAGGACACCTGATTGCAGATTGTCCTCTCAATCAGAGATTCAGAGGTATGAGGCACTCGAAAACTGAGAATAAAACAAATAGTAATTACTATAATGGTAAGAATGCTTACTCACCAAAGTTCAGATATTGGACTAATCCAAGATTTCAAAGAAATCGATCTCAGTTTTTCCCAGTTAACAACCAAACCAACAATTATAACTCAATTAATCCACTAAGGTTTGGATGGCCTCATAGTCAATTCTCAAGAAGGTATCTTTTCAGAACTTACAGAAATCACTCTCAAACTGCCTTTGGGCGATCAAAGTACGGGATGTCGTTTAACAGATTTAATCGACCCAAGAGCAGTAGGTCTTGGGTCCCCAAATTTTAATCTTTTCGTTAATTGTGCAGGAACAGTTGAACAGGACTGTAAACAATCGTTGGGTTGTGGATAGTGGCTGTTCCCGGCACATGACTGGTAACAAGAATTTGTTGCACGAATGGAAACCTGTTCAAGGAGGTAGGGTAAGTTTTGCTGGAGAGAGTGGTGGTAGAATTACTGGTATTGGAACTGTGACAAATGGTAAAATGAAGTTAGAGAAGGTGAATTTTGTTGAGGAGTTGAAGCATAATTTGTTGAGCGTGTCTCAGATTTGTGACAAAGAGTACACAGTGCACTTTACTAAAAATGAAGCAATTGTTCTGTATCCTGGTTTCAAGATACCAGAGGCATGGGTGTTGATGAAAGCTCCAAGAGAAAAGAACACATACGTCATGGATATGAGGTCAACTGAGATGACTACAGAAGAATCATGTCTTCTGTCGAAGGCAACTGAATCTGAGTCCGAGTTATGGCATCGAAGAATGGGACACATACATCTTCGAAAAATGAACTACATTGTCAAGAATGGCCTGGTGCTGGGTGTTCCGTTGAAGAATTTTAACTTTGAAGATCAATGCTTGTCGTGCAAGAAGGGAAAGCAACACAAGAAACCTCATCACTCCAAGAAGGTTAACTCAATCATCAGTACACTAGACCTGCTTCACATGGATCTCTTTGGTCCCGTGAATGTAAAGAGTCTAGGTGGAACGTCATATTGCTTGGTAGTAACTGATGATTACTCTCGATACTCTTGGGTATACTTTCTGAAGGCAAAAGATGAGATGGTTCAGTTGGTAATTAGCCTTATTACCAAGGTTGAAAATATTGTGGGGAGAAAGGTTAAGTACATCAGGAGTGATAATGGGACAAAGTTCAACAACTACCAGATGGAGCTGTTCTGCTTACAGAAAGGGATAGACCACCAGTACAGCGCTCCGTATACTCCGCAACAAAATGGAGTGGCTGAAAGGAAGAACAGGACGTTAATTGAAGGAGCCAGAACTATGCTGGCTGATGCTAAACTTCCCGTGGTGTTCAGGGCTGAAGCTGTTGCCACAGCTTATTATATCCTTAATCGTGTTTTAACTGTTAAAAGATTGAATAAAACTTGTTATGAACTTATGCATGGTCGAAAGCAAAACTTGAATGGTCTCGAACCATTCGGGTCCCCATGTACGATATTAAAGACAAACTCTAAATTTGGTGAGAAAGCCGACGAATGTATTTTAGTCGGATATGTTGTTGGGACACCCAACAGAAGAGTCTTTAATTTATCGAACAGCAAGGTTGAAGTAGTATGTAACACCGACATCACGAGTTACAAACCACCAAAGCCTAGCACGGGACCCGCTGAAGCATTTGACTATGATAAACTGTTCAAATCCTTAATATGCCTTACTTGGATTTTGCAGAAGTTGATGAGAAAATTGCTTCACAGATTCTGTATGATGAGGAAGAAAATATTGTGCAACGTCCGCGATACGATGAGTGTCATCCTTCCTCGTCAAGAACCACTAATATTCCTGCTGCCTCTACTGAGGTAGAATTCTACAATCCCTTTCACTCTCAACACCAATCACCCATTGATGAACTCTCTTCGAACTTGGAAAACAATCTGGAAGTCAGTACGGTTCCGACTACTGGAGTTCACAAAAATCATCCTTTGGAGAACATGATAGGTGATCTGTCTGATGGTGTACAAACAAGACGAAGCTTAAATGAGCACACCTGTGTTTACGCAAGCATTAAGGAAACGGGTATCATTAATGTAACACCCCGTAACCGCAGCGGAAACGTAAACGGGATGCAACAGACACCTATGATATCAACCACATTGTTTATAAAGAAAACTGAATACATTAATATATTCAAATTACATTATCTTGTATTTCATTACTGTCTAGGTGATACACACATCATACAATACGATACACAATTCTATTTGTTATAATGTATCCTAATATCCTGCACGCAAATCTTACAAACATCAAGCACTTAGCACGTAAGCAATCACTTCATCTTAATTGTACCTGAAAAGCATGTGAGAAAACGGGTCAACTACGAATAGTTGGTGAGTTTCACAATTTGAGTAAACCATGATAAATCCATATCAAAATATAATATTATCTGGGGACACTGTTAACCTAGTACTGTACTCATTCCGGGGGCAATGTTAACCCAGAATTACGATGTAATTATGCTGAGCCCACAAGTGAAACCTCTGACTATCACACACAACCCCCGTGGCATATCCCCCGCCCACGGGCCCGTGGCATATCCCCCGCCCACGGAACTGCCCCAAACCGCTATGTCTAACATTACATAGCAAAATAAATAACAACAAAATAGACATGTGCAACTGGCTGGGAAACATCAGCAAATCCATGCCGGACCAGTTGGGTTTGTCAAACCAATAGTACTATCCACACTCTACCGGCTTTCAGTTAATCACTCGTGTTCCGGGGCCTTAAAATGTTAGCAACTCAGACAATTACCATCTTAGTACATTTCCGTACGATTCCCGTACAATAAAATATATATAAATCCACGCAAATCCATGCGTTCAGTATGTACTTAAACATTTCAGTAAAAACATGCTTCCGCCCCGAGAAAATATTCGAAAACAGTTCAGAAAAAGGGGCTCGTGAAACTCACCTTAGCACATGCAAGCAGGTAACAACAATCATTATCAGTTAACACGTCCAATCTGTAATATGATCCCTACGATCGTTACTATACACTCATTATTAATATAACTTTAACCAAGTTAACCGGTACATCTTGGGACACTGTTAACCCAGCACTGTACCCGTTCTGGGGGCAAGGTTAACCCAGAAACACTTCTCCGGACTCAGATTGTGATGTCGTTTAGAGTTCAACAGTCACATTTTCTAATAGCTTGTTTTCCCCGTTTTGCGTGCCTAGCACGGTTACCCGTTTTTATGTTTCAAAAATGAGTTTGGTCACACACGACCCGAGAGTAGTGGTTGACTGATAATTTAATTAAAGATGTGAAATTAGAGCTCGGTTTAGACGTACCGATTGGCCGCGGGACTCGTTTCCGTCTTTGGCGTACCGGAAACTGTTAAAATAGGTTAAAATTACTCAAATCATCCGAATTATATTCGGATGATTTATTTTTACTTTTTTAACTCAATTATATGAAAATAGTTCATTTTTAGGGTTTTTATACACCGGTCAGCTCGCTTAAGCGAATTTCACCGGTTTACGCGTTTTAACTTTAAAAGTTTGATAATTAGCACAAATAATTATCCGTTTAATCTCGGATCTTGAAATTTTGCATAAATCACTTTTTAACAGTGGGTAATTTTATAAAAATATTTCTAGAATAAATTCTTATATTTAAAATTTATTTATCTATTTTTAAGCACCATTTAAACACTAAATATGTCGTAAATACCAAACGAACTTAGAAAAATCCCAAATTTCTCCTAGATGTCCCCTGCCATCCACATAGTCCCCTGTAATTTTTCCAGAACCAAAATCTTCTTTTACATGCCCTTTTCACTAAAACCGAGCTAGAAAACCCTAGAACTCGTTTAACCGAAAATCTACTTAGACTTCTCCAAATGATCTTAAATTTTTTGTGTGACTTATACATGATATAAAAAGCTTATCTGAAATTTTCCAGAATTTATCATGATATTTAACTATTTTTCACCATTTTTAGCCAAAACCGAGCATTAAATTCACCAAATATTCATCCTTTATCCAAAAATTACCAAAAATTCACAAAACTCTTATTTTCATGTTTAGAACATCCCTGTAAAATTTCATGACCTAACTCTAAACCATCAACAATCTGTCCCAAAACACATACACCGAACATAAACCGAATATACCTTTCGTTTTCCGCCACTACAAGCTACAAACTCGTCTTTCCGCCTTATCTACCACTAAACACAGAACCTACAAACAACATACCACAATACCAAGCAAGTTACACACACGATCAAGCCATTTCTTTCACGGTTTCGGTTATGATTCCAAAAACAAAGATTTAACCGTAAAAATTCGTTTTTGATTCGTTTAACTCCTTTCTTGGACCAAGATCCCTTGTATAACCCGTATACATCACTTGATCATGCAAGAATCGGTTTTCATCTTTGAAACCTCATTTTCTTGCAATTAAACTCAAGAAACGAAGATGGAAACGTGATTAACTCGATTCTTTACCTTGTTTTCTTGCTAAAAACTCTCGGTTTTGGATCATGATCTTGAGAGGATTGATGATACATGGGAATGCTTGTTAGAAAAAAGAAATAAAGAAATGGGGGAAACCCTATAGGTCCGATCAGATTAATGAGGGGGGTGGGGTGGGACCCACCTCTCCATTCTAGGCCACATGTTTGGATTCTCGAAATCCGGATAATGTTTTGGATAATCTGGTTCAGTTCGTTTTTCGGTTAAATGTCTAATTCGGCTTAAAACGAGGCTAAAACGGTCGTTTTTCGGCTAAAAATGAAATTTATATAAAACCGATTTAAAAACTTTAAAAACTTAACCCATGACATTTATTAACTTAAAACATCATATCATTAATTATCGCGCATCTTTTTCGGCTTGATCGATCATCTCTTGCTCGGTTTGGTATTAAAGGTTTCGTTTAATGTACTGACGTACCATTAAATCGAAATTCTTTTTCTGTGCTTTAATTCACTTATCCCGAAGCTTTAATACTTCGTAAACATCACTAAATATCATATATCTCGTCTATAATTGAACCCTCGATTCGTTCGGGTTTCAATGACTATCGATCGATTAATCGCATATTCAATACGATGAATTATATATTCACGTACGATCAATAAAGTGAACCATGTATTCTCGTATAATTACCATGGTAACTCATGTACCCGACATTAAATATGACGTAACTATTGTCTACCGGTTAGGGTATACCGGGTTTCGTCGGAATCGTTACATTCTCCCCCCGTTAAGAAAATTTCGTCCTCGAAATTTTACACGCTCACTGTGACACCCGGTAATTATTTCACACTCTAATCTATATACTTGATTTAAATTATGTGTTGATTATATAAGTTATATGACATATAAACCGTAGTATACTTGAAATATGAACGAGAACAGTCGTAATGCCTATAGGATTGTATAAAGTGCCGATGAGAACGACTATATGATAAAGACAGCCCAGTAATAGTCAGAGGTGACAAACATATCAAGCTAAATATATACCTATGATCCAATATAAAGGGTAATGGTAAGACCATGCCCAGTAATGTTCTAATACCCTAATTAGGACCAAAACGCCATAAAAGTTTAAATAATGGAATATAGTCGCCGAACCGGCCAAATCAATGATACATTATACAGTGAGACGACCAAGATATGAAACTATGAAGGAATTAAAGGTATACTAGTCAAACATAATATGAAGTTAATAATTTAAACAATCCATAAAGGATTACAATATGGAGCATTATTTAACCAAATATAACTCCGGGCTAAATTTAAATATACATCATACCGGGAACCAAAATAAATACGGGTTCCATATCATCTATAATATACCCAAAGTTCAAACAGAAGAGTGGAAAAACTCTGCGGGAAGACTCTGCGGGAAGACCCTGCGGGAAGACCTGCGGGAAGACCTGCGGGAAGACCCTGCGGGAAGACCCTGCGGGAAGACCTGCGGGAAGACCCTGCGGGAAGACCCTGCGGGAAGACCTGCGGGAAGAGAATACCGCCCAAAATGAGCCAGTCTGCTTCTGGAAGATCTTATCTTTTACCTGCCAAGGTATGGGCACAATATTGAAAGTACTTCAAGATCAAGCAAAATCTTCCTAACCATTCCCTATGGCCGCCTACCCCCATTCCATCAAATAAACAACAATAAAAACCATGCTTTGACTAACTATTTCACTTTATAGTGTAAGATTTGACACCCTTAAATCAAGGGATTGTAATCTTTTGGATCCCCCAAATCAAGGGATGTGTTCCCTTTGGTTTGCCTATAAATAAGACCAATTATTTTGATGAAAAACACCACACACAAACTCATACAAACCCTTAAACACACTCCAAGTTTCTCTCTTTTCATGGCTGAAGAACAGCAGCAGCGCAACACCAAGCAACCGCCTCTTTGCAACCCAATTTCTCTATAATTCTGCCCTGAACCCTCTGAACCCTATATATCCTTCGAAAGCTAGAAGAAATCCTTAAACCGTAGTGGAAAGCCTTGAACGGATCTCTGCCCAGAAAACTCGGTAAGAAGCTTTGAACCTCCGAAGGTCACTGCTGGGAAACTGCATTTTCCAGCAGTACCCACCTCTCTTCTTTTGTTCATATCTCACAAACTACTTGGTATTTTTCGGTGATTCTTGTTTAGAAATCCAAGGAAACTCGTAAGGATCACGAACCATCTTTCGAATATCCATTTCCGGCTTAATTTCAGCACTTGGTAAGCCTAAAAGTCTAATTGTTCTTCATAAAATACTTGCTGGAAAATGATTCTTTTCTGTCCAGCCAACACACACTCGTTTCCTTTGATTTTAACACTTGTGTTCATGTTTAATAAACATATTCTAGAGCCTACACTACAAGACCATCATCCAAGAGCCTAAACACGCTCAAGAACGTCTCGAAAAAAAACCGACATTTCCAAGGTAATAAAATCATATTATGTTTAATAGAAAAACATGGTTTAAGCCTAAGATACATATATTTAATGCGGTGATAAATCATGAATATAAACTTGAAGTGTGACATATAAGTAAGGATAAATCATGTTAAGTAAAAGATATAAAGGATTTAAAGGGGTGTTTAAGGAAGGTTAAGGTAAAAATGATCTTCAGTAGTAAAACCCATTTATAAATAAACAAGATGATCTAAATGTAAAAATGGAATTTTGGTTATGTTAAACTTTACAAAGGATATAACTAACGTATTAAAAACCGTATCGGGTTTGTCATAAAAGTAAAAAATAATAATAGTAATAATAATAGTAATAATAATAATAATAATAATAATGATAAAATATGAGTACTAGTAAGATATATATAATATATGCTTATAAGATTTAAGAAGGATATTAATAATACTTATAATATATACATAACAAAATAAGTATACAAGTCATACACATATATTCCTATATATGTGCAATAAATATAAAATACGGGTTTTTGTGATGGACATTGCGAGTAACTGGAAGGGTGGAGGTGCCGGTAGTCGGGACGTCCTGTCTAGGCTGGTAGATGAATATATCATAGATGGGCCCGTTACCTACCTGGGGACTAACGATGAGAGCACCAAAACCTATTAGGCCAAAGCATGTCTCGAACGTCATGATTACCGACTAATAATTTGTATCGAGCATTCCCTAATGCTCGGAGGATATATATATAAAGAGAATATAACGGGCATATATATAACAAGTATAAGACGTTGTCTAACGTCCATATCGCTAAGGTATAAAAAAATACATATATACCGTCACCTCATAAGTATGTATCGGGCTAAGTATTAATAGTAGTATAAGTATTATGTACTGAAGTGCATACGTATACGATATAATACAGGAAACTCGCCAAGTATAACGGAACATTATTCCTCATTTAAGGTGAGTCTCACAGCCCCTATTTTCACTATTTTCACTATGTTTTAAACTGTTTTCGGGGCGAGGGACACGTGTTTAAATATGTTTTATCATGGTGTATATCTTGATTTACAATGTGCGTGTACATGAGATATTTGGCGCGCTCATGGTACATAAAGTCCCCGGTATATATTGTAACCATAAACTATAGGCAACTATAGCCGAGGAACTCTACGGGTAGTACTACTGGTCTGACCAACCCACTCGTAAGTGGTCGCGCCACTTTATAAGACGGGTGCTTAGTTTTCCGATTTATTTATTCCCTCGTGGACTCGTGGGATGTTATGTGGGGCTTTATGGTGTATATATATAGTCAAGGAATGGTTACGAACTCATGTATTCACGTTACACTGCAAGTCTTGGATACTGCATTCATGACGTTATGAGAATTATATTAGAAAGCATTTTATCGAGTCACAAAACTTGTGAACTCACTCAGTTTATACTGATTAAATTATTTTACGTGTCTTTCAGGTATTTAGCCACGTGGAGAGGTCACGGTGTCTCACTACGATTTTATGTTTAACTATGGAAATTTCATGTATGAGGATTTTATATTTTGGAGTTTTCACGGTTATATCTCCCTTCGGCAGGACATAACTGTGAAATCTCAATATGTTATATGTAAACCTTTTTATGTATATTTTTGTAAAACTTATATTATGAATGAAATCCTCATGTATTTAATCATATAGTTGTTGCTTAACCGCGCTCTCGAAAACCTTTCATGAGTCGCACACCGGTTGTTTCCGCCTATGGACCGGGTGTGACAGACTGGTATCAGAGCCAAGGTTATAGCGAACTAGGATTCAACCATGAGTCTAGACTATAACCCCTTAGATTCCCTCATGAAAACGTTTTTCATGCATGACATATTTTCAAAACTTGCATTACACGAGAGTGCACGTGTCTTCACGACACCTTTATCGCAACTAATGGTCTAGTATAGGAATGACCAAAATAAGGGATAGGAAAAACATAAAGCGATATTATCACTAATTAAACCTTAATCCTTTCAGCGATGGCCTTCCCGAACAATGGCCTAGCCATCACTGACTCGAACTCCGGCTCTAACTCTGACACTGATAGCAGCAGTGTCCATATGAGCGACGTTGTTCCAATTCCTGATGATCCTATAGAGATCTCCGATGACGAGCCTACCGAGGTAATCAGGCTCGATGAGGACGACAAGGTAACTTATGACAACGACGACCTTGAGGAGATGGAGGAGCTGGCTGCAGTGCCCTCCGAGGAGATACGAGCCGCCGGGCTGAAAAGGTATGCCACGGACTCCGACGACGAGGTGCCCCGGACTATACATGAGGTAGGCGAGTCCTCACGCCTCCAAGGGCGCGCTACCTCCGATGATACAGAGGTCCCCGTACCACCGACCGCAGCAGCCGCCGAGGCTGAGAGAAAGGCCCTTGAGGAATGGCTCATGGATTGGGAGCAGAGGGTCGAGGTGTTTATGGAGAGCGTGAAAGGCAAGGCCTGTGAGACCAGTCTCCGCCTTGATAATCACTATGACTTGATCTCCGATGCAAGGATGAGGATACTGAAGTTGGAGCATATGGTAGGGGATGCATTGCACTTAGCTGATGTGGGAGCGAGGCGGGCCGCTGCCGCCGAACAAAGAGTGATGAGATTGGAAAATGAGGTTAAGACGATTCAAGCCTTTTTGGGAGACATGTTTCCACCACCGCCACCACCGATGCCATGAAGCGACTGTAGACTAGTATTAGCGGGTAGTAATCA
Organism: Bidens hawaiensis; assembly: GCF_021521415.1. Lineage (NCBI taxonomy): Eukaryota > Viridiplantae > Streptophyta > Magnoliopsida > Asterales > Asteraceae > Bidens > Bidens hawaiensis. The sequence continues at coordinate 27,338 of NW_027493800.1, forward strand.
TATGTATGGGAAGTAATATATTACGGGCTACGACCCGATCTTTTGGCAAAACGCTTGTATGTTGTAGGAGTTTGTAGTAGACTTAAACATAAACTTATGTAATCAAATCTTTTGATGTAATGAAGTTATGTTTATGATATATGAGTATGAGTATACGATGTGGTATAATGAGATGTAATAATAAAATCTATGTATGCGAGTAATGATTGATAAGTATGACTATAAGCAAATATATGGGTGTGAGTGTAATAAGTATCGAACCCTACAACTACTTACATACAAGCGTGATGCCAATACTAACCGATCCTTCTTATTCTCAACTTGAAGGAAAATGCCAAGGAGAAGGAACGACAGTTTACCTAATACACCTGCGCAATTACAAGAAGTCATAGCGCAAGCGATAGCCGCCTACGAAGCCAGTAGGGGCGACTCAAGTCAAGAACGAAGGAATTCCGCAAACACTGAAAATGTAGCTCCAGAGACTGGCGGTGAGGAACGAGGATGTTCCTACAAAACTTTCATGACATGCAAACCGTGGTCCTTTAAGTGAACGGAAGGAGCCATAGGAGTTATCCGTTGGATCGAGAAGACAGAATCTGTGATAGCAATCAGTGGATGCACAGAAAAACAGAAAGTATTGTACGTGACATGTATGTTTCAAGATGAAGCCCTATCGTGGTGGAATTTACAAGTACAAACCCTAGGCCGAGACGTGGCCTATGGTAAGACCTGGAAAGAGTTAAAGGAGATGATGGAAAAGAAATATTACCCAAGGACTGAGATGCAGAAGTTGGAAAATGAGTTCTGGACGCTCACCATGAATGGAGCCGACATCACAGCATATAACACGCGATTTCACGAGCTATGCCGAATAGTTACTTATATGGCCACCACTGAAGAAAAGAGAGTTGAAAGGTACATCTGGGGATTAGCAACAGTTATCAGGGGACCAATCACGGCCACTAGGCCTGCGACCATGGCCGAGGCTGTTGAACTAGGTCTGAGTCTGACAGAAGATGCAGTACGAGCTGGCACCCTAGGAAAGCCAACTCAGAAGGAAGCAAGCCAACCATTCTCCCAACACAGCAACAGCCACCATAACAATCACAAGAGGAGCTGGGCCTCTCGTAATCAAGGGTCAAGTTCCAAAGAACCCCCTGTCAAGAAACAAGAAACTGTGAAAGTGTATGCCGCCCAGACCACGGATCAACCACGGAAGACGTATAGCGGGTCAAACCCGTGGTGTGACAAATGCAAGTATTATCATGTTGGTGACTGCTCAAGTATTGTGTGTAAGCATTGTCACAAGAGAGGGCATGTGGAAGCTAAGTGTAGAATTAAGAATGGTGCAGTAGTTGTGAAGCAAGAACCGGGGAAAACGACACCACGAGCTTGTTATGGGTGCGGAAATACGGGTCATTTTATCAAGGACTGTCCGCAGATGAAGAATACAGCTCAAGCTAGGGCTTTTGTTATCGGGGCGGGTGAAGCTAAGGAAGACCCAAATGTCGTCACTGGTACGTTCCTACTTAACAACCACTATGCGTCTGTGTTATTTGATACTGGTGCGGATTTAAGTTTTATATCCACTGAATTTAAAGACCTACTTGGTTTAGCACCTAGTAAATTAGCAACGCCCTATGCTATAGAATTAGCTAATGGCAAACAGTTACGATCAGAAGATATAGTGGAAAGTTGCGTGCTAGTGATGGGAGAATACGAATTTAACGTAGATCTGTTGCCGATAGATTTAGGAAGTTTTGATGTCGTTATAGGCATGGATTGGTTAGCAAAGAACCATGCTGAAATTATTTGTTATGACAAGCAAATCCGCGTACCCTTGGCAAGTGGTGAAACGCTGACTATTCAAGGGGAAAGACGTGGCACGGTGATGAAGTTAATTTCGTGTATGAAAGCACGAAAGTGCTTGCGAAAGAAGTGTCAAGCTTTCTTAGCCCACGTGGTGGAGAAGAAGGATGAAGAAAGGAAGATAGGAAGTATACCTATAGTGAGAGATTTCCCCGAAGTCTTTCCAGAAGATCTACCAGGGTTACCACCTCAAAGACAAGTGGAGTTTCGAATCGATCTAGTACCAGGAGCTGCACCAGTAGCGCGAGCACCTTATCGATTAGCTCCCTCGGAAATGCGAGAACTATCGAATCAATTACAGGAGCTACTAGACAAGGGTTTCATACGCCCGAGCTACTCACCTTGGGGAGCCCGGTACTATTTGTCAAGAAGAAAGACGGTTCGTTCCGTATGTGTATTGATTACAGGGAACTTAACAAACTAACCATCAAAAATCGGTACCCTTTACCGAGGATTGATGATTTGTTTGACCAATTACAGGGATCTAGTTTCTATTCCAAGATAGATCTACGATCCGGGTACCATCAGCTGAAGATACACGAGGATGATGTACCAAAGACTGCGTTTCGAACGAGGTATGGTCATTATGAATTTCTAGTCATGCCTTTTGGGCTAACGAACGCACCTGCCGTGTTCATGGACTTAATGAACCGAGTGTGCAAACCTTACCTAGACAAGTTCGTGATAGTGTTTATAGATGACATATTAATTTATTCCCGAACGGAAGAGGAGCACGAGCAACACCTTCGATTGATTTTAGAATTGTTGAGAAAGGAGAAGTTGTATGCAAAGTTTTCAAAGTGTGATTTTTGGCTAAGAGAAGCACACTTTTTAGGCCATGTCGTCAATAAGAAGGGAATTCATGTTGACCCTTCAAAAGTAGAGGCCATTAAAAACTGGGAAGTGCCGAAGACACCGACGGAAATACGACAATTTTTAGGTCTGGCAGGCTACTATCGGTGATTTATTGAAAATTTCTCGAAGATAGCACAACCCCTTACTGCGCTCACACAGAAGGATAAACCTTTTAATTGGGGAGATAAACAAGAAAAGGCGTTCCAGTTGCTAAAACAGAAGCTTTGTAGTGCGCCTATCCTAGCTCTACCTGAAGGGACGGATGACTTCGTAGTTTATTGCGATGCTTCGCATCAAGGACTGGGTTGTGTCCTTATGCAAAGAAATCAAGTCATCGCGTACGCGTCACGACAACTCAAAGTGCACGAGAAAAATTACACCACTCACGATTTAGAATTGGGCGCAGTGGTGTTTGCACTTAAGATATGGCGTCATTACTTATACGGCACCCATTGCACAATCTACACCGATCATAAAAGCCTACAACATATATTTGATCAAAAAGAATTAAACATGAGGCAACGACGGTGGGTTGAATTATTGAATGATTATGATTGTGTAATCAAGTACCACCCTGGAAAGGCGAACGTTGTAGCAGACGCTTTAAGCAGGAAAGAAAGGGTGAAGACATCACGTGTTAAAGTCTTAGGGCTAACTATAAGTACGAACCTCACCACCCTTATCCACGAAGCCCAACGAGAAGCTTTGAAACCTGATAATATCAAAGACGAGGGTCTCCGTGGTATGGTTGACAACTTAGAATCCAAAGAAGACGGTACCCTGTACTTTGTCAACCGAATATGGGTTCCTCTCAAGGGAGGATTACGTGAAAGAATACTTGATGAAGCCCACAAGACGAAGTATTCCGTGCACCCCGGTGCAGATAAAATGTATAAAGATGTAAAGGGATACTATTGGTGGCCTAATCTTAAGGGTGATATAGCAAATTATGTGGGAAAATGTTTAACTTGCGCAAAAGTCAAGGCGGAATATCAGAAACCATCCGGATTATTACAACAGCCCGAGATTCCCATGTGGAAATGGGAACAAATCTCGATGGATTTCATTACGAAGTTACCTAGGACTCCAGGAGGTTATGACACCATATGGGTGATAGTCGACCGGCTAACCAAATCCGCGCATTTCTTAGCTATCAAAGAAACGGATAAGATGGAGCGGGTAGCTAGACTATATATAAAAGAGATCGTGTCAAGACATGGAGTCCCAGTCTCGATTATTTCTGACCGCGACAGTCGATTTACGTCTCATTTTTGGAAGTCGTTACAAAAAGCTTTGGGCACGCGATTAGATATGAGTACCGCCTACCATCCCCAGACTGACGGCCAAAGCGAGCGAACTATACAAACATTGGAAGATATGCTAAGAGCGTGTGCAATTGATTTTGGTGGTAGCTGGGATGTTCACCTTCCTTTGGTGGAATTTTCATATAATAATAGCTACCACACGAGCATAAAGGCTGCACCGTTCGAAGCTTTGTATGGTCGTAAGTGTAGGTCGCCCTTGTGCTGGGCGGAAATAGGCGATAGACAAATGACGGGTCCCGAACTAATTCAAGAAACTACTGACAAGATATTTCAAATAAAAGAACGACTGAAAACGGCCCGCGATCGACAGAAAAGTTATGCGGATGTGAGACGCAAGCCTTTGGAATTCCAAGTGGGAGATAAAGTTCTTTTAAAGGTCTCGCCATGGAAAGGAGTTCCGAGGTTTGGAAAGCGGGGCAAGCTCAGCCCAAGATATACCGGACCGTTCGAGATCCTGGAAAGGATAGGTCCAGTGGCCTATAAGTTGAAGCTACCGGAAGAACTTAACGGGGTACATGACACATTCCATGTGTCGAACCTTAAAAAGTGTCTATCCGATGAATCTTTAATTATACCTTTAGATGAAGTACATATTGACGATCAGTTACACTTTATTGAAGAACCGATAGCCGTTACCGACTGGAAAGAACAAAAACTACGAAGAAGTCGGATTAAATTAGTAAAGGTCCAATGGAAATCTAAAAGAGGACCCGAGTTTACCTGGGAAAGAGAAGATCAAATTCGAAAGAAGTACCCACACCTTTTCCCGGACCCAACTATAACGGATAACTAACAACAAATTTCGGGACGAAATTCTTCCAACAGGGGGAGAATGTGACACCCGGTAATTATTTCACACTCTAATCTATATACTTGATTTAAATTATGTGTTGATTATATAAGTTATATGACGTATAAACCATAGTATACTTGAAATATGAACGAGAACAGTCGTAATGCCTATAGGATTGTATAAAGTGCCGATGAGAACGACTATATGATAAAGACAGCCCAGTAATAGCCAGAGGTGACAAACATATCAAGCTAAATATATACCTATGATCCAATATAAAGGGTAATGGTAAGACCATGCCCAGTGATGTTCTAATACCCTAATTAGGACCAAAACGCCATAAACGTTTAAATAATGGAATATAGTCGCCGAACCGGCCAAATCAATGATACATTATACAGTGAGACGACCAAGATATGAAACTATGAAGGAATTAAAGGTATACTAGTCAAAAATAATATGAAGTTAATAATTTAAACAATCCATAAAGGATTACAATATGGAGCATTATTTAACCAAATATAACTCCGGGCTAAATTTAAATATACATCATACCGGGAACCAAAATAAATACGGGTTCCATATCATCTATAATATACCCAAAGTTCAAACAGAAGAGTGGAAAAACTCTGCGGGAAGACCCTGCGGGAAGACCTGCGGGAAGACCCTGCGGGAAGACCTGCGGGAAGAGAATACCGCCCAAAATGAGCCAGTCTGCTTCTGGAAGATCTTATCTTTTACCTGCCAAGGTATGGGCACAATATTGAAAGTACTGCAAGATCAAGCAAAATCTTCCTAACCATTCCCTATGGCCGCCTACCCCCATTCCATCAAATAAACAACAATAAAAACCATGCTTTGACTAACTATTTCACTTTATGGTGTAAGATTTGACACCCTTAAATCAAGGGATTGTAATCTTTTGGATCCCCCAAATCAAGGGATGTGTTCCCTTGGGTTTGCCTATAAATAAGACCAATTATTTTGATGAAAAACACCACACACAAACTCATACAAACCCTTAAACACACTCCAAATTTCTCTCTTTTCATGGCTGAAGAACAGCAGCAGCGCAACACCAAGCAACCGCCTCTTTGCAACCCAATTTCTCTATAATTCTGCCCTGAACCCTCTGAACCCTATATATCGTTGGAAAGCTAGAAGAAATCCTTAAACCGTAGTGGAAAGCCTTGAACGGATCTCTGCCCGAAAAACTCGGTAAGAAGCTTTGAACCTTCGAAGGTCACTGCTGGGAAACTGCATTTTCCAGCAGTACCCACCTCTCTTCTTTTGTTCATATCTCACAAACTACTTGGTATTTTTCGGTGATTCTTGTTTAGAAATCCAAGGAAACTCGTAAGGATCACGAACCATCTTTCGAATATCCATTTCCGGCTTAATTGCAGCACTTGGTAAGCCTAAAAGTCTAATTGTTCTTCATAAAATACTTGCTGGAAAATGATTCTTTTCTGTCCAGCCAACACACACTCGTTTCCTTTGATTTTAACACTTGTGTTCATGTTTAATAAACATATTCTAGAGCCTACACTACAAGACCATCATCCAAGAGCCTAAACACGCTCAAGAACGTCTCGAAAAAAAACCGACATTTCCAAGGTAATAAAATCATATTATGTTTAATAGAAAAACATGGTTTAAGCCTAAGATACATATATTTAATGAGGTGATAAATCATGAATATAAACTTGAAGTGTGACATATAAGTAAGGATAAATCATGTTAAGTAAAAGATATAAAGGATTTAAAGGGGTGTTTAAGGAAGGTTAAGGTAAAAATGATCTTCAGTAGTAAAACCCATTTATAAATAAACAAGATGATCTAAATGTAAAAATGGAATTTTGGTTATGTTAAACTTTACAAAGGATATAACTAACGTATTAAAAACCGTATCGGGTTTGTCATAAAAGTAAAAAATAATAATAGTAATAATAATAGTAATAATAATAATAATAATGATAAAATATGAGTACTAGTAAGATATATATAATATATGCTTATAAGATTTAAAAAGGATATTAATAATACTTATAATATATACATAACAAAATAAGTATACAAGTCATACACATATATTCCTATATATGTGCAATAAATATAAAATACGGGTTTTTGTGATGGACATTGCGAGTAACTGGAAGGGTGGAGGTGCCGGTAGTCGGGACGTCCTGTCTAGGCTGGTAGATGAATATATCATAGATGGGCCCGTTACCTACCTGGGGACTAACGATGAGAGCACCAAAACCTATTAGGCCAAAGCATGTCACGAACGTCATGATTACCGACTAATAATTTGTATCGAGCATTCCCTAATGCTCGGAGGATATATATATAAAGAGAATATAACGGGCATATATATAACAAGTATAAGACGTTGTCTAACGTCCATATCGCTAAGGTATAAAAAAATACATATATACCGTCACCTCATAAGTATGTATCGGGCTAAGTATTAATAGTAGATAAGTATTATGTACTGAAGTGCATACGTATACGATATAATACAGGAAACTCGCCAAGTATAACGGAATATTATTCCTCATTTAAGGTGAGTCTCACAGCCCCTATTTTCACTATTTTCACTATGTTTTAAACTGTTTTCGGGGCGAGGGACACGTGTTTAAATATGTTTTATCATGGTGTATATCTTGATTTACAATGTGCGTGTACATGAGATATTTGGCGCGCTCATGGTACATAAAGTCCCCGGTATATATTGTAACCATAAACTATAGGCAACTATAGCCGAGGAACTCTACGGGTAGTACTACTGGTCTGACCAACCCACTCGTAAGTGGTCGCGCCACTTTATAAGACGGGTGCTTAGTTTTCCGATTTATTTATTCCCTCGTGGACTCGTGGGATGTTATGTGGGGCTTTATGGTGTATATATATAGTCAAGGAATGGTTACGAACTCATGTATTCACGTTACACTGCAAGTCATGGATACTGCATTCATGACGTTATGAGAATTATATTAGAAAGCATTTTATCGAGTCACAAAACTTGTGAACTCACTCAGTTTATACTGATTAAATTATTTTACGTGTCTTTCAGGTATTTAGCCACGTGGAGAGGTCACGGTGTCTCACTACGATTTTATGTTTAACTATGGAAATTTCATGTATGAGGATTTTATATTTTGGAGTTTTCACGGTTATATCTCCCTTTGGCAGGACATAACTGTGAAATCTCAATATGTTATATGTAAACCTTTTTATGGATATTTTTGTAAAACTTATATTATGAATGAAATCCTCATGTATTTAATCATATAGTTGTTGCTTAACCGCGCTCTCGAAAACCTTTCATGAGTCGCACACCGGTTGTTTCCGCCTATGGACCGGGTGTGACACTCACTATCCCTTTCCGAGAGAAAGGTGGGGGTTTTTCCTTCAGAATTCACCCTCGCGTTACCAGGTATAATCTGGTCATCGCTATGAATTCCACTTAATCTTAATCAATAAAGCTTGGTATGTCCAAACTGTTTAGCTTTCCCGTCTACTATCTCTACGGAATTATTTATGATATCAAGTATATCTTCTATGAGTACCTCCATTACTAGTACTCTCGTTGCCTCATTGCCTAGGTACTTTTCAATCCGTATACATGGCAAAACATCATGTATAGTACTTAGCCCCTGCCGTACTTTAATCGATAAACCAAATGACCAATCATGGAGATAGTCTCATGAGGTCCAATATATTAAGGAGCTATTTTCGGTTTTGCCAAACCTCAAATCACCTCTCGAAGGTGATGCCTTAAAAATGCCTTGTCACCTCTTTCCAGTGACAATGGTTTCCTTTGAAGGTTGGCATAAATTCTTTGCCAATCTCGCGCTCCTTTCAACTTATCTTAAATATTATAAATCCGATTGGTTGTTTCTCGAATCAATTCAAATCTTATGGCTTGAGTGACGCCCAATTTCAATTTAACAAATTGGTGATAATTACTTCACCCATAGAAAGCTTCAAGCTCTCGATGCTTTCTTCCCCGCCTTCCAATAATGGAAGTAGGATGACTATTTCGATCTGAGATCATTGAAAATGGTACTCCACGACGAGATACCATTCCACCATCAGGAATTTGGGCGAGAATTCATTGTGGTAATCGACATAGATTGGGATGAAATGCGAGGATTGGTTAATCGATCCGCGATTACCCAAATTGCACCGTGTCTTTGATATATCTTGGAAATTTGCGTCCCGAATCCATTGTAATTTATTCCCACTATCATTGGCGAATTTTCTGTCGTTGTGGCGTTCCCTAGGGTTTTTGGTGTGCAGCCTTATCTCTTGCATAACTTATATATTCACCAACATACGTACCCATATCTTTCTCCACACTCGGCCATTAATAAAATCCTTTCAGATATTCGTATCATCAATAGTCTAATCCGATCCCGGATGTATGGAATATTTCGATCGATGCGCTTCGTCCAAGATTAATTCACGAAGGTCATGGAGGGTCGGGATCCAAACCCAATTTTTTTGAAGTAGAGAATTTCGTCCACGCGTTGTTCGAAATTCTTCTCATTGCCGTAAAGTTCCTCCTTTTCCAATTGTTCCTCTTTCAACGCCTCACGTTGAGCGACTCGAATCAGGTCCGAAAGGTTCGACTGGACTATCATCCCCAGCACTCGCACTCGCAATGGCTTAACCCGATCTTTCCTACTCAAGGCATCGGCTACGACGTTAGCCTTGCCGGGGTGATAACGGATGTCACAGTCATAATCGCTTAACAACTCGACCCATCTTCGATGAACATGAGACTGCGGTCTCTTATCATTTATAAAATTTGTACATTTGCGTCGTACAAAGGATTATGAGTTGGGTAATGCTAAGAATTCTTCAATAAACCGCTGATAGTCTCCGGCTAGTCCTAAAAATTTGCGCATTTCCTTTGGCGCCTTGGGTGACTGCCAATTTTAATGGTTTCTATCTTATTTGAATCTACGTGAAATCCTTGTTGCTTTACAACATGACCAAGGGATTATGCTTTCTGTATTCAAAATCACATCTCGAAAACTTCGCGTACAACTCCTCTTGCTTTAACACTTCCACAATTTTCCTTAACCGTCGTTCGTGCTCTTCTTTACGTTGCAAATATATCAAAACATCGTCAATGAATGCTATGAAAAATTTGTCAAAATAAAGTTTACAGACTCGGTTCATGAGTTCCATGAACACTGCCGGCGCGTTTGTTAACCCGAACGGCATGAATAAGAATTCATAATGGCCGTAACGAGCCCGGAACGCTGTTGTTGCAACGTCTTCCTCATGGATTTTTCATTTGGTGATAACTATATCTAAGATCAATTTTCTAAAAATAAGTCGCCCCTTGCAGTTGGTTAAACAGATCATTTACTTCGAAGAAGTGATTACCTATTCTTGATCGTCACTTTATTCAATTCTCCCTAATCAATACATATCCTAACACTTCCGTCCTTCATTTCCCAAATAACACTGGTGCACCCCATGGTGACTAACCAGATCGTATAAAACCTTATCCAATAATTCTTGCATTTCAGTTGGTGCAAGTCGGTAAGATGCTTTAGCAACAGGGCCAGCTTTAGGTATTAAATCGATTCTGAATTCAACCTGTCGGGTTAGCGGTAATCCAGGAAGTTCTTCTGGGAAAACTTCTGGATATTTACGTATCACCGAAACATCTTCTATATGTTTTCTTTTAAATACTTTGGCAATCACGTTTGCTAAATACACCACGTCTTCTTGTCGTAAATATTATAACATCTCAAGATGAGATTAGAGTGGTAACATAATACCGTACACTTTTCTCAGTATCCAATCGCTTCATCGTCCGAAGTAGAGCTTCTAATCATCTTCTTTTCATATTTGATTTCAGCTTCATGTTGAGTTAGCCAATCCATGTTAACTATTACGTCAAAACTTCTTAACTTTACTGGTCGTAGGTCAATAAGGAAAGGTTAATCGTTCAGAATAATAGAACAATTCCGAACAATTTAGTTAACCATTAGGGATTCACCGTTAGCGATTCTACAGTATAGGGTTCTATAGTTTCACTAATCGGTATCTTTCCAAATGATAGGAGGTTAACAGGAATTAACTTCTATCGACGACCGTAAAAATATCACTGAAGTCTATTGATTTAAAACTACAACGTACTTAATACCACCTTTGGATCATGACGTGCTTTATTCGAATTACTCACAGAAGCACGGCTCCTTGCTTGATCAGAGGTTGATGCTTGTCATGAGGTTCGTCTTCCAACGACACCTTGGTTCAACTTTGGGCAATTTCTCTTGAAACGTTCTGTACTGCCACATTCATAGCAAGTACAACTGTTTGGCATAATTTGATTTCTTTGGATGGATTGTTATTGAGGTTGTTGGGTTCGAAGTGGTTGTACACGAATGGGTTGGGGTTGCCGGTTCACATGGCTTCAATTGGTTCTACAATTAGGGCATTACGTCCATCTTTACCACACCCGTGGCCTACTATCACTCGACATTCTTCTTCCTGCCGATGACCATATTTTCCACATTTAGGGAATGACCTTTCATGCGGTTCATGTTTTCACACCAGAACTAGTCTTGGTATAATTCTGGGTTGTAGGACATACCTACTTATTCAAAAGTCTATCTTGCACTATACCTTTATCATTTCTCTTCTTTAATACTCGACGTCTCACCTAACGTCCTTCCAGTCCACTTCCCATAGCGTCAAATATATCAATGCTGGCTAGTGACACAACCCTTCCAAAAGTTGTATATTTTACAGGATTGACTATACTCCTTATCGATGGAGTTAGTCCCCAATATAGCGCTCACTTCGCTTAGTTTCAGGAGTAATTAGCCATGTTACCAGATATGACAATTCCTTTAAACGATTAGCGCGTTCTAAGTGATCAGCACACAACATTTCTATCTTCCATAGCTCAGTTTCCAGTCTCTGAACTTAATTATTCGAATAAAAGTGCTCTAGCACAAGAATTTTAAATCCTGACCATATCATCTGAGCAAAAATTTTCTAACTATAATTTTGTACCATCGTGTTCCATCACGATACAACATAATCTACCAACATATCTGTAGCATATTTCACTACACAATGTTCTAGACTCTTACCAACATCCTTAACCATTTCGATCTTTTCTATCCACTCGCTAATCTATTCCTCCCTTTATCATCAGTACACTATTAATAATTTCCTTACCACAAACAACAAACATATCCTTCATACCGGATCTAATTCATTACGACTACTGTTCATGTTTAGTTTATAACTAATACTTGTAGTCACAATAGTATCCGGTGGGACAATATCACTCTTAGTAATAACACTAAGAATTGAAATATTCATAATCGTGTGATTGCTCGATCTATAATTCTGCGATCACATTTGCATCAACACTAGCAGTGACCTGTGATACTACATTCGGTATCATCATCTGCTATTTTTGAGCAATCAATTGAATCATATCAATCTCCATCATTGGAGTCACTCTTTTAATGTCCTTCTGCCGTACTCATCCCGTACGCAGTAATCAATACTAATCTCACCTTATAACTCGTTACCAGCTCAATCATAACAGCAGGTACACATACACACCAAATATTATCATACATATTACACATACCAGTATCTAGTATATATGTCCCACAAATATAATAACATATGGACTTAACCTGACGTTGGTTAACGTTTAAATATATTTCATAACCATTGTCACCAACTGACATATAGATCTTTCTCAACAAAGATTAATGTTTAATATACTTGATTTCAATATCCTTCTGCATGTCAACATAACCGATACATGCTCACCGTGAGCACCAAACGATTACGTACCACAGAGTTATAATATCCGTGTCTATTCGTATATCTGGCATGCACGGTATACCACCTACGAACGAATAACCAACTATGCTATAATGATTCCAACACCTCTTTGTGTACGGGTAATCATTCTATTCGAGTATACATGGGTATAGGCATCTAACGGATGTAAGGATAACATAGGGAGTTGCAAGGTTCAAGGTAATCGCACAACATGGGTTGCCTTCTAATATTATTAATTACTATTGTGGGAAACTTTATCGCTTGCTCAGTCAATGTCCTCCGGCGTTCTAGGTTCGCTAAAATCGGTAATTCTCGATCTGGAGGTGGTATGTCTCATATGTTTGAGAGTAAGAAATACATATATATATTTCTATATATTATTTTTATCTGCTGGTTTATTATCAAATTTATTATTATTATTCTTATTATTTTTATTTTATTTATTTATTTACCTTAATGGAATAAGAATGGGTTCAGGTACAAGTCCGTCCGTACGTGAGGGTCGACGGTTCGGGTGAACATCTGGGGTTATTAGGATATACGCCGGTGTTGGTAGGGTAAAGGATTATCAATTTTGGTTGGGAGTGACGGTTACTAGATATTTCTGGTTAATGTCAAACGGGAGATCTAACTTGGTACTATCATAGCTATGGCCCGATAAGTTAGACTCATTATAAACTGATGCTCTAGAAATTTCAGCATCCTCGGTACTTTTATAATTTCATCCCCCGGTTCCTTATCCGGGTCCCATTTCCCAATACATGTACCCACAAGATATGTACATATATATATATACACATTAGCACGTATAAATAATATTATATATTTTACACATATGTTGTCATTTTTACCTATTAATCTACCCCGTGACTTCCCCTGAACTCCCTCGTGCGGACAAGTCTGTTATTATGTTCCGGACCAAAATAACTCACTTGTCCATCCAAGTTCATCCAGATCTCGTCACTATAAATTATTAGTCGATATTCAGATCCTATAATACTTGAGCTACTGGTTATATTTTAGGTATCTTTTAAAGACATCCTAATTCTTTATAACCAATGGCTCTGATACCAACTTCTGTAACACCCCGTAACTGCAGCGGAAACGTAAACGGGATGCAACAGACACCTCTGATATCAACCACATTGTTTATAAAGAAAACTGAATATATTAATATACTTCAAATTACATTATCTTGTATTTCATTACCGTCTAGGTGATACACACATCATACAATACGATACACAATTCTATTTGTTATAATGTATCCTAATATCCTGCACGCAAATCTTACACACATCAAGCACTTAACACGTAAGCAATCACTTCATCTTAATTGTACCTGAAAAGCATGTGAGAAAACGGGTCAACTACGAATAGTTGGTGAGTTTCACAATTTGAGTAAACCATGATAAATCCATATCAAAATATAATATTATCTGGGGACACTGTTAACCTAGTACTGTACTCATTCCGGGGGCAATGTTAACCCAGAATTACGATGTAATTATGCTGAGCCCACAAGTGAAACCTCTGACTATCACACACAACCCCCGTGGCATATCCCCCGCCCATGGGCCCGTGGCATATCCCCCGCCCACGGAACTGCCCCAAACCGCTATGTCTAACATTACATAGGAAAATAAATAACAACAAAATAGACTTGTGCAACTGGCTGGGAAACATCAGCAAATCCATGCCGGACCAGTTGGGTTTGTCAAACCAATAGTACTATCCACACTCTACCGGCTTTCAGTTAATCACTCGTGTTCCGGGGCCTTAAAATGTTAGCAACTCAGACAATTACCATCTTAGTACATTTCCGTACGATTCCCGTACAATAAAATATATATAAATCCACGCAAATCCATGCGTTCAGTATGTACTTAAACATTTCAGTAAAAACATGCTTCCGCCCTGAGAAAATATTCGAAAACAGTTCAGAAAAAGGGGCTCGTGAAACTCACCTTAGCACATGCAAGCAGGTAACAACAATCATTATCAGTTAACACGTCCAATCTGTAATATGATCCCTACGATCGTTACTATACACTCATTATTAATATAACTTTAACCAAGTTAACCGGTACATCTGGGGGCAAGGTTAACCCAGAAACACTTCTCCGGACTCAGATTGTGATGTCGTTTAGAGTTCAACAGTCAAATTTTCTAATAGCTTGTTTTCCCCGTTTTGCGTGCCTAGCACGGTTACCCGTTTTTATGTTTCAAAAATGAGTTTGGTCACACACGACCCGAGAGTAGTGGTTGACTGATAATTTAATTAAAGATGTGAAATTAGAGCTCGGTTTAGACGTCCCGATTGGCCGCGGGACTCGTTTCCGTCTTTGGCGTACCGGAAACTGTTAAAATAGGTTAAAATTACTCAAATCATCCGAATTATATTCGGATGATTTATTTTTACTTGTTTAACTCAATAATATGAAAATAGTTCATTTTTAGGGTTTTTATACACCATCAGCTCGCTTAAGCGAACTTCACCGGTTTACGCGTTTTAACTTTAAAAGTTTGATAATTAGCACAAATAATTATCCGTTTAATCTCGGATCTTGAAATTTTGCACAAATCACTTTTTAACAGTGGGGAATTTTATAAAAATATTTCCAGAATTAATTCTTATATTTAAAATTTATTTATCTATTTTTAATCACCATTTAAACACTAAATATGTCGTAAATACCAAACGATCTTAGAAAAATTCCAAATTTCTCCTGGATGTCCCCTGCCATCCACATAGTCCCCTGTAATTTTTCCAGAACCAAAATCTTCTTTTACATGCCCTTTTCACTAAAACCGAGATAGAAAACCCTAGAACTCGTTTAACCGAAAAGTATACTTAGACTTTCCAAACTGACCTCAAATTTTGTGTGTGACTTATACATGATATAAAAAGCTTATCTGCAATTTTCCAGAATTTTTCATGATATTTAACTATTTTTCACCATTTTTAGCCAAAACCGAGCATTAAATTCACCAAATATTCATCATTTATCCAAAAATTACCAAACATTCACAGAACTCTTAGTTTCATGTTTAGAACATTCCTGTAAAATTTCATGACCTAACTCTAAACCATCAACAATCTGTCCCAAAACACATACACCGAACATAAACCGAATATACCTTTCGTTTTCCGCCACTACAAGCTACAAACTCGTCTTTCCGCCTTATCTACCACTAAACACAGAGCCTACAAACAACATACCACAATACCAAGCAAGTTACACTCACGATCAAGCCATTTCTTTCACGGTTTCGGTTATGATTCCAAAAACAAAGATTTAACCGTAAATATTCGTTTTTGATTCGTTTAACTCCTTTCTTGGACCAAGATCCCTTGTATATCCCGTATACATCACTTGATCATGCAAGAATCGGTTTTCATCTTTGAAACCTCATTTTCTTGCAATTAAACTCAAGAAACGAAGATGGAAACGTGATTAACTCGATTCTTTACCTTGTTTTCTTGCTAAAAACTCTCGGTTTTGGATCATGATCTTGAGAGGATTGATGATACATGGGAATGCTTGTTAGAAAAAAGAAATAAAGAAATAGGGGAGACCCTATAGGTCCGATCGGATTAATGAGGGGGGTGGGGTGGGACCCACCTCTCCATTCTAGGCCACATGTTTGGATTCTCGAAATTCGGATAATGTTTTGGATAATCTGGTTCAGTTCGTTTTTCGGTTAAATGTCTAATTCGGCTTAAAACGAGGCTAAAACGGTCGTTTTTCGGCTAAAAATGAAATTTATATAAAACCGATTTAAAAACTTTAAAAACTTAACCCATGACATTTATTAACTTAAAACATCATATCATTAATTATCGCGCATCTTTTTCGGCTTGATCGATCATCTCTTGCTCGGTTTGGTATTAAAGGTTTCGTTTAATGTACCGACGTACCATTAAATCGAAATTCTTTTTCTGTGCTTTAATTCACTTATCCCGAAGCTTTAATACTTCGTAAACATCACTAAATATCATATATCTCGTCTATAATTGAACCCTCGATTCGTTCGGGTTTCAATGACTATCGATCGATTAATCGCATATTCAATACGATGAATTATATATTCACGTACGATCAATACAGTGAACCATGTATTCTCGTATAATTACCATGGTAACTCATGTACCCGACATTAAATATGACGTAACTATTGTCTACCGGTTAGGGTATACCGGGTTTCGTCGGAATCGTTACAATTAATGAGTGCTTGTACACCTGCTTCATTAGCCAGATTGAACCGAAGAACTATCAAATGGCTCTCAAGGATAGCTCGTGGGTCGAAGCCATGCAAGAAGAGTTAGCTCAGTTCGAGAAGATAGAAGTATGTAAATTAGTTGCAAAACCGAAGAATGTACATGCTATTGGCACAAAGTGGGTCTTTAAGTGTAAGAGAGATGAGAAAGGGATAATCATAAGGAACAAGGCGAGGCTAGTAGTAAAAGGGTTCAATCAGTAGGAAGGAATCGACTACAATGAAGTGTTTGCTCCTGTGGCAAGATTGGAAGCGATTCGACTATTTTTGGCAATTGCTGCACACAATGAAATGAAGGTGTTCCAATTAGACGTGAAAAGTGCATTTCTGAATGGTAAAGTCGATGAGGTAGTTTACGTTGAACAGCCTCCGGGTTTCCCTGACCCTGATTTTCCTGATCATGTGTACAAGCTGAGTAAAGCGCTATATGGTCTACATCAGGCCCCTCGTGCCTGGTACGCAACCTTATATGATTACTTACTTGAGAATGGGTTCGAAAGAGGAAAGATCGACAGCACGCTGTTTGTCAAGAGAAAAGGGCGAGATTTTCTACTAGTTCAAGTCTACGTGGACGACATCGTATTTGTAACGATTCCGACTCAACCAGGTATACCCTAGCCGGTAGACAATAGTTACGTTATATGTAATGTCGGGTACATGAATTACCATAGTAATTATACGAGAATACATGGTTCACTGTATTGATTGTACGTGAATATATAATTCATCGTATTGATTATGCGATTACTCGATCGATAGTTATTGAAACCCGAACGAATCGAGGGTTCAATTATAGACGATATCTATAATATTTAGTGATTTTACGAAGCATTAATGCTTCGGGATAAGTAAAGTACGGCACAGAAAAAGAATTTCGATTTAATGGTACGTCGGTACATTAAATGAAACCTTCAATACCAAACCAACCAAGAGACGATCGATCAAGCCGAAAAAGATGCACAATTATTAATAATATGATGTTTTAAGTTAATAAATGTCATGGTTTAAGTTTTTAAAGTTTTTAAATCGGTTTTATATAAATTTCATTTTTAAGCCGAAAAAACGACCGTTTTAGCCTCGTTTTAAGCTAAATTAAACATTTAACCGAAAAACGAACTGAACCAGATTATCCAAAACATTATCCAGATTTCGGAAATCCATATGAGTGGCTAAGAATGAAAAGGTGGGTCCCACCCCACCCCTCCATGAGTTCCGATCGGACATAAGGGGGTTATACCCATTTCTTTGTTATTTTTTTAACAAACATCATCCATATTCATCAATTCTCTCCACAAGATCATCTAAAAACCCGGAATTTTAGCAAGAGAAACAAGGTAAAAATCGAGCTATATACGTTTCCATCTTCGTTTCTTGAGTTTATTTGCAAGAAAATGAGGTTTCAAAGATGAAAACCGATTCTTGCATGATCAAGTGATGTATACGGGTTATACAAGGGATCTTGGTCCAAGAAAGGAGTTAAACGAACCAAAAACGAATTTTTACGGTTTAAACTTTAGTTTTGAAACAATAACCGAAACTATAGTGTAAGAGGCTTGATCGTGAGTGTAACTTGCTTGGTATTGTGGTATGTTGGTTGTAGGTTCTGTATTTAGTGGTAGATAAGGCGGAAAGACGAGTTTGTAGCTTGTAGTGGCGGAAAACAAAAGGTATATTCGGTTTATGTTCGGTGTATGTGTTTTGAGACAGATTGTTGATGGTTTAGAGTTAGGTCATGAAATTTTACAGAGGTGTTAAATATATGAAAATATGAGTTCTGTGAAATGTTGGTAATTTTTGGACAAATGATGAATATTTGGTGAATTTAATGCTCGGTTTTGGCTAAAAATGGTGAAAAATAGTTAAATATCATGAAAAATTATGGAAAATTGCAGATAAGCTTTTTATAACATGTATAAGTCACACACAAAAGTTTAGGTCAGTTGGAGAAGTCTAAGTAGGCTTTTCGGTTAAACGAGTTCTAGGGTTTTCTAGCTCGGTTTTAGTGAAAATGGCATGTAAAAAGAGATTTTGGTTCTGCAAAAATTACAGGGGACTATGTGGAAGGCAGGGGTCATCCAGGAAAAATTTGGGATTTTTCTAAGGTCGTTTGGTATTTACGACATATTTAGTGTTTAAATGGTGTTTAAAAATAGATAAATAAATTTTAAATATAAAAATTAATTCTGGAAATATTTTTATAAAATTCCCCACTGTCAAAAAGTGTTTTGTGCAAAATTTCAAGATCCGAGACAAAACGGATAATTATTTGTCCTAAAAAGAAAATAAAAACAAACTTTTAAGGTTTAAAACGCGTAAACCGGTAAAGTTCGCCTAAACGAGCTGACCGGTGTATAAAAACCCTAAAAATGAACTATTTTCATATAACTGAGTTAAACAAGTAAAAATAAATCATCCGAAAATAATTCGGATGATTTGAGTAATTTTATCCGATTTAACAGTTTCCGGTGCACTAAAGACGGAAACGGGTCCCGCGGCCAATCGGGGCGTCTAAACTGAGCTCTAATTTCACATCTTTAATTAAATTATCAGTCAACCACTATTTTCGGGTCGTGTGTGACCAAACTCATTTTTGAAACGTAAAAACGGATAACCGTGCTAGGCACGCAAAACGGGGAAAACAAACTAATAAGTAATTTTGACTATTGAACTCTAAACGATATCACAATCTGAGTCCGGAGAAGTGTTTCTGGGTTAACATTGCCCCCGGAATGGGTACAGTACTGGGTTAACAGTGTCCCCAGATGTACTGGTTAACACGGTTAAAGATTATATAAACTATAATTGTATAATAACGATCGTAGGGATCATATTACAGATTGGACGTGTTAACTGATAATGATTGTTGTTACCTGCTTGCATGTGCTAAGGTGAGTTTCACGAGCCCCTTCTCTGAATAGTTTTTAAATATTTTCCCGGGGCGGAAGCATGTTACTGAAATGTTTAAGTACATACTGAACGCATGGATTTGCGTGTATTTACATATATTTTATTGTACGGGAATCGTACGGAAATGTACTAAGATGGTAATTGTCTGAGTTGCTAACATTCTAAGGCCCCGGAACACGAGTAATTAACTGAAAGCCGGTAGAGTGTGGATAGTACTATTGGTCTGACAAACCCAACTGGTCCGGCATGGATTTGCTGATGTTTCCCAGCCAGTTGCACATGTCTATTTTGTTGTCATATATATTTTTGCTATGTAATGTTAGGCATAGCGGTTTGGGGCAGGTTCGTGGGCGGAGTATGCCACGGGGTTGTGTGTGGATAGTCAGAGGTTTCACTTGTGGGCTCAGCATAATTACATCGATAATATTATATTATGATATGGATTTATCATGGTTTACTCAAATTGTGAAACTCACCAACTATTCGTAGTTGACCCGTTTTCTCACATGCTTTTCAGGTTCAATTAAGATGAAGTGATTGCTTATGTGCTAAGTGCTTGATGTGTGTAAGATTTACGTGTGTGATGTTAGGATACATTATATTACATAGAATTATGTATCGTATTGTATGATGTGTGTATCACCTAGACGGTAATGAATTATGAGATAATGTAATTTGAAGTATATTAATGTATTCAGTTTTCTTTATAAACAATGTGGTTGATATCAGAGGTGTCTGTTGCATCCCGTTTACGTTTCCGCTGCGGTTACGGGGTGTTACAGAAGTTGGTATCAGAGCCATTGGTTATAAAGAATTAGGATGTCTTTAAAAGGTACCTAAAATATAACCAGTAGTTCAAGTATTATAGGATCTGAATATCAACTAATAATTTATAGTGACGAGATCTGGATGAACTTGGATGGACAAGTGAGTTATTATGGTCCGGAACGTAATAACAGACTTGTCCGCACGAGGGAATTCAGGGGAAGTCACGGGGTACATTAATAGGTAAAAATGGCAACATATGTGTAAAGTATATAATATTATTTATGCGTGCTAATGTGTATATATATATATGTACATATCTTGTGGATACATGTATTAAGAAATAGGACCCGGATAAGGAACCGGGGGATGAAATAATAAAAAGTACCGAGGATGCTGAAATTTCTAGAGCATCGGTTGATGATAAGTCTGACTTATCGGGCCATAGTTATGATAGTACCAAGTTAGATCTCCCGTTTGACATTAACCAGAAATATTTAGTAACCGTCACTCCCAACCAAAATTAATAAATCCCTTACCCTACCAATACTGGTACCGTATATTTTAATAACCCCCTATGTTCACCCGAACCACCGACCCTCACGTACGGACGGACCCATACCTGAACCCATTCTTATTCGGACCTATAATAATGATAATAAATTTTATAATAAATGAGCAGATAAAAATAATATATAGAAATATATATATGTATTTCTCACTCTCAAACATATGAGTCATACCACCTCCAGATCGAGAATCACCGATTTTAGCGAACCTAGAACGCCTGAGGACATTGACTGAGCAAGTGATAGAGTTTCCCATAATAGTAATTGATAATATTTGAAGGCAACATGGGTTGCGCGATTACCTCGAACCTTGCAACTCCCTATGTTATCCTTACATCCGTTAGATGCCTATACCCATGTATACTCGAATAGAATGATTACCCACACACAAAGAGGTGTTGGAATCATTATAGCATAGTTGGTTGTTCGTTCGTAGGTGGTATACCGTGTATGCCGGGTATACAAATAGACACGGATATTATAACTCCGTGGTACGTAATCGTTTGGTGCTCACGGTGAGCATGTATCGGTTATGCTGACAAGCAGAAGGATATTGAAATCAAGCATATTAAACATTAATCTTTGTTGAGAAAGATCTATATGTCAGTTGGTGACAAGGGTTATGAAACATATTTAAACGTTAACCGACGTTAGGTTAAGTCCATATGTTATTATATTTGTGGGACATATATACTAGATACCGGTATGTGTACTATGTATGATAATATTTGGTGTGTATGTGTACCTGTTGTTACGATTGAGCTGGTAACGAGTTACACGGTGAGATTAGTATTGATTACTGCGTACGGGATGGGTACGACAGAATGACATAAAAAGAGTAACTCCAATGATGGAGATTGATAGGATTCAGTTGATTGCTCAAAGATAGCAAATGATGATACCGAATGTCGTATCACAGATCACTGCTAGTGTTGATGCAAATGTGATCGCAGAATTACAGATCGAGCAATCACATGATTATGAATATTTCAATTCTTAGTGTTATTACTAAGAGTGATAATGTTCCACCGAATACTATTATGACTACAAGTATTAGTTATAAACTAAACATGAATAGTAGTCGTAATAAATTAGATCCGGTATGAAGGATATGTTTGTTGGTTGTGTTAAGGAAATTATTAATAGTTTGCTGATGGTAAAGGGAGGAATAGATTAGCGAGTGGATAGAAAAGATCGAAGTGGTTAAGGATATTGGTAAGTGTCTAGAACATTGTGTAGTGAAATATGCTACAGATATGTTGGTAGATTATGTTGTATCGTGATGGAACACGATGGTACAAAATTATAGTTAGAAAATTATTACTCAGATGATATGGTCAGAATTTAAAATTCTTGGGCTAGAGCACTTTTTTTCGAGTAATTAAGTTCAGAGATTGGAAACTGAACTATGGAAGATAGAAATGTTGTGTGCTGATCACTTAGAACACGCTAATCGTTTGAAGGAATTGTCATGTCTGGTAACATGGCTAATTACTCCTGAAACTAAGCGAAGTGAGCGCTATATTGGGGACTAACTCCATCGATAAGGAGTATAGTCAATCCTGTAAAATATACAACCTTTGGAAGGGTTGTGTCACAAGCCAGCATTGATATATTTGACTCTATGGGAAGCGGACTGGAAGGACGTTAGGTGAGACGTCGAGTTTTAAAGAAGATAAATGATAAAGGTATAGTGCAAGATAGGCTTTTGAATAAGTAGGTAGGTCCTACAACCCAGAATTATCCTAAAGACTAGTTCTGGTGTGAAAACATGAACCGCATGAAGGGTCCTTCCCTAAATGTGGAAAATATGGTTATCGGCAGGAAGAAGAATGTCGAGTGATAGTAGGCCACAGGTATGGTAAAGATGGACGTAGTGCCCCAATTGTAGAACCAATTGAAGCCTTGTGAACCGGAAACCCCAACCCATTCGTGTACAACCACTCCGAACCCAACAGTTTCAATAACAATCCATCCAAAGAAATCAAATTATGCCAAACGGTTGTACTTGCTATGAATGTGGCAGTACAGAACGTTTCGAGAGAAATTGCCCAAAGTTGAACCAAGGTGTCGTTGGAAGTCGAACCTCATGACAAGCATCAACCTCTGATCAAGCAAGGAGCTGTGCTTTTGTGAGTAATTCGAATAAAGCACGTCATGATCCAAAGGTGGTATTAAATACGTGGTAGTTTAAATCAATAGGCTTCAGTGATATTTTTACGGTCGTCGATAGAAGTTAGTTCCTGTTGACCTCCTATCATTTGGAAAGATACCGATTAGTGAAACTATAGAACCCTATACTGTAGAATCGCTAACGGTAAATCCCTAATGGTTAACTAAATTGTTTGGAATTGTCCTATTATTCTGAACGATTAACCTTTCCTTATTGACCTACGACCAGTAAAGTTAAGAGGTTTTGACGTAATAGTTAACATGGATTGGCTAACTCGACATGAAGCTGAAATCGAATATGAAAAGAAGACGATTAGAATCTCTCTTTCGAACGATGAAGCGATTAGATACAGAGAAAAGTATTTAAAAGAAAACATATAGAAGATGTTCCGGTGATACATAAATATCCAGAAGTTTTTCCCAAGTTGAAATTCGTATCGATCTAATACCAGGAGCATATCCTATTGCCAAAGTATATTACCGACTTGCACCAACTGAAATGCAAGAATTATTGGATAAGGTTTTATACGACCTAGTTAGTCACCATGGGGTGCACCAGTGTTATTTGGGAAATGAAGCACGGAAGTGTTAGGATATGTATTGATTAGGGAGAATTGAATAAAGTGACGATCAAGAATAGGTATTCACTTCTTCGAAGTAAATGATCTGTTTAACCAACTGCAAGGGGCGATTTATTTTTTAGAAAATTGATCTTAGATATAGTTATCACCAAATGAAAAAAAAAATCCAAGAGGAGGACGTTCAACAACAGCGTTTCGGACTCGTTACGGCCATTATGAATTCTTATTTATGCCGTTCGGGCTAACAAATGCGCAGGCAGTGTTCATGGAACTCATGAGCCGAGTCTGTAAACTTTATTTTGACAAACTTGTCATAGCATTCATTGATGATATTTTGATATATTTGCAACGTAAAGAAGAGCACGAATGACGGTTAAGGAAAATTGTGGAAGTGTTAAAGCAAGAGGAGTTGTACGCGAAGTTTTCGAAATGTGATTTTGAATACAGAAAGCATAATCCCTTGGTCATGTTGTAAAGCAACAAGGATTGCACATAGATCCAAATAAGATAGAAACCATTAAAATTGGCAGTCACCCAAGGCGCCAAAGGAAATGCGCCAATTTTTAGGACTAGCCGGAGACTATCAGCGGTTTATTGAAGAATTTTTTTTGCATTACCCAACTCATAATCCTTTGTACGACGCAAATGTACAAATTTTATAGATGATAAGAGACCGCAGTCTCATATTCAACGAAGATGGGTCGAGTTGTTAAGCGATTATGACTGTGACATCGTTATCACCCCGGCAAGGCTAACGTCGTAGCCGATGCCTTGAGTAGGAAGATCGGGTTAAGCCATTGCGAGTGCGAGCGCTGGGGATGATAGTCTAGTCGAACCTTTCGGACCTGATTCGAGTCGCTTAACGTGAGGCGTTGAAAGAGGAACAATTGGAAAAGGAGGAACTTTACGGCAATGAGAAGAATTTCGAACAGCACGTGGACGAAATTCTCTACTTCCAAAAATCGGGTTTGGATCCCGACCCTCCATGACCTTCGTGAATTAATCATGGACGAAGCGCATAGATCGAAATATTCCATACATCCGGGATCGGATTAGACTATTGATGATACGAATATCTGAAAGGATTTTATTAATGGCCGAGTTTGGAGAAAGATATGATTACGTATGTTGGTGAATATTTAAGTTATGCAAGAGATAAGGCTGCACACCGAAAACCCTAGGGAACGCCACAACGACAGAAAATTCGCCAATGATAGTGGGAATAGATTACAATGGATTTCGGGACGCAAATTCCCAAGGTATATCAAAGGCATGATGTAAATTGGGTAATCGCGGATCGATTAACCAATCCTCGCATTTCATCCCAATCCATGACGATTTCCACAATGAACTCTCGCCCAAGTTCATGATGGTGAAACGGTATCTCATCGTGGAGTACCATTTTCAATTATCTCAGATCGAAATAGTCATCCTACTTCCATTATTGGAAGGCGGGGAAGGAAGCATCGAGAGCTTGAAGCTTTCTATGGGTGAAGTAATTATCACCAATTTGTTAAATTGAAAATGGGCGTCGCTCAAGCCATAAGATTTGAATCGATTCGAGAATCAACCAATCGGATTTATAATATTTAAGATAAGTTGAAAGCAACGCGAGATTGGCAATGGATTTATGCCAACATTCAAAGGAAACCATTGTCACTGGAAAGAGGTGACAAGGCATTTTTAAGGCATCACCTTAGAGAGGTGATATGAGGTTTGGCAAAACCGAAAATAGCTCCTTAATATATTGGACCTCATGAGACTATCTTCAGGATTGGTCATTTAGTTTATCGATTAAAGTACTCCAGGGGCTAAGTACTATACGTGACGTTTTGCCATGTACACGGATTGAAAAGTACCTAAGCGATGAGGCAACGAAAGTACTAGTAATGAAGGTACTCATAGAAGACATGCTTGATATCATAAATAATCCCGTAGAGATAGTAGACGGGAAAACTAAACAGTTTGGACATACCAAGCTTTATGGATTAAGATTAAATGGAATTCACAGCGAGGACCAGATTATATCTGGTAACGCAGGGGGAATTCTGAAGGAAAAACCCCCACCTTTCTCTCGGAAGGGGATAGTGGGCGTGTAAAATTTCGAGGACGAAATTTCTTAACGGGGGGAGAATGTAACGATTCCGACTAAACCAGGTATACCCTAGCCGGTAGACAATAGTTACGTTATATGTAATGTCGGGTACATGAATTACCATAGTAATTATACGAGAATACTGTTGGGTTTTATACAAGTTTATCAAAGTCAAGTTAACCATATTTAACATGAAAAACGCAACGGAAGCTTATATTTTAAAACTTGTTAATGAACATACCATTATGTTAAAACTAAAACCCAAAGCCAAGGATCAATATTACAAGAACTAAAATGCTCACAAATATAAAATATACCTTCTTCTACCTTTAGAAGAACAAGTAAGTGGATGAAGATGATGATGTCTTTGAATGGCTAGCCTCCAAAGAAGAAAACCTCAAGCTTTTGATACCCCAAGCTTTTGCAACAACACCAAGTGATTGCTAGGATTTATGAACACTTGGTCAAGCTCAAAATTCACTCCCAAAACAGCCCTTATTTGGCCGTGAGTTTGGAGAGGGAAAAGAGAGAGAGAGTTTGATATTTTTTGCACTTGGAAATTCAAAAATGAAAGCATGAATGCATGTCTTGGAGGATGGAGTAAATAATAAAGTGGTCAACCAACCAAGGAAGTTTTGATTGGACCAAAAACCACCACCCACATGGGGTGGCCGGTTTTGTTATTGTTATTATTATTATTTTTTTTTTTTTTTTTTGTTGTTTTGTTTTAACAATTAAAACTATCTCCTTTCATTTTATAAAACCATTTTATAAAATGTACATGCATTTACATAATTATTTAACCAATTAAATAATTAATTTATATAAACAAATTATCCAGATAATTTATTTAAATCCTCAAGTGTGTTTGTTTAGAAAACCAATTTTCTAAACGCGTAGTGTTCGGTATTCGTTTTAAATGATCAAATCATTAAAGAATACATTTGGTGTTGTCTAGCTTGTTATTGGGTATGACCCGACTTGGATCAAACACAGTTAGCCACATTAGTATAAGTATGTGTCTCGGGCATACGTAATTCCAACAATCTCCCACTTGCACGAGATACATAGAAAATTAATGCAAGTGGTGAATACCGCCTAACAACAGTTCACCACCCCTAATGTGTTTGACGAAGTGCCATTCAATAACATCATGCCTTCAAGTCCCTTACTTGATATGATTTAGGTGAATCTATCATTATATCCCTTTGTTACTAGATGTCATGTTGAATCTAAGAGACATAGGTGATCATTCTCTTTACAATTCAACTTTATCAGGCCTTAGACATCTAAACTCTCAACACATAAGAGGAACAAATTCCGTCTTGACTGTATACGCCTCTCACTATCACTTTATACTCCACCTGAGCTCATCCTTATGTACCATCTTTTACGAATAGCGAAGGGGAGAGTCAAAGTGTAATACTTGGTGAAAATCAAGACCCAATATACATCTCAGGTCTAAGGATAATATGAAATTCTCCTTTACTCAAAATTACTAATGATCAAGTCAATCGACTCCATGTAGTAATATTGAGAGCGGGTCAGTCCAATATTTGTATCCCACAAATATCTATGAACCTTGGCAGCAAACCTATGCTCCATATTCATTCCTTATGAATATCCACCAATCCTAGTTCATAATAGTCTTGCTTCATATTTGTTCCCACAAATGTGATCGACTACGGACTTTTAGAATAAGATAACTTATTCATGGATTAAACATGCAAAATTAGAATTTAACTCAAGATTCCATAATCATATAAAAGTTAAATTACAAAAGTCTTTTAAACGTAAATACAAAATAGATCAAATCCAATTACTAGAATATCGAAGTCCTAAGCCACTCGCATGACGCTCATGTTTCGGTCTTTCTAGGAGCTTCGTGAATGGATCCGCAAGATTTTGATCAGTTCCAACTTTGTGAATACATATCTTTCCCTTTTCAACTTCATCCCTTATGTAGTTGAATCTCCGCTCTATGTGCCTTGTCTTTTGGTGTGAACGAGGTTCCTTGATTTGTGCAATCGCACCCTCGTTGTCACAAAAGATTTCTAGGGGGTCTTGAATGGAAGAGACCACCCCTAGATCAGTAATGAATTTCTTCAACCATGCAGCTTCCTGAGCTGCTAATGAAGCGGCGATGTATTCTGATTCTGTAGTGGACAATGCTACCACTTCCTGTTTTGAGCTCTTCCAAGAGACAGCTCCTCCATTAAGAGTGAACACATACCCAGACTGTGATCGAGAATCATCTCGATCAGTTTGGAAGCTCGCATCCGTGTAACCTTTTATAGCGAGTTCCTCCTCACCAGATCCATATATCAGAAACATATCCTTAGTCCTCCTAAGGTATTTCAATATGTTCTTAACAGCCATCCAATGACTGTCTCCTGGATTCTGTTGGTATCTGCTTGTCATGCTCAAAGCGCATGACACATCCGGTCTAGTACATATCATCGCATACATGATGGATCCTATAGCAGAAGCATATGGGATTTGTTTCATCATGTCTTGCTCACCCTTTGAGCTTGGACATTGAGCTGAACTCAATATGGTCCCTCTTTGAATAGGTACAAAACCTTTCTTGGAGTTTTCCATCTTGAACCTTTTCAAGATTTTATCAATGTATGTACTTTGGTTCAAACCTATCAAGCGCCTTGACCTGTCCCTATAGATCTTTATTCCCAAAATATAGGCAGCTTCACCAAGATCCTTGATGGAAAATCTACTTCCAAGCCAAGCCTTAACGCTTTCCATGGTTGGAATGTCATTTCCAAATAGTAGAATGTCATCGACATACAATACTAAGAAGGTAATTATACTCCCACTAGCCTTTTTATACACACAAGCCTCATCAGCGTTCTTGATGAACCCAAAATTTTTGATTTCTTCATCAAAACGATGATTCCAAGTTCTAGATGCTTGTTTCAATCCATAGATTGATTTCTTTAACTTGCATACCTTTTTAGGATGTTTCGGATCGACAAAACCCTCAGGCTGAACCATATAGACATCTTCCTCAAGATATCCATTTAGGAAAGCGGTTTTGACATCCATTTGCCAGATTTCATAATCATAATGTGCAGCTATGGCAAATAATATCCTAATAGACTTTAGCATTGCCACAGGCGAAAAAGTTTCATCATAATCAACCCCTTGAGTTTGAGTGAAACCTTTAGCTACAAGTCTTGCTTTATAAGTATCCAAGTTTCCATGCATATCGGTTTTCCTTTTGAAAACCCACTTACTTCCAACAGCTTTGGAGTTGAGTGGTGGTTCAACCAATTCCCAAACTTGGTTGTCATACATGGATTGCATCTCAACGTTCATGGCTTCAAGCCATTTGTCACAATCATTCTTGGACATTGCATCACGGTATGTGGTTGGTTCATCCGAATCTACCACGTAGCAACCTTCTACAAAAAATCCATATTTTTCAGGTGGATTGCTAATTCTACCAGATCTGCGAACGTTTTGTGTGTTTTGATCAACCACTTGATCACTTTCAACAACCTCTTGTTGAGTGCTAGTATCAACCAATTGTGTATCATCTTGTGATTCTTGATCCTCATCAAATTTCACTGTTCTACTATTAGTTCCTTCCTCAAGGAACTTAGTTTCCAAGAACTTACCCTTTCGAGCAATAATAACATTTTGCTCACTAGGATCGTAAAAGTAATATCCTAAATCATCTTTAGGATAACCTATAAAGATACACTTAGTGGATCGGACTTCTAATTTGTTTGGGGTGTATTGCTTTACATAAGCTTCACAACCCCAAACTTTTAAGAATGATAGCGATGGAGCCTTTCCATGCCATACTTCAAAAGGTGTCTTCTCCACTTTCTTGGTTGGAGCCATATTCAATATGCGAACAGCGGAAAGTAAAGCATAGCCCCAAAATGATAGAGGTAAAGTGCTTCTAGCCATCATCGATCGAACCATATCTAATAGGGTACGATTTCTCCTTTCAGACACACCATTATGTTGTGGTGTTCCAGGTGGAGTAAGTTGTGAAATAATTCCACAACTCTTAAGATGATCTTGAAAAACACCACTTAGGTATTCACCTCCTCTATCACTACGAAGTACTTTGATTGTGGTTTTGAGTTGCCTTTCTACTTCAGTTTTGAAGTCTTTGAACATTTCAAAAGCTTCATCTTTGTGTTTCATTAAGTACACATAACCATATCGACTATAATCGTCAATAAAGGTAATGAAGTATCTTTCACCATTCCTAGTCATTGGTCTAAAAGGACCACATACATCCGAATGTATGATACCCAATAATTCTTTTGACCTTTCAAAAGTTTTATTAAAGGGTTGCTTTGTCATTTTGCCTTGTAAACAAGATTCACATACATCAAATGAATCAAACTCATTGGTTTCTAGAATACCACTCTTGCGAAGAGTTTGCATGCGATTCTTGCTTATATGTCCAAGGCGACAATGCCAAAGATAGGGATCACCCAAGTCCTTCTTGAGTTTCTTGGTGTTGACATTATACATTGAACTACTATGTGACATACCACTTTGATCTATTTCATATATACCATTCATGGGTATAGCTTTAAAATAAAATATGCCATTCATCAAAACATGAATATCATAATCAATAAACTTAAGATCAAAGCCACATTGTTTTAAAAGGGACACGGAAATAATGTTTCTCCTTAACTTAGGAGCATACAAAACATTTTTCAAAATTACTTCCAAACCACTTGGAAGCTTTAACATGTAGTCTCCTTGAGCTTGGACTTCAACTCTTGCTCCATTGCCCATAAAGAGACTAATGTCCCCTTTGTTGAGTTGCTTACTTCTTTTGAACCCCTGCAACAAATTGCAAATGTGAGTTCCACATCCGGTATCAAGTACCCATGTATTTGAAGAAATAACATTTAGTTCAACATATATAGTAAAGATAATACCTGAGGTTTGCTCCGCATCCCTCTTATCTTTTAACGCTTTGAGATAGGTCGGACAATTTCTTTTCCAATGACCTATCTCTCCACACTCAAAGCATGGATCTTGCGTCGCAACCTTTTGCTTCTTTTCCTTCGGTTTGTAGGGCGTGATGGCTTTCCTCTTTCCCTTTCCTTGGACGTGGCCCTTGCCCTTAGCAACACTTGCTTTGGGGTTGGAGTTATGTCCCCTTTTGCCTTCATTGATTGTTAGAACGGGTAAAACCCTTTTACCCATTCCCGCTTCGGCCGTTCTTAGCATTGCGTGAAGCTCACCAATGCTTTTGTCCCACCCGTTCATGTTATAGTTCATGACAAAGGTTTCAAACCTTTTGGTCAAAGAGTTGAGGATCAAATCCGTAGCCAACTCATTAGAGACGGGACAATTCAACCTACGAAGCTTTTCAATGTAGCTTTTCATCTTTAGGACATAAGATGAGACGCTTTGGGTTTCCTCCATACGACATGCATGAAACGCTCGAACCGTTTCGAAACGTTCCGCTCTAGCTTGTTGAAGGAACATTTCCTTCAATTGAGTTATCATGTCGTATGCCCCATGATGCTCGAAATCCTTTTGGATTTCGGGAATCATAGTTCCCAACATGAGGCAAGAGGCTTGCACCGAATCTTTGGTGTACTTAACCCAATCGTAATAAGCCTCCTCATCTTCCACGTTAGGCTCGTCGGGAATGGGATCGTCTAAGACATATGATATCTCTTCTTGCTTGAGAACTATTCTCAAGTTGCGATACCAATCCATAAAGTTATTATGGTTTAGACGATCCTTTTCAAGGATGGTTCTTAAGGATAGGTTACGGGTGTTATGGGTAGAGGTGTTTGCATTGTTAGCGGCCATCTACAAAATTTAACAAAGTTTTATTTTAGTATTATAAACAATTTAATTATTAATACCCTTTTATTCCAAATTTTAAAATAATAATTAAATTCTAGAATCCAACGATAAATCAAATTTCGGTTAGGTGACCTTTATCCCGTTATTTGATTTAACAAGGTAGTCAACCTTGACAATTGCAATCCTTTGCAACTTCTAGAGGTATGGGACCATTCGAAATCCTTATTTCGTGTTGGCATGTTTATCCCATCAACACCATTGGACCCCATGCTTAGGTGACCTTTATCACATGGTTTCCAATTCAAGTCGTCCTACTTGTATAAACATGTAAGATTAACATACAAGTGGTTAGGTGACCTTTATCCCACAAATATGTTAATATTACCTTAAGTATATTAGTTTGCTCTAAAATGGTTAGGTGACCTTTATCCCATTTAAAGTTTCCTAATACGTTAAGTGTCTTACAAAAGGATGGTGTTAGACTTGTTTCCTTGGTAATTATGAAAAAGGGATTTTTAAGTTTTCCAATATTCTAGTTTGAAAAACATTATGCCATATCCTAACATGCATTTAGTAATATGGCGATTTTGAAAACCAATTTTCAAGGTTCTAGTTATAATAAAACCAATTTTATTATATGTGAGTAATCGCTTAGTTTTAATAAACCCATTTTATTAACTAATTGACGCGATATTACCAAATATATATTAGAACCCGTTTTATGCTAGTTGTCGTTCCTATGTGACGGTTTGGATATCCTAATATCTATCAACCACACATTACATAAAGTAAAACAAACAACCAAGCATACATGCAAAATATAGTCATAACCGAGAACCGTTAAGTTTGACCATACTTGTTAGCCGAAACAAGTATAGGTCATAAGTCTCACCTAAGGGACAAAACATGACACAAGGATGGAATGTTGACTCCCACTTGACCTTGCATCCAAATGCTTCAAGTATCCTTTCCAAGTTGTTTGTGTTCTTGTTGGGCTTGTAAATGGGCTCCAAACTTCCAAAAGTCTTCTTGGGCCCAAGAGTGAAATTTATGGGCTTAATGGGCTTGAATCCCATGATGGGCCGGTGAGGCCCAACAAGCCCAAAATTTGGTCCAAGGCCCAAATCCACCAATTCTTGCATCTTCAATTTTTACAAAATGTATCCTAATACATATTTTTCTAAAACAAAGAAAATGCAACTAATCTATTTATTACATACCAACTTATGAATAAATAAATTACACAAGCCTAAAATATGAATTATTACAACCATATTGAATAATAAATATAACCAACATACACATAACAACAATCAACACATCCAAGGTCTCGGTTTCGGTTATGACACATCCAAACATACCAAATGTTCTAAGCATGCAACCTAAGCAACCATTGCCCAAAAACATCAAAGGAATCGGCCCCCCCCCCCCCCCAAGAGGCTACGGCCCAAACCCCCCCCCCCCCAAAAATTTACAATTTCCAACATGCAAATGTTAACAATGGTTTCCTAAGATCTTTCCATGCATGTCAAGATCTTACAAAACCATGGGGGTTAAATCCACCAAAATTTCGGACCCCTTTTTCACCCATGAAAAAACCCGAAATTTATGAACATGTAAGGAGCATAAGTCCTTGTAACCGGCTCTTGATGCCATTGTTGGGTTTTATACAAGTTTATCAAAGTCAAGTTAACCATATTTAACATGAAAAACGCAACGGAAGCTTATATTTTAAAACTTGTTAATGAACATACCATTATGTTAAAACTAAAACCCAAAGCCAAGGATCAATATTACAAGAACTAAAATGCTCACAAATATAAAATATACCTTCTTCTACCTTTAGAAGAACAAGTAAGTGGATGAAGATGATGATGTCTTTGAATGGCTAGCCTCCAAAGAAGAAAACCTCAAGCTTTTGATACCCCAAGCTTTTGCAACAACACCAAGTGATTGCTAGGATTTATGAACACTTGGTCAAGCTCAAAATTCACTCCCAAAACAGCCCTTATTTGGCCGTGAGTTTGGAGAGGGAAAAGAGAGAGAGAGTTTGATATTTTTTGCACTTGGAAATTCAAAAATGAAAGCATGAATGCATGTCTTGGAGGATGGAGTAAATAATAAAGTGGTCAACCAACCAAGGAAGTTTTGATTGGACCAAAAACCACCACCCACATGGGGTGGCCGGTTTTGTTATTGTTATTATTATTATTTTTTTTTTTTTTTTTTGTTGTTTTGTTTTAACAATTAAAACTATCTCCTTTCATTTTATAAAACCATTTTATAAAATGTACATGCATTTACATAATTATTTAACCAATTAAATAATTAATTTATATAAACAAATTATCCAGATAATTTATTTAAATCCTCAAGTGTGTTTGTTTAGAAAACCAATTTTCTAAACGCGTAGTGTTCGGTATTCGTTTTAAATGATCAAATCATTAAAGAATACATTTGGTGTTGTCTAGCTTGTTATTGGGTATGACCCGACTTGGATCAAACACAGTTAGCCACATTAGTATAAGTATGTGTCTCGGGCATACGTAATTCCAACAAATACATGGTTCACTGTATTGATTGTACGTGAATATATAATTCATCGTATTGATTATGCGATTAATCGATCGATAGTTATTGAAACCCGAACGAATCGAGGGTTCAATTATAGACGATATCTATAATATTTAGTGATTTTACGAAGCATTAATGCTTCGGGATAAGTAAAGTACGGCACAGAAAAAGAATTTCGATTTAATGGTACGGCAGTACATTAAATGAAACCTTCAATACCAAACCAACCAAGAGACGATCGATCAAGCCGAAAAAGATGCACAATTATTAATAATATGATGTTTTAAGTTAATAAATGTCATGGTTTAAGTTTTTAAAGTTTTTAAATCGGTTTTATATAAATTTCATTTTTAAGCCGAAAAAACGACCGTTTTAGCCTCGTTTTAAGCTAAATTAAACATTTAACCGAAAAATGAACTGAACCAGATTATCCAAAACATTATCCAGATTTCGGAAATCCATATGAGTGGCTAAGAATGAAAAGGTGGGTCCCACCCCACCCCTCCATGAGTTCCGATCGGACATAAGGGGGTTATACCCATTTCTTTGTTATTTTTTTTAACAAACATCATCCATATTCATCAATTCTCTCCACAAGATCATCTAAAAACCCGGAATTTTAGCAAGAGAAACAAGGTAAAAATCGAGCTATATACGTTTCCATCTTCGTTTCTTGAGTTTATTTGCAAGAAAATGAGGTTTCAAAGATGAAAACTGATTCTTGCTTGATCAAGTGATGTATACGGGTTATACAAGGGATCTTGGTCCAAGAAAGGAGTTAAACGAACCAAAAACGATTTTTTACGGTTTAAACTTTAGTTTTGAAACAATAACCGAAACTATAGTGTAAGAGGCTTGATCGTGAGTGTAACTTGCTTGGTATTGTGGTATGTTGGTTGTAGGTTCTGTATTTAGTGGTAGATAAGGCGGAAAGACGAGTTTGTAGCTTGTAGTAGCGGAAAACAAAAGGTATATTCGGTTTTGTTCGGTTATGGATTTATGGACAGATTGTGGAGGGTTTAGAGTTAGGTCAGGAAATTTTACAGAGGTGTTAGATATATGAAAATATGAGTTCTGTGAAATGTTGGTAATTTTTGGACAAAGGATGAATATTTGGTGAATTTAATGCTCGGTTTTGGCTAAAAATGGTGAAAAATAGTTAAATATCATGAAAAATTCTGAAAAATTGCAGATAAGCTTTTTATAAAATGTATAAGTCACACACAAAATTTTAGGTCAGTTGGAGAAGTCTAAGTAGGCTTTTCGGTTAAACGAGTTCTAGGATTTTCTAGCTCGGTTTTAGTGAAAATGGCATGTAAAAAGAGATTTTGGTTCTGGAAAAATTACAGGGGACTATGTGGAAGGCAGGAGTCATCCAGAAAAAATTTGGGATTTTTCTAAGGTCGTTTGGTATTTACGACATATTTAGTCTTTAAATGGTGTTTAAAAATAGATAAATAAATTTTAATAATAAAAATTAATTCTGGAAATATTTTTATAAAATTCCCCATTGTCATAAAGTGATTTGTGCAAAATTTCAAGATCCGAGACAAAACGGATAATTATTTGTCCTAAAAAGAAAATAAAAACAAACTATTAAGGTTTAAAACGCGGTAAACCGGTAAAGTTCGCCTAAACGAGCTGACCGGTGTATAAAAACCCTAAAAATGAACTATTTTCGTATAACTGAGTTAAACAAGTAAAAATAAATCATCCGAAAATAATTCGGATGATTTGAGTAATTTTATCCGATTTAACAGTTTCCGGTGCACTAAAGACGGAAACGGGTCCCGCGGCCAATCGGGGCGTCTAAACCGAGCTCTAATTTCACATCTTTAATTAAATTATCAGTCAACCACTATTTTCGGGTCGTGTGTGACCATACTCATTTTTGAAACGTAAAAACCGATAACCGTGCTAGGCACGCAAAACGGGGAAAACAAACTAATAAGTAATTTTGACTATTGAACTCTAAATGACATCACAATCTGAGTCCGGAGAAGTGTTTCTGGGTTAACATTGCCCCCGGAATGGGTACAGTACTGGGTTAACAGTGTCCCCAGATGTACTGGTTAACACGGTTAAAGATTATATAAACTATAATTGTATAATAACGATCGTAGGGATCATATTACAGATTGGACGTGTTAACTGATAATGATTGTTGTTACCTGCTTGCATGTGCTAAGGTGAGTTTCACGAGCCCCTTTTTCTGAATTGTTTTTAAATATTTTCCCGGGGCGGAAGCATGTTACTACTGAAATGTTTAAGTACATACTGAACGCATGGATTTGCGTGTATTTACATATATTTTATTGTACGGGAATCGTACGGAAATGTATTAAGATGGTAATTGTCTGAGTTGCTAACATTCTAAGGCCCCGGAACACGAGTAATTAACTGAAAGCCGGTAGAGTGTGGATAGTACTATTGGTCTGACAAACCCAACTGGTCCGGCATGGATTTGCTGATGTTTCCCAGCCAGTTGCACATGTCTATTTTGTTGTCATATATATTTTTGCTATGTAATGTTAGGCATAGCGGTTTGGGGCAGGTTCGTGGGCGGAGTATGCCACGGGGTTGTGTGTGGATAGTCAGAGGTTTCACTTGTGGGCTCAGCATAATTACATCGATAATATTATATTATGATATGGATTTATCATGGTTTACTCAAATTGTGAAACTCACCAACTATTCGTAGTTGACCCGTTTTCTCACATGCTTTTCAGGTACAATTAATATGAGGTGATTGCTTACGTGCTAAGTGCTTGATGTGTGTAAGATTTGCGTGTGGGATGTTAGGATACATTATATTACATAGAATTATGTATCGTATTGTATGATGTGTGTATCACCTAGACGGTAATGAATTATGAGATAATGTAATTTGAAGTATATTAATGTATTCAGTTTTCTTTATAAACAATGTGGTTGATATCAGAGGTGTCTGTTGCATCCCGTTTACGTTTCCGCTGCGGTTACGGGGTGTTACAATATTTGCTGCATCAAAAGTCGTCTTGTGTCAGGAGTGTTAAGAAGTCATGAAAAAGAGGTTTGAAATGAGTGCAATGGGTGAATTAACTTTCTTTTTAGGATTGCAGGTTGATCAGAAGAAAGATGGGGCGTTCATCCATCAAACTAAATATGTCAAAGACGTTCTCAAACGCTTTAAGATGGAGGACAGCACTCCATTTGATACTCCGGTTTGCGTCAACCACAAACTGGGTGCTGATTCGGACAGTGATGAAGACGTGGACCCCACCCAATATCGAGCAATCATAGGTTCTTTAATGTATTTAACTGCATCTAGACCTGATATTATGTTTGCAGTTTGTCTCTGTGCTCGATTTCAGGCCAGCCCAAAGGAATCTCACATGAAGGGAGTGAAGAGAATATTGCGGTATCTCAAAGGCAAGCCTAAGCTGGGATTGTGGTACACGAAAGGGGGAGACTTGGATTTGGTCGCTTACACAGATTCTGACTATGGAGGTTGCAATCAGAACAGGAAGTCGACAACCGGTGGATGTCAGTTTCTAGGAGGAAGATTGGTTTCGTGGCAGTGCCAGAAGCAGACCTCTGTAGCCATTTCCACCTACGAAGCAGAGTACATGGCAGCATCGAACTGCTGCTCCCAGGTTCTTTGGATACAACAGCAATTGCGCGATTACGGTCTGAATTTCACTCAAACTCCTATTTGTATTGATAACACTGCTGCAATCTCAGTAACTAACAATCCCGTAAAACATAGCAAAACTAAACACATTGACATTCGTCATCATTTTATACGGGATTGTGCTGAGAAGAAATTAATTGTGCTCGAAAAGGTTGATTCGTTAGATAATTTCGCTGATCTTTTTACTAAAGCGTTTGACAGAACTCATTTTCAAAATCATGTTGAGTTTAATGGGATGATCAATCCCGAGTAACCGTGTTTCTCTTTTCTATTATTAAAAAAAAAAATTAAAAAAAAAAACATCACTATCGCTTAGAATTATGTCGGTTGCTTCAGTTTGAAGGACACATCTTCGGATATGTTTGGTCCTTACTTCTACTAGTAGATTATGAGGATAGCCTTTGACCAGATGACTGAAAGTGACCAGGGCGGTTTATGATGGGTTTTGTTCTTTCGCTGAAAAATAGTCGTTCATACTTAGTTAGAAGGACACATACTCGTATGTGGTCAGTCCAGCTGATCCTTTGGATCTTCAGGATAGCCGTTTACCTGATGACTTTGACTTGATCGGGGCGATAGAATTTAAAATTTTTTTTTGGGGAGATGATATAATTTTTCAAGTCTTTAACTTCGTAAGAAGTTTCAATACAATGTTTCTAAGAAAATTGATCCAACCTTGGAAAGTGATACACAAACTAATTCTGTGTGCTTAACTAGTGATGTTATTAGGCCTAAAAGACTCTAGAACAGTCATTGTATGTTATGGTAGCTTGTTATGGTGCGTAAAAGTAGAAGTGATACTAACTAAATATTCTCGATTTAAAGGGAAGACTCATTCAGAATTGTGTATGTCTCCATATACGTCTTTCCGAATGATAGGCAGAAAAGCGATTACCCAGTCATACACGAGCCCGTGAGTGTTCTGATTTCCGAGAAGATAGTGTGTCAAGTACCTGCAGTGATCCAGATTCGGGACTTGCAGTAGTCTACTATTTGAAGCTATGTAAATCTTTATTATTAAAAAAAAAAGGGGTTAAGCTTTCTGAAACCTAGTGTGTTATAATTGTCAATCAAGAGGCAAGAAAGAGAACGGGAAGAAGACTCTAAAAGATCAAGATGTACTTACAGATTAATCAGACACTACGGGTCGAGGTCAACTCGGGGTGACTTTGGGAAAGCCAAATAAGCTTTGAGAATAGATAGGAGGCATCACAATCTCTGATGTGTTGTCCGTTTAAATTTTGAGCTTAATTGAACCTAATCCGTATCACAGAAGCGATGAAAACCATACTAAGTTGTTTACCTGCTCACAACCTGTTTCTTTATGTCATAATGCCGCTGAACATGGATCTATGTGACAGCCATTTAATTAGTATGATTCGTGTTCGGATCTTTTCTAAAACATGCTGGTCCCCGACAAGACTGAAATTTGATCCCGTTTACTTAATTTCTAAAATTTTCATTGCAAATTTTGTTTTATGGTTGAAAACTTGGTTACTTGGTCTTTGATCGTAACATTTAATCTTTAAAGGAAGTTTTAAAAGACAATTGCATAATGTTCAAATTTATAAGGGTCTGTAGTGTAAATTTTAATACTAAGATAACTTGTTAACAGGCGAAGTTAAGGGGTAAGCGAAGTTAACCCTAACTTCGCCTGTATAATTTAAACCCTATATAAGGAGATTTTCTGGTCAAACTCTTTATTTTTTTCTAAAACCCAGCGAAGTTATATCTCTCAGCGAAGTTATCATATTAAACCCTCGGCGAAGTTACTACTCGATACAAACCTTGATATTACTTAATTTCAATCCGTGTTAAAGGTGTGTAGGGTCGGGTTGACTTATAATTCGTGTCAATGGTGTTAATCAAATGTCGTTCCGGTCCGATTTGTGACCTCGTTCTTGTAAACCTTTACACACCCACTTTTCAAACTCTTTTTAACGTGTTCGTAACTAATGTGATCGTCTAGATCTCTTTAGTAACATGTTTTTGTTGTCCACAATCTCCAAATTCACCAAACACACCTCGTCTGGCCTTCTGAACATTCGTCGTTTCAGTTCAGGCGAAGTTGTTCTCAACTTCGCCTTAGGCTTAACTTCGCCTGCTGCTTTTATCTTTAACTAATCAAGTGCGAAGTTGTTCAAGGGGCGAAGTTATGGTGAGGCGAAGTTATCCTTAACTTCGCCTGATTCTTTTTATTATTTAAAAGCTTATCTGTTATCAGGCGAAGTTATAGTAAAGGCGAAGTTGTACTCAACTTCGCCCTTTCCCTAACTTCGCCTGTACACCAGAAACTATCATAACTTCGCTCTTGGTAATAGGCGAAGTTATGATCTGCTTTGACATTGTCCTAACTTAGACCGTTTGTTATGCAGATATGGCTGCTGTAGCGGGAGCTGGTGGTGCTGGTGGTGACGAAGGTGGTGATAACAACCGTCAATTCTTTCCGGGGCAAAATATGTACATCACACTGGATCCGGATACCAGTGGTATAGATGATTTTCGTGAGATCATCTCATTCCTTGTTCGCTCGCGCATCTTCCACGCTATTACTACAACACTACCCATATCTCTACCGAACATTGAAGATTTCTGGAGGACGGTAGAATATGATTGTAGAGTTGAGCCCCCAGTCATGCGCGCCACAGTTAACAATCAGGAGGTGCAGTTCTCATCTGAGAAGATAAGGGTCGCCTTGCAGTTCGGGAATGAAACTAGAGATGATCCTACAGACTTTACTGCTCCATTCAGAGATGGTGCAATTTTACGAATGGGCTATTCTGGTCCATTGGGTGACACTCAGAGGCGCAAAGGATTTTTGTTAGATCAATGGCGTTTTCTCATGCACGTGATGATCGTGTGCATGTCGGGTCGTAAGGCTGGTACGGACGGGATGGGTGCGACGATGCAATCGGCAATGACAGCACTGACTTACAACAAGCGTTACAGCTTCAGTCAGATGGTGTTTTATGAAATAGACTGTCAGAGACGTGCGGTAGCTCGTGAAAGATTCTTGATGTATCCATGATTCTTACAAATGATCTTGAATCATGTGGCTCCTACGCTACCTCAGCGCCGTCCAATTCGATATGTAGAGAGTGTCAGCAAGAGGATATTCGCACAATACAGATTGTCGAGTGCTCGAAGTAAACCAGAGCTTCGTCCTCGGCATACTCCGTTATTTGGGAATTTGATAAACCCGGCGTATGTTGCTCCTCGTGGAGACAAGTTTCGGGATCTGGCACCACAACAGGCAGGTGTTTCTCAACCACCACCTGTGGTACAGCAGGCATTGCCTACTGCTCCTGTTGTGGCACCGGAGGAACAAGTAGACCTTGAAGCTGCTTTTGGTGGCCAAGGATTCTTTGATATGGAACGAGTTGATCCTGAGGCAGAGGTTCAGGTCTCAGTAGCAGAGGTTTCTGGTGTTGATGTGTTGATGGTAGGGTCAGGTCCCGAATATGATGGTCGATTCGGCTCGGATCTTAATCAATCATGTCATAACTCACACAAAATTAATCGTGTTGACAAGAGAGTTAATGACGGGTTACTATATTTAGAAATATGACCGTTTGTTAAAGACGGAATCAATAACAAACATACGGTTGCAATGAGTATTCAAAATATGAAGACACACACAGGATTCACTCAAAATATTTCCATTGATATAAAGTTAATCATACAAAAGGATAATCGATTAAAGTTTAGAAGGAATCCTAGGACAGCCGTCACACACACAATATTCTTTCAATTAATGTGTCGGTCTTATCCGTATTGTGTCTCTCGTTCCTGTTCTGGCGGCGTGCCCTAATTATTCTATTTATAGGCTTGCCAACCTAAGACAGGCTGTCATTCCTTCTAGAAACCCTATCCTGATAGTACATATTCAATTTACATATTCAAAAGTATACTAAGTGTAAAACAAGTCTTCCGGGTAGGCTTTTCATTAAACTTCACTCTCCGGGTACGCAGTGTACTCGGCCTTCCTTCAGACTTGGTAAACATAGAAGTGTACTCGGAATCAGTTTCCGGGTAGACTTTACTTAAAGAATATTTTACCAAGTATAATATTCACCGAGTAGACTTCAATCTTCTTGGACGTATCAAACTTTGCTCGACAAATCGTTACGAGCAACCTTGTTCTTCTATGATCCTGTTCGGCTCATTGTCAGTTGAACAACTTATTGATAAGGCGTACTCGGGAGTACATACCTTACTTGAGCAGAACCTTACTCGATATA
The DNA here is from genome assembly GCF_021521415.1 of Bidens hawaiensis. Classification (NCBI taxonomy): domain Eukaryota; kingdom Viridiplantae; phylum Streptophyta; class Magnoliopsida; order Asterales; family Asteraceae; genus Bidens; species Bidens hawaiensis. The sequence continues at coordinate 69,697 of NW_027493800.1, forward strand.
ACTAAGAGATATTCCATCAACTCATCAAGTATACTCGGACCATAATTATTAAAGAATATCTTGCCCGGTCTTCCAATTACTTGGCTTCTTGGACTTGGTTGACCAAACCTTACTCGGAAGAGTAAAATACTTGGTCTTGAAGAACAACCCTGCTTGACAAGGTGAACCTTACTCGGATATGCCAAATTAATGAACCTTACTCGGAAATCACTAAAAAGCATACCTTGCTCGGATATCCACTTAAGAAGACTATTTGAAGTAAACCTTGCCCGGAAGGCAAAATCTCGTACTCGGCTAAGTAAAAGCTTACTCGAAGGTCCAAGGTGTGCTCGGATTCAATACTTAGCAGTTTCTGAGGAGGTTGAGAAGATTCCAATCTTCCATATTCTTCTTTTAGGTCAAATCTCCTCATTTGGGTCAATTTCTTGACCCAACAATCTCCCCCTAGATTGGAACACCTCAGCTGACCCAAAACACTCTATGGTTACTTACACTTAGCAAAATACACATCAAATTTCATAATCAAATTACATAAGTAAAAGTTACATAATCAAAGGTTTGTCCGAAGACATTACAAAGCAAAGCCTATTCTATCTATTTTGTCTTTTCCTTTCATTATAGGCTGCTTGTCTTCTCATCTGGATTACAGATGCTGCTCTTTCTCTGAAGATATTGAGCACTTGGTAGTGAGTATGTCCTTCTGGTATCACCAAGTCTCTAATATCAGTAAGATCATCATTGTGTAAGCATGTCAGATCTGCATCCTTCTTAATTGTTGCCAAGGCCTTTCCATCAGAGTTTCTCAGTACATAGTAACCAGTGTCTTCTTTGTATTCAACTTCAGTAATGACACCGTTCTTCTGTGTAGGTCCCCCTTGGGGCGTCGCCGATCGATACGAGATCCGCACGAGGTCTAGGAGTGCGGAATCCTCCTAGACTCGTTATTGGTGTACAAGACGAATAACACAAACACGTACACGATCAAATACACAAACAAATACTAGAACGGGATAAACAAATCTGCAGATTCATATATAAAATAATCACGTTACATACCGTAACAAAAACAGAAAACACGACTGACCCGAGGTGAGCTCTACCTCGGGTCGTCTCACACGACTCTAGTCTCTTACTCTCTCTCAATAAACAAGCTGCTCAAACACACACTGATTTCTAGATCCCTAAAACTAAACAAGACACAACTATATAAAGACAAACATTCACGGGCCTGGGCTTCAGTAGGCGAAGTTGTGCTAACTTCGCCTAAGGCGAAGTTGTGATAACTTCGCCTAAGGCAGAAGTTGTTACAACTTCGCCGTTGGCGAAGTTGTTCTAACTTCGCCTAAGGCGAAGTTGTGCTAACTTCGCCTGTGGCGTTCCGCTGGTCAGAATTGCATAGCGACGGTCACAAAATGCACCAACAGTCTCCCCTTTGACCGTTGCTCTCAATTCTAACAAAACACGAAAGATCATCTGTTACAAAACATGCACCAACATTCTGCACTGTGTAGTTTGGCCTTCTCATCCTTCTTCCCAAACTTATACAAGTATCCATGTTGGACAGCGGATTCTGATCTCGGACTCTTATCTGGTAGTTCAGTTCAGCCCTGTCCATTCTCTTCATTTTCTTTGACCTTTTGACTTGTGGAGTTGGATTATTCTCCAACTTCTCTTTTCTTTCAAAAATCTGAATCCATAAGCAGCTTGTTCCTGTAAGTACTTAGATAAATCATTCATCTGTCTTCCTGCTGATCTGTCCCTGTTTCTGAAGTCATACAAGTGAAGTGTGGCCATCCTTCTTAATTGATCTTCATTATACTCAAGGAAGTCACTTCTGACCACAATCTCCCTTAGCAATCTGCTCTCCATGATCACTCTAAGAGAATCAGTAACTGAATCATAGTACAGCTCTCTGGGTAGATCCACATCAGACTGTGGTCTTGTTCTTTGTTGTACTGAGCTGCTTGATTCTCCTCTTCCTCCTTGGCCTCTTCCTCTTGGTAATCTTTGATGGATTGGAGGTCTGAATGGAATTGATTTCTTGGGCTTTAGAGGTCCCAAGTTGAATGTTTTCACATATATGGCTTCCACCATCTCAGTAGGAAGGTTTGCTATCTCCACAATGTCATGTCCTGCTGCCTCCAGTTCAATTAACATTTTGATAATTCCTGGAGTTCTTGCTAGTCCAGCAGGTACAAATCTGCCATCAGCATAGTATCTGGGATTTTCTCCTTCCCTCAATGCCTTTTCCCACTCATCCTTTTGCAGATAGAACAGAGTCTTCAAATCCTCTTTTTACAAAACATTGAAATCTGCTTCAGTCATCCCTCTCTTGTTTATCATTATGTTTCTTAGGATGCTGATCATTTCCTCATTCTCCCAAGGCATGAATGGTTCAGTTTCTTGTTCAGATTTGACATCATCTTGAGGGATATGAATTTCAACAGGTTTGACTTGCTCCTTTTCCTTCTCCCTTAAGGTCTGAATTCTTCTTTTCTTGTTTGGAGGCTCATCAGGTAGTTCAGTTTGAATTGTGCTCTCAGTATAGACCCTTTTTAACTCTTTCTCTTTTCTTTTGGAATACTGGTCAAATACTGCCTCTTTACTCAGATTTCTTACAACTTCAGGCTTCATGCCTTTCTCAATCAAATATCCACACATACCATCATATTTCTTCTTTAATTCTTCCAATTCCACCTTATCATCCTGTTTCACAAACTTTTCTGAAACTATCTCTTTCTCACTGTTGTAAAGATCTTGAATTTGTTCAGCAGTGTATTTTTCTAAGGCAGCTTCAGGATAGCCTCTAACTTTCAAATAAGTTTTATAATGCTCAGTATTTTTTCTTTCTCTTCTCAATCTTCTTTAAGACTTCCTCTGCATTGATTTCAATGTTTCCCCTTTGAATATAAGTCTCTATAGCTTGAGGGGTCTCAGCAGTGGAGCTTGTTCCAACTTTCTCACCTCCTTAATCAGGGTTGTCATCACCCTCTTCATCAGACTCCTCAGAGTCATCCTCCTCATCATCTGATAGATCAATCATGGCATCTATTTTGGGTTCATCAGAGGCAGGATGCTCTGGTTCGGAAACATTTTCATCTTTATCAGGAACATTAACATCAGGAACCCCTGGTAATTTTTCTCTTGGTTTCAGTGTTTGCAAGGGAATTGCCCTGATTGGTTCATCATCAGTCTGCTTAGCAGATCTCTTCCTTCTGTGATAAGTCTTTTCAAATATTCTTTCTCCCCATTTACCAGTAGGGTTCTTTTTCATGTCTTCTTTTACTTGTTCAACCCATTTCTTGGCAGCCATAGTTGCAATTGACTCGCCAATTTCTTCAGGTATAATCATTCATTGGTTGATGGTTCAGCAGCAGTTTCTGATGTTTGACTTTTAGATTGAAACATGCTGATCACTGTGCCCAAAGAGTTTTCCACTTCCTCAACACTTTTCATCTTAATCAATACCTCAATAACTTCTTGATCAGCCTCATCTTCAGTCAGTTCTTTTTCAATGTTGGCTTGTCTGATCAATAAGTCTTGCGCTAACTCTTCTTCTGTCAAGGAATGGGCAATTGCTTCCCTTTCCATTGACTCTTTAATTAGTCTTTCTTTCTCAGCAAGAGCAGCAGTAGCAGCAGTATCTACAAAGGATACATCTTTTTCAACATACACGTCAGGCTCTTCCTCTGTTGCTATCCCTTTACCTTTTTCTTTCCTTTTTCTCAACTGCTCTTCATCTTCTTCTTCATCAGAAGTTTCATATTCATCAATTTCTTTGAACAGTTGATCTAATTCGGAATCATGCTCTGCCTTCTTGGAACTAACTTCTTGATCATCTTCAGGTTCAGTGTTTACCAGTTCCTCAGTAGTAGCATCCACATTTACATTTTCAACAGTCATCTCTTCATCCATGATCTCAGTCAGTTCTTCTGTAATCACATTCTCATCATCATTTGACTTTTCATTTTTATTTGTTTCCTCCCCACACACTTCTACTTCATTTTCATCACTAACATCATAGTCATTCATAATCATTTTCAAACCATCAATATTTTCAACACTTTCTTCATCAGTCATACCCACATCATCATCATTTATATTCTCCCCCTGTTTTGGGGCAGCTGAGGTTTTCTCAACCTCCTACTCCAGGGTTCGAATCAACACTTCAGCCTCTACTAGTCTCTGCAGCAACTTCACATTCTCTCCAGTCACCTCCTCATTCCTCAATTTCAACTCCTGATTTTCTTTCAACACTTCCTCAATTTTCCTTCTTAACTCAGCATTCTCCAACATTAGATCAATATTTCTTTGAAGTGTGTTATCTTGTTGGCTTGAGGGTGGGGTTGTAGGGAATGTCTCATAAGTGGGTTGTTCAGTGATGGATGGGGATTGTGTGTGCTGTGTGCTAGGTATAAATGGTTTTGATTGGATTTGGCTTATAAGTGGTGAAGTATGTGAATGTGGTGAGTGTTGTGTGGAGGTTTCAGGTTGGTCTAAGGTAAAGGATTGAGGTGGTGTTTGATGTGGTGAGGTTGGTGGTGGTGAGTGTGGTAGTGTTGGGATTGGTTGTTCAATTTCTTCTCTTTGCTCCCCCTGTTCTTGTGACATAATTTCCATCTCCAAACCATCTCCACCGTCATTTCCATCAACATCATCATCAGAGTCTCCTTCAGCACTCTCATCATCACTCCCTTCTTCCTCCTCTGAGCTCAGCTCAGGCACAGGCATAACAGCCAGATCATGATTTAACAACCAAGGTAAAATTTCAAATGGAACACTTGCATCAAAGTTATTAGAGACACCTGGATTTTTTATTCTCTTGTAAGCATCAGGATCTTGCAGTTTATGTGTGTCTCCAATTGTTGGTAAATCCTGTAAGGTGCTGTTGAAAATGATCTGCAGGAATCTTGGGTACTGCAAAAATCTCCTTATCTCTGGCTTCTTTAGATTCCCTACTAGCCCATCAAAAATCATCTTGGAAAAGTTAAAGGGTAGATCAAAGATAGTTCCAACTGTGGCATTTGCTAGATCATGACTCATCAGAGTCCATGATCCCTTCCTCGGAGCAAATCCATGAATAATGTGGTGAATCAGAAATCTGTACAGCATCGGAAATAAACCCTTCTGAAACTGTCCCTCATGGACATTTCCTTGATACCCCATTGTTTCTTTGAAAATATTCAATAGATGCTTTGTATCAAAGTTTATTTGGTTGTGATCATCATCATTCAGTCTTAAAAACCTTCTGATCAACCTTTCAGTGATCTGTATCTCCTGTCTGGACACGGTTGCCTCTATTCGTCTTTCATTACCGTCTTCAACTAGCTCTGCTGATCTCCAGATATCCAAGGAGTGATTTCTGTAAATAGTTGGACTTTCAGTGAGAGCGAAATTGATATTCGACCGCGCCATCCATGAAATCATTCGAGCCATTGGTGTATTTTCTGGTGTCACTTGTAACAATGCGCACATATTGTGCTTCGGCTCAAAAACATACTTCGGCTCGTTGTCTGCCATAGCTGAAATTCACAAACAAATATATTCAAAGTGAAATTAGACATAAAGTTTAATACTTTAGACAATTTCAAGTTATAAAAATGAAGAAGAAAGAAAGAAATCTTCAAGAACCTGTTCTTCGACAAATTAATAACCTAAACACATAAACAGAGTGTTAGTACTCGAATACATAATCAAGTGACATTTCAATCTAATCGTGATCGGAAAACATAAAATTTTATGCTTACCGAGTCGGAATTAGTCGCTGATAAAAATTAGGGTTTGGATTAATCTTACTCGGTCAAACTTTACTCGAAAAATTTTCATTTTAAATATAAAGTTTGCCCAAATACTTCTCTATTTAAACCTTGCTCGATCAAGTAAATTAATTTAAAGTTAAGATATAATGAACAAAGCTTACCTGAAATACTCGATTTCTTGAGAAATAAATCACAAGACAAATAATCAAGTATAGTTATCAAATAAACATTCTCACTGAGAATCAATTAAGATCCTCACAAAGATTTCTCAAATTCAAATTAAAACTCATCTAGCATGAACCCTAAAAATCATAATCACATTTTGTCATATTAACTAATCATATTCAAACAACGTATTCATTCAAGTATGAATCACATAGTGTGCTCGAACACTCTTTCAAATGTAAAGTGTGCTCGGACAACAACCTTATGTAAAGTATACCCGAATAACCTTCATATAATACAAAGTGTGCTCGAAACCAAATTCTAGCAGACAGTGTACTCGGAAAGTTAATTTTTGAAAAATTACCAAGTATATTGAAGGAACACAAGTGTACCCGAAATATAAAGTGTGCTCGGAAAACAAAGTTTGCCCGAAAACACTTGTAATTTTAAAGAAATCATAAACACACATATCACAGAGCATGCTCGGAATGAAATTAACCACATAAACATTTAAGTGTGCTATAGTCTAAAGTTTCATTGAGCTTGCTCGAAAATCCTAAGTTAGCACTAAGCTTGCTAGGATAAACACATTCAATCATCAGGTATGCCCTTGCTCGAGGAAACTCATCATATCAAAACATACCCGAAATATGACAAACTTAAACAGTAACATCTAAGTGTGCCCGGAAAGATTAACAAACCTTTCTTAACAACATATTCACCCAAAGCTTACTTGGTGTACTCACTTAAGTTCACAAAGTTTGCTTGAAAACACAATCAGCATATAACATGCATAGCTTACTCGAAGCTAACATATAACATGCATAGCTTACTCGAAACAAGAATTTCTTGTTAACAGTTAGCTATTTCAACACATAATCATCTCAAGACTTCAAGCTTACTCAGAAAAATGAGTCCAACAGTGTACTCTACCCGAAAAGTGTAAACACTTCAAAGTATGCTCGAAAATCAGAAAGTTAGTCAGAAATGACTAAGCTTACTCGGAAAGGTTGAAAACTGTCAAACCTTACCCGAAACAACATATTCACACATAGACAACTGTTTTGTACTCGGAAAGGTTAAACCTTACCCGAAAATACATATTCGAACAGTTTGTGCTCGAGAAGTTTATAAATCATCAAGCCTTACTCGAACTTACATATTCACACATAATCAACTGTTTTGTACTCGGAAAGGTTAAACCTTACCTGAAAATATATATTCAAACAGTTTGTGCTCGAGAAGGTTATAAATCATCAAACCTTACTCGAGCTTACATATTCAACCTATTTTAGGCAAAATGCAACACTTTTTGACTTAAACCACTTGTCAAAGACATTTCTAAGTTATGTATCATTTCAGAACACAGTTTAAGAGCAAATGGTGCATTAAGAGATCAAATTTCAGTTATACTTCACTTCAAAACAATTTCTTTTATAAACTGAAAAGGTCTCAGGAATGGTATCATATTGACTAAGTAGCTTTCTCAATACTTCACTCTCAGCATTATTATGACAACTTAGATAGGTTAACAGCAGGTATAAACTTAGCATGATTTTCATCTCTTTGGTGATATGATTATCGTTCAATTTGAGCATAATGCAATAATGGTCAACACTGTGCTCTGATGCCTCATATCTCTTCTCAAAGCCTATTTGGCTTTCCCCAGATCACCCCAATTTGACTCCAACCTCCTGTATTTGGTCAAAAATAGTTTTTGTATGACAGAACTTATTGTATTTTTGGACTTTTGATATTCAAACATGTATAGAGGTTGAACGTTGGACTTACAGTTAGCAACATGCCTTTCATTCAAGATGAGACAGATTTTGTCAACATCTTTGTAGTTCTTGTTGTAACCCTCTCGTTTGATAAAATATTTAAAACATTTATCAACTTTTGGTTGACTTATTCATTCTTCCCCTTGTTTTTGATATTTTCTCAATTTTTTTTAAAGCATGTTCTTTTTCATATTAAAAAAATGTTTCATTTTGGTTGACCAAATAACAACAGGCTTGTGTATGACTGGGTAATCACTTTTCTTCCATATCATTCGGAGAGATGTATCTTGAGACATGCAAAACAACTATGCATCTCCACATAAAGATTAGCATATTCATTATGTTTATATCACCTTAGATTTTACATCATCATGGGAAAGCAACCATACATGTTAATGACTATACTAAGGCCTTTTTAGCTTAATAATTCCATATGATCAGCTAAGTAGTCAATGTACTATCATTTCCCATAAATACAGTTTAATATTCAATCACCCCAATACCTCTTCATTGTCAGGTTAATGGCTATCCTGTTTGACCAAAGGTGGTCAACAGGACCAAACATACATGTGAATATATGTCCTATCAAAGTTAGAGTTATTGACATAGTTTTAAGTGAAGAAATAAGAAACAAGTCATAATTGCCCCAAATGCATTCAGTTTTCTGGTCAATGGCTATCATTTGAATCTATAGAGATTTAAGGACCAAACATACACAAGTGCATGTCCTTCCAACTGTGCAAATGACATAATTTTTAGCAAAGATAACTACTTGAGACTTTTCCTTTTAAAAAATCCTTCTTTTAAGCTTCTTGAAAGCTTGAACTGAATAATCTTATCATATCTCTACACCATTAATCAACTTGCTCATGTTTTGACCAAAATATAGTATTTATGCAAAATTCATTAGAAAATTCATTTTATCACTTAATTTTGTCATAAAACATATTTTGACATAAACAGTTGCATCACATACTCAAATCTTAATCATTCTTTCATCATCAAGAAAAACAGACTGTACTCACATTCAATGTCTATTCTATCTTAACAACTTCAGAATATCAGATTAAGAACATATTCAAGTAACCATAAACATGTGATTACTCATGACATTATATAAGCAATTAATCTCACTTAAACAGATCAAACTACTTATCATAACATCTGATCAGTTAACATGATAGTCAAGAATTATCATCAATTTCAAACAAATTGCATAGATAGTTACTTAACCACCTATCAGTTAACTTCAAAACAGTGACATAATCAAAACATATTCAATCAACATTCAGTTGAAACATATTCAATATGTGTAATCTCTAAGAAAATAAACAGTTATCACAGAGATACACACATAGAAACAGTTAAGTCACATAGCATAGAACATACTCAGTAACATATTTAGCAACATATTCAGCAACATATTCAGCAACATATTCAACATGTGTGACCTCTTCTAAAATATTCAAGTAGCACATAGAGGTACACAACCAAGCACACATCCTTAATCAGATTTCATCAGAGTTGATCATTCCCAGGGCTTTCAAAAGAAAGTTGAACCTGGTTCTATCAAGTGGTTTGGTGAATAGGTCAGCCAGATTATCACTTGTATCAACTCTTTGCATTTCAATCAAACCTTTTTCACTGCAATCTCTGATGAAGTGATGTCTGATTTCAATGTGCTTAGTCTTAGAATGTTGCACAGGATTCTTAACAGTAAAATATGCAACAATATTATCAATCAGAATAGGGGTGTTTAGAAAATTCAAACCATAGTCCAGCATCTGATTCTGAATCCAGAGAACTTGTGCACAGCAGGCAGATGCAGATACATATTCAGCTTCTACAGTGGAGATTGACACTGTGGTCTGTTTTTTGCATTGCCATGACACTAGCCTTTCACCCAAAAACTGGCATCTCCCTGATGTTGACTTTCTACTCATATTGCATCCATCATAATCACTGTCTGTATATGCAATCAGATCAAAGGATTGGTTCTTTGGATACCAAATCCCTAAGTCTGGTCGTCCCTTCAAATATCTGAATATTCTTTTCACAGCATTCATGTGGGAGACTTTTGGATTTGATTGGAACCTAGCACATACACACACAGCAAACATGATATCCGGTCTTGTTGCAGTCAGAAGCATCAGAGATCCAATCTTGGCTCTGTATTCATGTTCATCAACTGACTCCCCCTTTTCATCAGCTATCATCTTTTCTTTGGTGTCCATTGGAGTTGAGGCAGCCTTGTAGTCATGACAGTTGAACTTATTCAGAATGTCCTGCACATACTTAGCTTGGTGAATGAAGATTCCTTCATCCTTTTGTTGAACTTGTAGTCCCAGAAAGAAATTCATTTCACCCATGGAACTCATGCTGTACTTGGACTTCATCACCTCTTCAAACTCCAAACACATATTTTCATTTGTAGATCCAAAGATGATATCATCAACATAGACTTGTAGAAGCAGCAAATCTGACCCTTTTCTTCTGTAGAAGAGTGTCTTGTCAATGGCTCCCCTTGTGAAGCCATTTTCAAGTAAATGAGTTGATAACTCATCATACCATGCTCTAGGAGCCTGATGCAATCCATAAACGGCTTTGTTTAACTTATACACCCTGTTTGGATACATGGGATCCTCAAAACCTGGTGGTTGAGCCACATACACTTCTTAATCAATCTTTTCATTAAGGAATGCATATTTGACATCAAGCTAGAATACTTTAATGTTCTTTAAGGCAGCATATGCAAGAAAAATCCTTATGGCTTCCAGTCTTGCAACTGGTGCAAACACTTCCTCAAAGTCTATCCCTTCCTTTTGAAGACATCCCAGTGCTACAAGTCTAGCTTTGTTCTTAATCACCAAACCCCTTTCATCCCTTTTGTTTCTGAACACCCATTTGGTTCCAATTGCATATCTGTCATGTGGCTTATCTACAAGATCCCATACATGTAAATCTCTAAACTGGGCCAATTCCTCTTGCATTGCCTCTACCCAACTATTGTCTTTTAAAGCTTGAGCAATATTCTTTGGTTCTAATTGGGATAGAAAGCAAGAGTACATAAAGATGTTTGCTCTCTCAGAATGACTTCTTGTTACTCTTTCATGCAAGTCACCAATGATATTTTCAGCAGGATGATTCTTTTCAACAGTAGGAGTTTGTATTATCATATTTGTAGACAAATTTGTGTCAAGATTTGTTTCATTGATTTCAGGTTCTTCAATGATCAAATCAGCTTCTGCATCATGAAACTCTGGTACTTCATCATTGGTTTGTCCTGAAGTGGATGTACCATTGTTTCCCAGATTCAAACTTTGAAACAAGTCTTGAAATCTTGCTGTTGTTGCAACTTCTTCATCATTGGATTTGTTGCCTGTGACACTCCCATTCTGAACATGATCATTTTGTTCATTAGGACTATCTTGACTTGTCATCTCCTGATCTTGTTCAATGTCTTTGCTTGAGTAGCTTTTCACAAAAGTGTATTCCTTTTCTTTCCTAGCAACCTTTTTCCACAATTCTTCCAAGTCCAGTTCTTTCTTCTTATTTTCTTCAAGTACACTGGTCTTGTAGAATGTATCATCAAAGTCTTCAGAATAAATCTTGAATGACTTTATTAACTTTTCATGATCAAACAGCCATGTTGCACCACTGACTGTGATGAATTGATTCTCATTAAAAATAATGTCAGGTGACTCTATCACACTCATGTGATCTTTCACATAGACTCTGTATGCCTTTAAGTGAGTAGAATATCCAACAAAGAAGCAATCTAGTGACTTAGTTTGAAACTTGTTCAAATAGTCTCTAGTGTTTAATAAAAAACATTTGCACCCAAAGGGCTTGAAGAACTTGATGTAAGGCTTTCTATTGTTGAAAATCTCATAAGGAGTTTTATTATGCCTTTTTTTCACAAGCACTCTGTTCTGAACCTAACAAGCAGTGTTGATTGTCAGCCCAGAATGTGACAGGTAAGTTAGCATCAGCCAACATGGTTCTTGCAGCTTCTATTAGTGTTCTGTTTCTCATTTCTGCAACACCATTTTGTTCAGGAGTTCTTGGAGCTGAAAATTGTTGCATTAATCCTTTCAGAGCACAAAATTCTTCCATAACTCCATTCTTGAACTCAGTACCATTGTCACTTCTCATCATCTTTACTTTCTTATTCAGTTTGTTTTCGATCATTGTAACACAACCCTTGATCAACTCAGCAGACTCATCTTTGGTACTTAGGAAATAAACCCAAGTATATCTTGAATAGTCATCAATGATCACCAAACAGTATCTCTTCTTTCCAATACTTGGTACACTCACAGGACCAAAAAGATCCATGTGAAGTAACTCAAGAGGTTGATCAATTGAATTGATGAGCTTTGTCTTATGAGTAGACTTGTGTTGTTTTCCCTTCTGACATGAGTCACAATAAACATCTAACTTAAATTCTCTTGTAGGCAAACCAATCATATGTTCACCCTTGACCAGTCTATTCATATTCTTCAAGTTCACATGACACAACTTCCTATGCCACAATTTAGATTCATTTTCAGTGGCTTTGGAAACAAAACATACACCACCTCTTGAAATAGCATCTTTCATATTCAACTCATACAGGTTGCCATTTCTTGGTGCCATCATCATAATCATTTCAGGTGGGATCACAAACTCAGGTTTTAAGATGAAACAATGAGAATCATCAAAACTGACTTTGAAACCCTTATCACACATTTGAGATATACTCAACAAATTGTATTGTAGTCCCTCAACATGAAAGACATTGTCAAAAGACACCTTCCCATTTGTCAATATCCCTTTACCTACAATCTTTCCACCATTTTCATCACTCCCAAAGGCAACTGGACCCTCATATTTCTCTACATAATTCACAAGTGACCTCTTGTCACAGGTCATATGCCTAGAACAACCACTATCCATATACCATATATCATTCAATGGAGTGGCCTGTTCCTGCACAAAGAGAAATTTGATTAGTTCAGTGATGAGATGCAAGCTTCTTCAACTTGCAACTTATCAGTGTCAATTTCAGTGGCAGCTTGGGAAGTGAGTGTAGTAGGTTCAGGATCTTCATGAGTGATCTCCAAGTTGTCTGAATGATCAGTTTCATATCCTCACTCTCTTGGTGTCTTGACAAGTGAAGCTAAATTGTCAAGCTCAACTGAGGCAGTTCTCTTTTCTTGTAAGACATAGTCCTTAGTTTCTGAGAAGTTTCTTACATCAGTCACAGCTTCAACTTTAGCTTCAGTTCTAGGTTTCCATGTGAAACCTTGTGGTTCATATCCATGTTTTAACAAGAACTTTTCATCACCAGTGAGTACAGCTTGTTTCTTTCTTTGATATACAGTTTTTCTTCTTGATTTCTCACTGCCTGATGATTCTTGTGACTCATCAGACTTGACTGAATGAGTATTTTTGGTAAATTTCAATGACTGGTTCCTCATTATCACCTGCTTTTGCTTCTGAGGTGATTTACTTCTTCTCACATTCTCAGTCATTTGCTTCTTCTTCTTGGTCTCAGCCTTCACTTCAACTCTTGTCTCTATGCTATTCACATTTCCCTTTCCCAAATACATGGCATACTTCTCTTTGTACAAAACAAAGTCTTGACCAAACTTTGTTCCATTTGGGACATGAAATGGCTGAAACTTGAGTCTCTCATTACATGAATCAGTATGGTGTCCATATTCATCACACCTTCTACACCACACCTTTCTTTTGAACATCTCATGTTCTTTTGGTCTTCTGAATCTTTCACTTGGTTTGGGCTCTTTTATACCAATTGTCTTTTTATTTTTCAGATTGTCAAAATCAATTGAGAATGGAACAAACTCAGCCATTCTGATATCACTTCTTTCCACATTCCCTTTAACAAAGACAACCCTTTTCAAATTCAGTGGTTGATCATCTTCATTCTCTCTATATCTTGACTTTCTTCTTTCATATTCCTCAACAGTTTCTACCTCACCCACATCAAAGTCTTCAACACTTGAAAAGATAGGATAAATAGGAGTAAAATATACTATATCCATTTCTTCCTTATTTACCTTCTTTTTCTTGTTCTTTTCTAGTTTTTCCAAAAACTTTTTGCTTGGAGGTCTGACAGCATTGTAACACACATTCCTCTTTTCACCAATGTCAAAAGAAACATGTTCTCTTCTCATTTGCTCATTCATTCTTTTCATTTTATGTGTAACTGGAGGATACTTTGGAAGTTGATCAACAGATTCAGGCTTTCTATATTTTCTTCCTTTTTCAGCAGCTTGAATTCCTTTTCATTAATATGATCACTCAAATCACTCAGATCTTCTTGATCCAACTCATCTAAATCAAAGTCATCTTCAGAGACTTGAACCCCAATTGACTTTTCCTCTTTCAGTTCTTTCTTCATAACAAATTCCCCGTCTTCACTCACCTCAACATTCTTGTACAAATCTGCAACAGCTTCTTTGTCTTGAAACACATCTTTGAATTGTTGTAGATAAGCACTTCTCTTCTCTTTGTCAACTTTAGGCATAAAGTTGTTGTTGAATGGTGGTGGAACAGCCTTGTACTTTTCATCTTCCTTTACTTTATTCAGAATTCCACAAATGTTTCCAGTTGAAACTAAGTTCTTTAGGAATTCATTTTCAGTTTGCAGCTTTGTATTCAGCACCTTTTCATCAATCACCATCTTCTTCAACCCACTAATTTCTGTTGTGAATCTTGTTTGAGCTCTATAGCTATTCATACAATCCTCTTCCAAACTTTTCATTCTTTCCTCACTAACAATCTCACTTGCCTCATAAGCATTGATAATGCTCTGTTTTTTAAAACACTCACTTTCCAGCTTACCAACCTTTTCTTTTAATTCATTTACAAGTTTAGGTAAATCAGCATTAGGATCAGAATATACCTTAGATGAAGATGCAGAGTCTATGGCCATGAATGCCACATTAGCTCTTCTGATATCATCTGCTATATCTTCCTCATGGTTACTCCAGTCAAAGCTTCCCTCATGCTAAGTAGTTACTGCCACATTGCCTTGATTTCTTGGTTGATTTTGGTTTGCTGGAATGTTGTTAGTTGCAGGGTTTTGAACAGCTTGAATCTGATTGTTGTTCATTTGATATACTTGATTCTGATTCATACCCTGCTGATTGTTCATCTGAGGCTGATAGTGGTTGTTAAAATTGGGATTGAAGTTGTTGTTTGGATGGAAGTTGTTGTTGTTGGGATTGAAACCTTGGTTATTGTTGAAGTTCTGCTGGTTGTTGTTTCTATGCACATTCTGCTGGTATTGTTGTTGGTTTCTAGGCTGTTGGAACTGATTGACTTGAAAGTTCCTTGGCATATTGCACTCTCTTGCAAAGTGTCCAGGCTGTTGACAGTTGTAGCAGATAGCCTTGGACTTGTCAAATCCTATTCTCTCATTTGGACCAGAAACTAGTGATCTACCAGTTCTATTGTACAGTCTCTTGCTTCTTAGTGCCAACATTGCAGCTTGCCATTTGAGATCCATGTCTTCAAGGTCATCAGCATCTATTTGTTCCAAATCATCCTTCACTACACTTGTGTGAATCAAGTTTTTGGCCACAAATGCATTGTAGGATTCAGTGAACATCGACATTAGGGCTTGTGCATCACTCCCTTGAACATGCCCTGCACCAGCACTTTGGGCATTTCCATTTCCCACAGAGGCTGAATCATCATCAATCAATTAAACATTAAACCTCTGTTGACCACCTTGACTGCTTGAACCACCTCCAATGAATGACCTAGCAGTCTCATTGTTGTGATCACTTGGTTCTTCAATGATGGGAATTTGTTGTTGATTCTTTGTTGTAAGATTCCCCATTGGAGCAATTAAAGCATTTGACACATTGAAACTTGGTTTATCTTCCTTGATCATTTCATTCTCAATCATTTCAAGTTCAGCAGCTTGAAGAAAACATACTACATCATCCAATTTTAATTCATTGAAATTTTGCTTTTGAATGATGAATTTGCAAGCAGTATACCATTCTTTTGGCATTGAGTTGAGCAACTTTGTATTCAAATCAAAGTCCGTCATTACAAAATCAGTTGTTCTCAACTCATTCACAATACTCAGAAAACGTTCTAGTATTGACTTCAACCTTTCACCATCTCTATACTTGAATCTTTCTAACTGTTGCTTCAGTCTTAGCTTCTTAATGTTTTTCAATTCAGTGTTCCCTTCATACATCTCAAGGATTGCATCATACATCGCCTTAGCACTTTGATGATGTGCAACCTTTGTGAGGATTTCCCAAGACAGACCAAGTTTGAGCATAGCCAATGCTCTGTCATCAACTTTTCTCATTCTCTCTCTGACAGCAGCAATAGCATTTGCATTAGCACCTTCTTCAACAGCAACTTGTGGGCCATTCTTGATAGAATTCCACATATCCACATCATTATAACAAACAGCAGCCTCAAAAAGCACTTTCCACTTGGTAAAGTTCTCCTGACCATACAATCTAGGTATCTTATTAGTAGACACCTCTTGTTCCTCATATCCAGACATTTTCTTAAAATAAAAGTTAATTTCTTATCAAAAATAGAGTAAAACAATCAGATCTGAGAATAAATTTTTAGATCTAAGGTGTCTGATATGAATAGAACAAGATTCAATAATAAAAATCAAAGCTTTAAGTGAAATAAGGAAAAGAAAACACCTAAAACTTGTAGATCTGGAAGAAAAATGAAGAACAGAGCTTCTGACGTCACAAATCAATCGAACAGTGCTCTGCTTACGTCATTCTTCTTCAAAACTTAATCAGCAACAATCTTTCTAAAAATAGCAGCAACAAGCTCTGATACCACTTGTCAGGTCCCGATTATGATGGTCAATTCGGCTCGGATCTTAATCAATCATGTCATAACTCACACAAAATTAATCGTGTTGACAAGAGAGTTAATGACGGGTTACTTTATTTAGAAAGATGACCGTTTGTTAAAGGCGGAATCAATAACAAACATACGGTTGCAATGAGTATTCAAAATATGAAGACACACACAGGATTCACTCAAAAGATTTCCATTTATGTAAAGTTAATCATACAAAAGGATAATCGATTAGGGTTTAGAAGGAATCCTAGGACAGTCGTCACACACACAATATTCTTTCAATTAATGTGTCGGTCTTATCCGTATTGTGTCTCTCGTTCCTGTTCTGGCGGCGTGCCCTAATTATTCTATTTATAGGCCTGCCAACCTAAGACAGGCTGTCATTCCTTCTAGAAACCCTATCCTGATAGTACATATTCAATTTACATATTCAAAAATATACTAAGTGTAAAACAAGTCTTCCGGGTAGGCTTTTCATTAAACTTCAGTCTCCGGGTAC
This sequence comes from Bidens hawaiensis, assembly GCF_021521415.1. NCBI lineage: Eukaryota > Viridiplantae > Streptophyta > Magnoliopsida > Asterales > Asteraceae > Bidens > Bidens hawaiensis. Next base: position 86,769 of record NW_027493800.1, read on the forward strand.
GCAGTGTACTCGGCCTTCCTTCAGACTTGGTAAACATAGAAGTGTACTCGGAATCAGTTTCCGGGTAGACTTTACTTAAAGAATATTTTACCAAGTAAAATATTCACCGAGTAGACTTCAATCTTCTTGGACTTATCAAACTTTGCTCGACAAATCGTTACGAGCAACCTTGTTCTTCTATGATCCTGTTTGGCTCATTGTCAGTTGAACAACTTATTGATAAGGCGTACTCGGGAGTACATACCTTACTTGAGCAGAACCTTACTCGATATAACTTAGAGATATTCCATCAACTCATCAAGTATACTCGGACCATAATTATTAAAGAATACCTTGCCCGGTCTTCCAATTACTTGGCTTCTTGGACTTGGTTGACCAAACCTTACTCGGAAGAGTAAAATACTTGGTCTTGAAGAACAACCCTGCTTGACAAGGTGAACCTTACTCGGATATGCCAAATTAATGAACCTTACTCGGAAATCACTAAAAAGCATACCTTGCTCGGATATCCACTTAAGAAGACTATTTGAAGTAAACCTTGCCCGGAAGGCAAAATCTCGTACTCGGCTAAGTAAAAGCTTACTCGAAGGTCCAAGGTGTGCTCGGATTCAATACTTAGCAGTTTCTGAGGAGGTTGAGAAGATTCCAATCTTCAATATTCTTCTTTTAGGTCAAATCTCCTCATTTGGGTCAATTTCTTGACCCAACAGGTAGCTACGTCTGTAGCTGATTCTGAAAGAACCGACTCTGACTCCTCAGCTGATGATGTTGCTGAAGCAAGACAGATACTGGTCGCCCAATAAAGGATTCATGGAAAAAGAAAGAAAGATACAGATGACAGTGAATCTGATTTTGAGGAGGAGTTAGATCGGTTGATTCGTCGATCTAAAAGGGTTAGAACTGGTGAAGGATCGGGAGCTAGTGAAAGCTCGAGGGTGGTTCGTTTCTCTCTACCCGCCTTATCTGGTATGACTATGGTCCCTGCATCGATGACTGTAATAGGACCGATCACCTCGGGTGTTCCCGTGATAACTACATCATCTTCCTTTGGCATTCCACCCACTCCCTTTCAGCTTTCGGCTCTAGAAATTGTTTCCTTGCCACCTCCTACACTTACTCCATCGGAGGTTGTTGCAAGATTCGTTGAGTCGACACTGGTTGCCACTGCAGGGTTATCTGTTACAAAACCACCTGCGGTTACTTTTCAGCCTGTTTCTGATGTTCCGGCTACCTTGGGAATTCCTCCACCGTATGCTCAAGACACTTCTCATATGAGGTTTGATTTTGATGCAACTTTATCTGACTCAGACAGGATAGCAGCTCTTGAAAGGGTCATGGCAGAACAGTCAAGAATCAACCTGATCCAGACTCACGCTATCCAGCGCCTTGTTGCAGAAAATCAAATTCAGTCGTCCCTCCTGATTGAGCACGGTAAACTTTTTGATGCTTTAAAATAGTTCTTAGCATCTCAGGGGGAGACGAGCTGCAAGGGCGATGAGTTGAGGACGAAGAAGAGTAACGATAGAGACGATGATCCCAATGCATCGAAAGGTGCAGGTGGTGAGTTGCCAAGAACTGAACAAACTCTTAGGACTTCCACATCTCAGGGGGAGTCAGCTGGTGCAACAGGTGGATCAGGGGGTGATGATGTGGTGGTAGTGGATGATGAGGAGATGTTGGATGACGATATTGTAGGTGAAGACAATGTGTTACCGTTTGAAGAGATTGAGAAAATAGGAGCTGAGATTGTGATTGACAGTGAGGTTGAAGAGGGAGAGATTGTGGAGGATAATGTTGAGCATGAAATTCCAGAAGTTGATAAGTCAAATGTGGGTCAAGATATGGGAAGCGATGAGACTGAATGGGAAGAGCAGCCGAGATGGAAAGAAGGCTACGCTCAATGGTTCGTAAAGACAAAGAAACCAGCGGTTCCAACTATGTTTAAGAAGAGTTATAACATCAAAGAGTATGCTGAATCGAAGAAGGGGATTATATGCTGGTTGTATGATGAGCAGTTGAGGCTATTTGTGATCAAACGTGTTGACGGAGTTCAGTACTTCAAAAGGTTGTTGAGATCATTGAATACCTTGCCGGAGTGTGAGGTGAAGGATTTAGCCAAGTTGGGGTTGATAAACAGGAGTGATGATAATATGGCTAGGATTATTGGAAAGATCGTGTGGAAAAAAAGTATAAAAGAGAAAAAGTTCTAGTTATTAAAGCCGCAGAAAGGGAAGCTTGTTAAAGATAAAGACATAGGAATGAGAGCTGATGGCAAACCTTGGATGGTAATGAAGTATAAACCTATCCGGTGTTTAAAAGAAGTGCCGATGAAACAAATGCCCAAGGATGTCTTAAAGAATCTGAAATGGTGGTATGTCGATAGTCAAACAGCTGAAGCGGTCATGGAGGATGAAGATGAGCAAGAGGTGCTGAGAGTGTATGATCCTATGCACTTGGTGAATTTGTCTCAAGCTGACTTGCAGGTGCTGAACGAGAAAAAGATATTCTATATTCTTGCATGGAAAGAAGAAGCCAAGAAATACCAGAGAGTTTTCTCTGTCTGTGTAAGACAGGGAGTTCATGCTTGAAGACGGGAGAGACAAGATTTTGGGATTACCAGACATGTGATTAAAGATAGAGATATGAAGCTACTGCCAAGGGGGAGTCTGTTGGTACATGATATCAGTAGTTCAGTATCTAGGGTTATGTTTGTGTCTGTAATCGTGTTAGTTTGTTTTGGTTTGATATAGATAGGTTGTCTCACAAGTTTGCCTGATATAAGCGAACTTGTGGACAAGCGAAGTTATTGACAACTTTGCCTAGTCTGTTAGGCGAAGTTGTCGTAACATATATATACATATGTTACGGGTTGTATTTGGGAATCATTCCAGAACGTCTAATAGTGATTGAACATCACGTGTTGAAGTGTTGCAATACAACGTGTCTTTTGAGTATTGTAACGTGTATTTGTGCTTGGTTTTAACGTATATCGCATCTAACGCTCGTATTGTTTTACGTAGGGATTCCGCACATACGTAGAACGAGATACTTTCGTGTAGATCCGGCTGGGAACCTACAACAATATATACAACCTAAACAACAAACAATTATGCCATACATATAACATGTTTAGCACCAAAAAAAAACGTCCAACCTACACAACCACATTCTAAATGTTAAACACCTACACAAATAATATTATGCAACAAGCTACTCATACACAAGTATTACAACATATACAACCTACACAACAAAGAAATGTAACCGACACAAAAAACCTACAACATACACACACACATTCTAAGTGTTTAGGCATTTGTATAAAAAAAATCATTATATACATAACGCTGCACATAGACATATACTACAGCATATACAACCTACACAACACACGAATATGTGCTACACAGTACAATTATACCTCAAGCACAAGTTTCTAGAACCTTACACGTAACACATAATTTCAGGCACATAAATATTTAATATGAAATCATACTACAAAGCACACATGAAGAACCAAAAACCAAGTATACAAAAAAACTAAGTAACAAGTGAATATAAAAACCAAAATCCTAGTAAGTCACAAAGTTTTGTAGTATTAATAAACAATAATAAGAAGAAATTTCATATGTAGGTATATAGGTGAGATGATGAAGTCTATATGATAAATTTTTTCTAAAAAAAAAAGAGCATAACCTTGATACAGTTTAAAGCATCAATGTTGTAACCTCAAACAATCCCCAAATTTGTTTTAAACAAGAACTCGTTGCAAAAATCATTCGTATACCCTCTCGAACTAAATCTTATAGTAAACACCAAAGATTATGGGAATTAAATATCAATTTCTACAATTCTAAATAATACAACATTAGCAAATCTTATAATACTACTAACTACACACACACACAAAAATCGCCACCAGATGTATGTGTAGACTTTGTAATATGAACTAAAATATGACATTCCAAAGAGAATTCGATGAACTATAGTTGAATTAGTTTGACTAATATGCACTATTTACCTTATAAGCTACTTTGATTGAAAAAACACAACACGACATACACAACATACCTTCAATTCCTTGTGTAGGGTTTCGATCACTGTAGCAAACCAGAAAACCCCAATTAAGCTTAAAAACCCAACTTGTAGACAACATGGATGACCGATTGCTTCCTATTGTCACCCAAAAATAATCAATTGTCATTAATCTACTCGATTTTGTGTATCAATTTCATATGAGCAGAGGATTTCGTGCGACGAGTTATGTGGAGCAGTTTTGGAATAAAAACAGGGATGCTCTACACGTTACATATTGTAAGCTACACAAAATTGACCTTTTTATCCTTTTATGCATAAAATATCTATACAGAGGTTTAAAATATTTACAAAAATGCCATGTTGTATTATTAACCATTGATTTGTGTAATTAACAGTTGAGATTTACTTCTCGCACTTCTCGCTATAAAATCACTTCTCACATGAACCATCCGAGAAGTGCGAGAAGTGATATCAACCAATCAAAATTTTTCTTTTTATTTTATCTTTAAATTATGTAAAAGGGTATACTAGTAATATATACAAATGTCTTATCTTGGTAACCATTAAATATAGGAGAAGGTTTCAAATCATATTATCTGTTTAATTTATATCAATTCAAAAAGCTTTTATATTAATAATTCATTGAACTCTTTTTATAATATAATATTCAAGGATCACCATTACTAGTAATATCCACCAGAATATTATTGTTGAAGTAAAAAAAGACGTTTTTGCCTATTATTCAACAAAAGTTGGTTTTTATTCCTTACATTATTTTTATTCTCAATAATTAATCATTGTATTTTCTACTATTTCTAGGCAAATTTGAAACAAAAAACACATAATCGATTGTATTTCATGGAGTACGTAGAAATCAGTAATTGTTATGTAAATTATTAATAGCTTGTTGCAAGGTAGGTTTTAGCCTTAGGACGTGTGTGCTTTTTAAAATCTTCATGAGAAAACCGCGATAAAGAACTTATATCATCATTGATATGACACGGTTCCGCAAAATCATTAAACCAATGATATTAAACAATAAAAACTTAAGAGTTCAATTTTATTCAAATCACATAAACGGTTATATATCAAATAATAAAAACACTAGGTTCCCTATAGTTTATCCTAAACAAAACACGATGCCGAAAGCAGACTTATCATTTTCTGCATGCTCATTCATCAACAAAACAATCATTTAGAATTGAGAAGCTCTTGAGAAGCTCCAAAATATCTGATTCTTTAGTGGTTACGTCTTATCCGAGCCTCCATCTTTTACTGGGTAACTTTGAAAGTTGAAATAATCTCATTCTGTTTCTACAATAAAACAAACCAGCATTGTAAAAAACATTAGACATGTAACTAGTATATTAAAATATTATTATAAACCACTACAAACAAATATATGTTGCACCTACATGGCTACATATCATCATATAAATACAGAGTATAGTAGCACGCATATACATGAACCTAAATCTAATGCTTAAATATGTAAAATAGTTTTAGTTTTTGTATTTAAAATACTGTTTATATTTAATTCCTTAACTGGCTATAAATTCAAATTATGTAAAAAAGAAAAATGTTGGTGTCACCCTACCGAATTTGACCTGCACTAACATGAGTTTTTCCCGTTACCTAATCTGTTCATTTTTGTCATCTCTAGGTTACGACTCATCATTGTAAGAAATATGAATATACCTGCATATTCTACACCTGATCATAGCACCACCTACAATGATCATAATATTCATAATGTGCAGTGTAGGAACTTTGAGCTTTTTGAAATGGTTGTGTAGGGATATTCGTACACGTGTACACACATACACCTAAAATTCATTACACTAACTAAACAATTAATCATGCTACACAAATGCAACCAACATATCACTACACAACCATTGATATCCCTACACATATGCAACCAAATATATCCGTACACAAACATTGATATCCCTACACATACACAAATTAATATGGCTACACATATGCAAAATTTATATTCCTGCACAACCATTGATATCCCTACAGATACGCATTCTAAATGTTTAGAACTTGCAAAACACAAGAAAAAAAATTATATCACATCAACCAACACATGCTCTGTACATACTACATACACATATATTACAATATATACAACCTAAACAACAAATAATTATGCCATACATATAATATGTTTAGCACCAAAAAAAACGTCCAACCTACACAGCCACATTCTAAATGTTAAACACCTACACAAATAATATTATGCAACAAGCTACTCATACACAAGTATTACAACATATACAACCTACACAACAAAGAAATGTAACCTACACAGCAAAATATTGTGCCCTACATATAACATGTTTGGTACCTACACAAAAAACCTACAACATACACACACACATTCTAAGTGTTTAGGCATTTGTAGAAAAAAAATCATTATATACATAACACTGCACATAGACATATATTACAGCATATACAACCTACAGAACACACGAATATGTGCTACACGGTACAATTATACCTCAAGCACAAGTTTCTAGAACCTTACACGTAACACATAATTTCAGGCACATACATATTTAATATGAAATCATACTACAAAGCACACATGAAGAACCAAAAACCAAGTAAACAAAAAAACTAAGTAACCAGTGAATATAAAAACCAAAATCCTACTAAGTCACAAAGTTTTGTAGTATTAATAAACAATAATAAGAAGAAATTTCATATGTAGGTATACAGGTGAGATGATGAAGTCTATATGATAGATTTTTTCTAAAAAAAAAAAGAGCATAACCTTGATATTGTTTAAAGCATCAATGTTGTAACCTCAAACAATCCCCAAATTTGTTTTAAACAAGAACTCGTTGCAAAAATCATTCGTATACCCTCTCGAACTAAATCTTATAGTAAACACCAAAGATTATGGGAATTAAATATCGATTTCTACAGTTCTAAATAAATACAACATTAGTAAATCTTATAATACTACTAACTACACATACAAAAAAAAACGCCACCAGATGTATGTGTAGACTTTGTAATATGAACTAAAATATGACATTCCAAGGAGAATTCGATGAACTACAGTTGAATTAGTTTGACTAATATGCACTATTTACCTTATAAGCTACTTTGATTGAAAAAACACAACACGATACATATTCTAAGCTACACAAAATTGACCTTTTTATTCTTTTATGCATAAAATATCTGTACAAAGGTTTAAAATATTTACAAAAATGCCATGTTGTATTATTAACCATTGATTTGTATAATTAACGGTTGAGATTTACTTCTCGCACTTCTCGCTATAAAATCACTACTCGAATGAACCATCCCCTATATATATATATATATATATATATATATATATATATATATATATATATATATATATATATGGTAAGGATCTTAAGAGAACCACTTGAAATTGAGAATTTTGAGAACCATATTGGACCACTAAAATACCTCTAAAAATTATTTTAAAAAATTATAAAACAAATTTTTTTTAAAAATTAAAATAACCAAAATTCTTATATTTCATTCCAGTTTCACAAAAAAAACTTCGTAGTATACACTTGTGTATAATTTCATTTAATCTCTAGTTACGTAATGTCCACATATGTACATTATCTTTTACCTTAAATTGTACATATGTGTATAATAAAAAAAACATGTATGTACATATATGTACACTAGACGGATGCCCGTGCGATGCAGCGGGTGTTTGAACGCAGACACTATTAATTACGTAACACATATGAATGTTTATGGTTCGGTTAAACCTTGAAATTGTTTAAACTGGTCATTGGTTTGGCTTCTTCTTCTTCTTTTTTTTTACTTTCAGTTAGTTGGTCGGTTTCAAAAATTTCAAACCATAGTGAACGGTTGGTTCACGGTTTATACTGGAAACCGGCTATACGAAACCAGACCAAATTGTAAACGTTAAATGCATTTTAATCTTTTTTATTATTAATTATTAGATATGTTTTGTTATATATATTAGATATAGTCAAAATGTAATTGACCATACTCCTTATAATACAAATAACTTGCCTATTACAACTTTAAATTAACCTAATTACAGTATGAGATTTTTTGTAATCTTTGTTATTATTTTGCGTCCTAGGTCTTTCATTAATGTTTACCATTTATGTGGCTAAAATTATCATTCTTTATTTATGATCATCTCAAGTATCTTATTATGTTGGTGTTTAGTTAAAATTGATGGTACAGTTGAATTAATAATCATTTTAAACTAAATTTATTATTAAAGTTTAAATTTAGTGAAACCAAACTGAAACTAGACCATTGGTAACGACTCGGTTTCAACTTTCAATGGTTCAGTTTGGTTTTGGACGACAAAAAATCGGTATTAACGGTGGGCCTCACAAGTTTAACTTGAAAATCATCAAAACGACACTGAAAGCCCCTATATAACATATTAATTTATTTAAATTGAAAAAAATTATAACAATATCATATTCAATTTAAAGAGAATAAAATGTTTGTTTTTATGGTGTAACTTTTTTTATAAAACTACTAATGTATGAAAAGGTTATAATCGTTAAAAAATCATGGGTGGAAAGTTAGTTTAAAACTTAAATTAAAAACATAATATGATTTAAGATGAGGGGTCAAACTTGTAAGTTGAATAGATTGTGTTTAAAAGACAATTTTACCCCTACTAACACATGTACTTTATGCATTAGCATTTGTAAAACTCTTAAAATCAAGTGTCTTAATTTACCATTATCTCATGTATTATATATATTATAGATTATACATAATATACATATATGTATAATTTAGCTAAACTGAGACTTTTTTTATGAAACCGGGATGATAAATAAGAATTTTGGTTTTTTTACTTTTTTTATTTTTGAGTTTTTTTTTTGTTTATGATTTTTTCTTTATATTTAGGTTTTTGATGGTCTAAAATGGTTCTCAAAGTTCTCAATTTCAAAATAGTTCTCACATGATCCCAATATATATATATATATATGATGACGACTTTGTAAAAACATTCAAAGACGAGAAAACGTGAATTAAAAGTTTCGGATAAATAAAATAATATTTATTTGATATTTAATATTAATTACAATAAATTAATAGATCTGTAAAACACTTTTTAAAAACAATAACAAAACTGGGCTGGTCAGGGCTCGAACCTGTGCCCATGGTCGGCTCAGTCCAAGAACATACACACCCCAAGCCAACTAAGCTAGGGGTGTGAGTTAGCAAACAAATGAGAATGATATATTATAAACAATACCCAGTTCATCCCTAAACCCATATAAACCTTAAATCTTCAATCCATTAAATGATTAATGATTGATCAATTACAGTTAGGGTTATTGTAAAGTAGATCAAAACGATCATAATACATATAATCAATTACCTCATCGATGAGGAAATAAGGTTTAAATTGATTGAACATAGAACGGCTGAAAACGTGAACTGGGGTGGTACTTGCAGACTACGATACTGTAATTAAGTTTAGAGCTTTGATTCGCGAGGTCAAGAAGAAGGTCCAAGCGTGTTTAATTTGATTATTATAACTTCTATAAGGTATAATGCCCATTTAGTTTAGGACGGTTGTTTATTATGAAAATTCGTATCAATGAGATCGTTGTTTCCAAATCAATAGTGTCGGCAAGGTCGTTTAGGCATGCTGAACAATATGCTCAGATCAATTCCTATAATAGGACGAAGTGTAATAACTCGGGTTTTTCGAATTAATATTTTATATTAAATACCCGACCCGTTTTGACGTTCGGGTTATTTTTATCGCATTTATCGAGAAGATTAATTATATTATATTATTATTTAATTAATTATATAAAACATATTTATAACTTTCATATTTTGGCAAAAATTAACCTAAACTTAAACTTTTACCCAATTATGTTTCCACCTTAGATGCCAGGGACCAAAATGCAAATACTATATATATTATTATATTAATTCTGATCCAATAACCCTTGACCCGTACCCTTTTAGCCAAGACCCGTTTATACTAATCTCCATGCCTTGGACCTCAATTCTCGCCAACAATATGGAATTTGAATCAAGATTTGTGATATATTTGCTTATCTCGGCCTAACCGACGCTATATTTATGCTAATTAGATCAAACCAAATCTGTAATTTATATTATCAGAGCCGACCCTAACCCTATATCATTATACATATAAACATTTATAATTGTTCAATTAAACCCGCAGTTAGCATCACTTAACCATCGCCATCAAAACCAATCTAATCAATTGGATTCTCCTAATCGTCTGATTGTCCGTTCATAGCAATTTTTGGATGGCAACTGTTGGTTCACAATAACCTCTTATACGATGTTTATTAGGTAATTGAATTGTGTGTTGCTTTTGTTTTGGGTTTGTGAACGTAAACCCTATAATGAATTGTTTTAACATCAATGGATTAAGCCAATTAGGACACCTAGGGTTTGTTCATAACCTTGGTATCGTTATAAGTTGTTTTTCAATTTTTGGATTCGTATTGTAACCAAGTATCTGGTTAGATCAGTTGGCTTGGCCGCTTGTGCGTGGACTGCTTGGTGGCTGGAGGCGCGGGTTCGAACCCTCCCAGCCCGTTTTTAGTTCATGTTTTTATAAAATAGTTTTTATTTATTATATATATTATATATCTAACCATGTAAATATTAATTACTATCATAAAATGAATAACATATTTATGTTTTCTCATAACCAACGTATTAGCATGTCGTTTTCCGAACCTTTGTTAAAAACCATTTATATATATATATATATATATATATATATATATATATATATTTATATATATATATATATAAATAAGAGGGTTCAAATAAAAAACAATTATTTTGTGAGAAGTGTGAGAATGCTTTAAAATAAACCACAAACACATAAATAGAACACTATACCATGTAAATAGGAAACTATATGGATTTTAGAAACTACTAATCACAACCCCTAGATCCTAGATCTAATGGCCTAGATCTATTCTTATTATTCTCACAAAACTATTGTTTTTTATATTAACCTTACCCTGTATATATATATATATATATATATATATATATATATATATATATATATATATATATATATATATATTGTTAAAATTGTTAAAAGTTTTAATGATAAAGATTTTTAATAATAAGGTTTTAATGTAAAATACATAATATAATTAAGATGTTTAAAATATAGTTATACGGATTTTATAACATATTTTATCTATATATAAATATTATTATATCTATTTTGTATTATTTATAATATTAACTTAAAGGTAAACTTTATTAAGTAAAAATCTCCTTAAGGTATATTTTATTAATTAACATTGTTAAAATTATTATTTGTATAAGCATTTTATAAACTAATGTAGTTTTATTCATTATTATTATTTAGTCACAATTTTTAATTAAAAATTAACCACTTTAAATAAATAGTAAAGTTGATTTAGTTATTATTGCAAATTCCCTTTTATATCTCAATTCTTTATTAGTCAATCTCTTAATTTGTTGCATTCTCCGATTATTATTACTTAGGATTCGTTCATTGATACATCCCGAGCGTGACGTTATTTCTGTCTTACCGCATTTATTTCCTTCGCTTATTGTTAAGGTGAGTATCTCACTCCCCCTTTTTTACTTATTTTAAATCTTTTGGGGGCATATGCGTTTGTAGATATTTTACTATTATTTAATACCCAAAGTGGCAACTGTTAGTCTTGTGTGTTTAGCGGTTTATACCTAACGTGTTATATGCGTATATGCTTTATTTGAATATATGTTGGAGAGGTCCAACATATTCTCAGTCTAGTATGATCATACGTCCGTCGCGTTAGCCATCGTTCAGTTCATCTGACATCAAGCTTACCGACATCATTATTTACTTGCTCATTGGTTAAATTGTTTATCTCACTTGACACGGTTTGCCTTTTATATTATTATTATTATTATTATATAATCATGAAAAGCTGGTGATTTACTCACTCAACCTCGTGTTGACAAATCTATTGTATTTTTAACGAATATGCAGGTTATCGTGTGATGTGATGTTCAATCAAGATTGAAAGAAAACTTAGGATTTCAAGATAGAGAAAAATAAACAAGACTTTTAAATTTTTGATATACGTTTGTTTGTTGACTTATTTGATTATGTTTGTATTGAATATTTGGTTTTTTTTGAATTTAACTTAATAGATATTAAAATTTCCAATATTGCATGATAGTAACTTGAGAGCTGTGGGCAATCAGTTAACGCCCCGGAATTTCCGCTGTAGGTTGGGGTGTGACACGAAGATTAAGCTACAAGCAATGATCTGGATCGCGGGTTGGGTTCAAAACGGGTTTCCGAGTTTTAATTAATGGGTTTAAGTATAATAATTTTCAGATTTTGCATTTTAGTCCCTGGACTTTAAAGGTGGAAACATAAAGGGATTAAAGTAAGGTTGAGGGTATAAATTGTTTATATTTGATTGTTGTTTTTGAATATTAAATAAATATATTAAATAAATAATAAAATAATAATAACTCGATAGACACGATAATTTATTGGTAAAATAACCTGAATGAAAAAACGGGTCGGGTCACGGTTATCAAAATAATAAACTAAAAAATCTGAGTTGTTACAGTCGTACCCCTCCGGAAAACTCCTTTGCTAAAATACCCGACAAACCAACCACTTACACACCAAAACCTTTGGAAATATAATATCTTTTAACGTATGCAGCACTTCACAAAGTGGGTGGAGAATTTATCTCTCGACAAGCATATTCTCTATAAGTTGTATCTTGACTAAAGGTGTTTATACATACAACATTTCACGTATGTCTAGATTTAAAGCCGATTGTGTGTGAACATTGCGAGCACGTGACGTTTTGCATAAAAAGAAGCTCATAATAGCAAACCATAGTTTATAAATATCACTACATATATTAACACGTTTTGCTCTTATGAATTATCAGGACTTTCTTAATTTCTAGGGATGTTTAGCTTCGTTTAACGTGTTGTTCGAAGAATGTGTTTAAATCACTTGCTTGAGGAAAATCAAGGTTGAGTGTTGGGAGATTTGATGTATAAGAATTTACACATCTTTACGGCACTAATATTTATAATTTCTATCTATAGGTAGCTATATCCCTAAAGAATAAAACGAGCTGATATACGAAAAAAATGGAGAAAAATGGTGAAAACAGACTTAACACACCCCATGGTGAATCAAGGCATGGCCATGTCTAGAGAATACAAAGTAAAGACAAAATTCAGGAAGACAAAACATAGCCATGTTAGCCTTAACACACCCATATTATCAAGAGCAATAAGAAAAGACAAAATAGAAGGTTTCGAAGCTTAACATGGTCGTGCTTTGCCAAAACACATCCCATGTTTAAGTACAAGAGAAAAAGATAAATTTGGACTATTATGGACTCACCACGGTCGTGCTTTGCTCACCATGGCTGTGTTTTCCTAGTTGTACGATCTGACAACGAGCATTCAACGCAACAAGACAAAAAAACTCACCATGGTCGCACTTTGCTCACAACGGCCGTGTATTGGGCACCTGGTCAGCCTATAAATTGAATTCTCATCTTCCACATTAGAGACACCTTAGAACCTCATTTACTCCACTTCACTCACCTCTTTTCACCATTATTAATAAGGGAATTATCCTATCCATATAACCTTTAAAGATTAAGGAGATTAAGCTCTTGGAATAAGTCATTAGCATCAAAGATTAGTCATCCAAATTGGTTAGATTGTTTTAATTTGATCATGTTTGTATCTATTACTTTAATGTATAACACTATGCTTACTTTTGGCTGAACTTTCATGGTATCATATTGGTTTATAATGAATCTTAATTGAACTTTAATGATATTAGCTAAACATGTGATTGGTTTTTAATAAGCGAGGGTTATGTTGCAATTATCACTTGATGAGGAATGTTTTCATGCTTTTTAAAGATACCCCAAGTGTGAAGCTTGACGTTAAGCTCGTAATCAGACGGCATTTGGTTGTTCGGTTACAGTTGCTATTAATCATATATGGAAAACATGAAATAACAACAAACTGTCAATCCATAATAGGTGGAATGACAATAGTTGATTAGGATCGGAATCTGATAAACTTTGGTGGCTAAGACTTAGCCGATTATACATAAAAATATACTCCCTCCGTCCCATTAAAAGTGTCTATATTTCCTTTTTATTTGTCCCATTACAAATGTTTATTTTCAAAATTTATTAGCAAATTTTCAAGTTTACACACACAACTAACATTAATAAACAATATTGATGGACCCAGTTTACAAGGGCATTATTGTCATTTGATAAGCAAAAAAAAAAGTAATCATTCAATCTACCTTGAACTTTGTTTTTTTCAAACCATGACACTTTTAATGGGGCGGAGGGAGTATTTGGTTTTAAATTAAAATTTTATTCGGGTTTTCGGGTTGATCCGAAACACATAAACCAGACCCTAGAAATAACCAGAATTACTTCGGTTCAGGTGCGTGTTACTCTTTTCTCGGGTTCGGGTTTTTCAGTTCGGGTTAGTTCGGGTATAGGTTTTCTTGGGTCAGATTTCGGGTAAAAGTGACAGCTCTAGTGTTTAAGTATATAATGATAAGAAGTTAGAAAACCCCATTCCCCTATGCCAACTCTCTTTCTATCTCTCTCTCACTATTTCGGCCACCACCACTCTCCAATCGCCACCCAATAAAAACCCATAGGTTTGAACACAAACCAATCAAACAAAACCTATAAAATTGAAAGAACTTGAAATCAATCGAACAAAAATCTACAGAATTGTTCTTGAAGTTGAAAAAAATATAAAATTCATAGAATTAGTAGTGTAAATAATCAATTAAAACTTAAAAGTATAATAGCCATAGAACTTATAGGGTAAAGTTAAAATATAAAGGAAGACAAAATTGAGAAGTGTGAGAAAGATTTGTGACCACATAAAAAACACCTTAAAAATAAATTCCAAAAAAAATTAAAAAATCATAACTCAAAATATAAATAACAAATTTTTCTCATGCTTATCATTTTTATTCCCCTTTATAGAATAACTTGATCCAGAACTTATAATCGAATCAATGTCACTCGAAAAAACAAATGAATCCTTAATGGAATATAAATGAATGAACACATACTATTAAAGTATAAAACACATAATGAGGTTTTCAAGCTGACCCGAAACCCAAATATGAATAACTAATAACCAAACAGAATTAGAACGGTTGAAGTTGATGTAGTGTGAATTTGAGTTCGAATTCTATGGATACAAATACTTTGCGTGTTCGTTTCACAGAATTCGTGGGAATTCAAAGGAATTGGAATTATAATTCCCATGACATGGTGTGTTCGTTTCATTGGAATTGGAATCTTAATTCCATTTTGGTGTGTTCGGTTCAAAGAATTGGAATTGGAATTCAATTCCTTCAAATACAGGGATTTCAAATCCTTCCAAAATGTAGAGGAATTCATGGAATCATTGGAATCTTATCTCGAGTTTTTTTTTAACGAGGACAACGAATAAAACATTTTAGTTTTTTTTACTTTTTTTTGTTTTTAATTTATATTTTGAGTTATGATTTTTTTATTATTATTTTTGAATATTTTTTTGAGGGGTTTTTTATATTAATAGAAAACCCATAAAAAATTCTAAAAAATAATAAAAAAAATCATAACCCAAAATATAAATAAAAAAATCTAAAAAAACTAAAATGTTTTCGCCGTTATCATTGTTAAAAAAAATAAAAAAAAACTCTTTGATTCCTATTCATTTGTCAAACGAACACATTAAGAATGTATTTGAATTTCAATTCCTCCCAATTTCAATTCCTATTGAAATGTTCAGATTCCAAATCTAACTCCTTCCAATTCCAAATCCTTTGCAAATTTCAATTCTAATTCCACTCCATTCCGTGAAACGAACGCGCCCTAGGGTGTGTTCATTTCACAGAATTCATGGAAATTCAAAGGAATTGGAATTAAAATCCCATGACATGGCATGTTCGTTTCATTGGAATTGGAATCTTAATTTCATTTGGTGTGTTCAGTTCACGAATTGGAATTAGAATTCAATTCCTTAAAATACAGGGATTTCAAATCCTTCCAAAATGTAGAGGAATTCATGGAAATTCATTGGAATCTTATCTCGAGTTTATTTTTTAACGAGGACAACGAATAAAACATTTTAGTTTTTTTTACTTTTTTTTGTTTTTAATTTATATTTTGAGTTATGATTTTTTTATTATTATTTTTGAATATTTTTTTGAGGGGTTTTTTATCTTAATAGAAAACCCATAAAAAATTTCTAAAAAATAATAAAAAAATCATAACCCAAAATATAAATAAAAAAAATCTAAAAAGACTAAAATGTTTTCACCGTTATCATTGTTAAAAAAAATAAAAAATAAAAAATAAAAAAACTCTTTGATTCTTATTCATTTGTCAAACGAACACATTAAGAATGTATTTGAATTTCAATTCCTCCCAATTTCAATTCCTGTTGGAATGTTCAGATTCCAAATCTAAATCCTTCCAATTCCAAATCCTTTGCAAATTCCAATTCCAATTCCACTCCATTCCGTGAAACGAACGCGCCCTAGGGTTTGTTCTTTTCATAGAATTCGTGGAAATTCTAAGGAATTGGAATTAAATCCCATGACATGGCATGTTCGTTTCATTGGAATTGGAATCTTAATTTCATTTGGTGTGTTCAGTTCACGAAATTAGAATTGGAATTTAATTCCTTCAAATTCCTTTAAATTAAGAAATTCAAAATCCTTCCAAAATGCGGACGAATTTAAGGAAACTTTAAGAAATCTTTCCTCGAGTTTTTTTTTACGAGGACAAAGAATAAAACATTTCTACTATTTTACATTTTTTTTGTTTTTAATTTATAGTTATGGATTTTTTTTATTTTATTTTTGAATATTTTTAGGGAGTTTTTATCTTAATTGAAAACCCATTAAAAATACAAAATAATAATAATAAAAAAAATTTTAACGCAAAATATAATAAAAAACAAAAAAAAAATCTAAAAAAACTAAAAATATTTTCTCCGTTATACTTGTCAAAAAATATGATTCATATTCATTTGTCAAATGAACACATTAAGAATGTAACTAAATTTTAATTCCCTTCAATTCCAATTCCTTTTGGAATGTTCAGATTCTAAATTCAATTCTTTCAAATTCCAAATCCTATGTAAATTCCAATTCCAATTTCATTCCATTATATGAAACGAACATGCCCTTAAGTATCAAGTTTTTGTCACGGGAAAAACTGACAACCCTACTAATTATACTACATATTACTAGAAACATAAAGCTACAGTAACATGAACATTTTTATAATTTATCTTTAGTTACATGGACACTTTTGTACTTTCAATTGAAAGAAAACTAATCCACATCGATTGGTATAGTATATTTCTTTGATTTGTATTTTAGCCCCCAGAGTTTTAATGTTTGTAATTTGTGTCTTAATCTTTTCCAAAATTTGTTTACTTTGCATATTAATATATTAACCACTGTTTTAATTTGTCCGCTAACACATCCACACCATGCTCTAAAACGGACTTGTATTTGCAGTAAAGTGTATAAGGTTTGTTAAAAATGGAGTTGTATACACAATAGAGTATATTTTTTGTATTGTAAGCTATATAATGAATGTTGGTATTGCCTTGGTACCTCAATACGCCGAACCAATACCGACCAAGTTCGTTTAACATTTAGATTAAAAAAACTTTTGTGTCGAAGTGATAGTCGTTCGATGTGTCTGTATACCGAGAAGAAAGTTCTTCTAATTTAAATAAAATTTTTTTATGTCAAAGTGATAGTCGTTACGATTTATTTTGTTAGGGCTGATGTTTTCTATGCTGAGGATATGTTATCCTTGAATATGTGACTGGATCAGTTATCCACCTGAATAGTTCAAGAACCATGTCAAAGATCAAGGATCCTCAGAGGTTAATATTATTAACAATTGTTTCATATGTGTAGGATATTGTTCAACAGAATTAACGGCTATATGACTTGGCCCACCTTAAATATCGCTACTGGAAGCTATCAGCACGTGGTCAATGAACGTTGGAATGGTAGTGGAATACTGGCGGATAGTTAGGAATGTTTGTTACATGTATTTTCTTCATATACATTGAGATATGATCGATTAGATATACTCACTGTACTCACACACACTAGAGCAGAAGCGATTACTCTCTCTATACACTAGCTAACTTTGTAACATCGATCATAATCTCCAAACCATTGTAACCTTTTTTTTATATTAATAAATTGGTGATCGACGAGTTGTCATCACCCGGGGTTTTTTCTTTTGATCTGAAAAATATCAGAGGGTTTTTCCTCGCAACAAATCATTGAGTTAATCTCAATTTCGTTCATATATTCATTGTTATTGTTTTAGCACTAGACCTCACATTACAAATTTGGATACATTATCCTTAGCATATTTTTATCCAAAACAATTTGGCGCCCACCGTGGGGCAATTGGTGCTATAATCCATATTACTCCCATCAATTTTTGATTTTTTCATATCCATATCACTATCAATGGCCTCTCAATCAACCTCTGCTTCATCAACCATGCCGTCATCAGTTCCTCTCTCATCAAAGACATTGCCACCGATGCTTCCGCCAATCACGGGAGCACAACGGCATGCTGCTGCTGGAAGCAAGACGCAACTACCAGTCTTTCAGAGCTCGAAAACCGCTGCTGATGCGCCGATGGTTAATACTAACAATGATGTGTTCATCTATGTTTTCGCAGGTTAAAGCATATATGGAGCAGCAGAACAAGACCAACCAGAGGATCCTTCGTGAGATAGAAGATCTCAAGAAGACTAAGAGGCCAGCGGAGGATCACACTCCTTTGATGCCCAAGATGCTGGATTTCACCGGTCCAGGATCCATGGCTCAGTTCTGGCAAGGATCATCAATCCTTCGACAGGGGTCCATGGGTCCACAGGCTCAAGGATCCTCACTGTTTCAGTCAGGATCATCTGTCCTTCAACAGAGGTCCATGGGTCAACTGACTCAAGGATTCTCGTTGGTACAGCCAGGATCATCTATCCTTCAACAAGGTTCCCTGGGTCAACAAACTCAAGGATCCTCACATTTCCAACAAGGATCACCCATCCTTCAACCAGGATTCTCTGGGTTATATCTTCTAGGATCCTATAATTCCCAACCACAAGGATCCTTCTATCAGAATCAAGGATCCTCAGGAGTCCAACATCAACGATCTTCCGAAGTCCGTGAAGGAGATTTCATTCCCATGCAGACTATTGCGTCGGGTGGTCCAACTCCTATCACTGACTCTTCTTATCCCAGATACTCATCCGAGATGCCAACCTTCGTCCAACAAAGAGGTAATTTGTATGATCCTTTATCCTTAGATGTTAACCGTGGTTCCATGCAGGATGCAGGTATCAACCAAGCTATGGCCAAGGAGCTACAGAAGCTCAAGGATATGATATCCAGTGTTCCCGGGGTGATACGACCAATCCCCGAGATACCTGAGGGAAGCCACAAGTTATCCAGATTTGCTCCGCCTATCTGTGCTGCTGAAATCCCGAAGCGATTCCAAACCCCCAACATGAAGACTTATGATGGAACCACTGATCTTGAAGAACATGTGGCACAATACAGAGAAAGGATGGAGATCAACCCCATTCCTGAGAGACTCAAGGAAGCTTGCTTATGCAAAGGCTTTGGATCCACACTGACAGGATCAGCATTAAAATGGCTGCTAAGTCTTCCTCCCTTTTCAATTACTTCTTTTTCACACTTAGTTAACTTGTTCAACAGTCAATTTTCCTGTAGCATGGAATTTGAGAAGTTAACTAGTGATCTATACCGAGTTATCCAACCAAGTGATGAATCCCTTATGGCCTGTTCTTGAATTTTTTTAAAGAAGGGAAAGGAAAGGAAAATTAAGGATAGTTAAAAAAATGGGTGTTCTTGAGTTTTTTTTAGGATGGAAAGGAAAGGAGTAGGAGGAGTTAGGAGAGATTAAATTAATGTATTTTTCCAATAAGTTATCCTCCCAAAAATGGGATGATTACTAAGGATAACATAGTTATCCTTTCCTCTAATTTCCTTTCAACTAAAGAACACACCTAATTAAAAAAATTTCCTTCCCTTCCCTTTCTTATCCTCCCCCCTCCTTTCCTTTTCTTTCCTTGATTAAAAAACTCAAGAACAAGCCCTTAGAGATTTTGTTAGGGAAGCTCTGGAAATCCCTAATCTTGACATTGTTACTACTGTTGAAGCCTTCAAAATGGGACTTCAGAGGGGCTCCCACTTTTATGATGATCTTGTGATGACACCTTGCAAGTCTCTAGACGAAGTAAGGAACAGAGCACTAAGGTTTATTCGGCTGGAAGATGACAAAAGGATCCAAGAAAGATTGGGGGCTCAAACAAAACAGGAATCCCCTGACAAGAATAAAGGATCCTCATACAGGAATAACAACTCAAAGTCGTACAACAAGTTCAACAATCAAAACGTACAAGCAGTCAAAGAAGGAGATGATGATGAAGACTATCCCTGCATCTCCGAGTATTGTTTCTCCGTAGATACCCATGGCTTGATCTGTGCCATGAAGGATCTAGGGGAGAAAGCAAGGTGGCCCCGTAAGAATGAGAAGATGACCACCTTCAAAGACAAGTGCAAGTGATGTGCCTTCCACGAAGATTTTGGCCACATGACAGATGAGTGCATTGGCTTAAGGAGGGAAATTGGATACCTCCTGATCAAGGGTCACTTTAAGGAGCTCTTGATAAGGAAGAAATCCAAGATACAGGATCCTGAAAATCTTCCACAAAAAGCAACACCACCACCACCAGATGCTCACGTGAAAAACTTCGTCTCTAGAGAATACGACATATTTCAAACTTCTTGTCCCGCAGAAGAATTCGAGTTGGACGATGAAAGAAGACCACTCATCCCCACTACTCGAGTGACAAATGAAAGAATCTTCTTCGACTCGAGTATCCAGAATCCTCACCAGGATGAGCTAAGTGTTCGGACGGTCAATTTCATCTCTGGAAGTTCAGACATATGTGGAACTTCTTTCTCTGCAGCAAAAAGACTTGCCAAAGAGATAAAGTTGGATAACGGAGACCGACCAATAGTATCCACCACCTTAACAAAGACAAAAGGATCTTTTTCGACGAGGAAGACAAACTAAACATCCAGGATCCTCATCATGATGGTTTGATTATTGCTTTATTTATCGCTAACCATTATGTACGCAGGATCCTTGTCGACGGTGGGAGTTCGGTCAACATCATCCAACACGATGTCCTTAAGAAGATGAACATACCAGATTCAGAGATCATTCCTAGAACATCAGTTCTAGTCGGTTTCAATGGAGAAACCAAGAAGACATTGGGGGACATCAACCTCCCAATTATATCGAAGGGTTAAATTCATATAAGAAATTTTGTGTTATTCATAACCTTTCTTGTTGCAATGTTATTTTAGGTAGGCCCTGGCTGCATGAAATGAAGGCAGTAGCCTCAACATATCACCAATGCATCAAACTACCTACTCCATGGGGAGTTGTGAAGATAGTTGGTGATCAGGCGGAGGCCAAGAACTGTTATTCTTCATCAATGAAGCCAACAGCCAAACAAACAATAGCATAGCAACTACAGCAACATCCTAGGGACGTACTGGAAGCTCGGGAGAAAGACAATAAAGAAGTATCTTTGGACCCCAAGGATCCAGAGGTAAAGGTATTCCTAGGATCCAGTATCCCCAGAAAGATTGAGGAGGATTTGGTATCCTTCTTAGGGCAAAGAAAATCTACCTTTGCCTTTACACATTCAGACATGACAGGTATTTCAAAGAAGGTAATTACTCATAAATTAGGCCTTGATTTATCTATTAAACCCAACCATCAGAAGCGAAGAAAATTCTCCCCTGAGAGGAACAAGATCATACAAGAAGAAGTTGAAAAACTTCTTATGGCCGGTATGATCAGAGATGTTCAATATCCTCGATGGCTAGCTAATGTGGTCGTTGTTTCAAAAAAGAATGGAAAGTGGAGGGTGTGTGTCGATTTTACCGATTTAAACAAGGCATGCCGCAAGGATCCTTTCCAATTACCAAATATAGAATCCATGGTGGATGCAACGGCAGGACATGAAATTCTTACCTTTATGGATGCTTCCTCTAGATTTCAACAAATTCAGATGGAACCATCTGATCAAGAGGATACAGCCTTCATGACTCCTACCGTCATATACTGCTATATTGCTATGCCGTTTGGACTAAGAAATGCAGGGGCAACATATCAAAGACTAGTCAACATGATGTTCAAGGATCAGTTGGGCAAGACTATGGAGGTATACATAGACGATATGGTGGTAAAGTCGAAGAAAGTTGAGGATCACCTTATAGACCTCGAGGAAGCATTCAATATCCTAGACCAATATAATATGAAATTGAATCCATCAAAATGCCACTTTGGTGTTAGGGCTGGAAAGATTCTAGGATATATGGTGACTAAAAGAGGAATTGAGGCAAGCCCCGAGAAGATTGAAGCCATCCTCAATTTGAAGTCTCCTACAAATGCCAAGGATATCCAAAGGCTCACAGGAAGAATAGCCGCTCTCAATAGGTTTATCTCAAGATCCTCCGAGAAGTGCAAAGATTTCTACGACATCAATAGAAAGAATAAGAAGTTTGAGTGGACGGAAAAGCATGAGGCTGCGCTTACAGCCTTGAAGGATTACTTATCCTTAGCTCCAGCTCTAATGAAGCCTGTGGATGGAGAATCCTTATATCTATACTTAGTTGTCTCAGGAAATGCAGTAAGTTCCGTCTTGGTAATGGATCATGAAGGTGAATAACATCCCGTTTATTATGTAAGTAAAAGTCTTCTAGATGCAGAAGCCAGGTATTCTCATTTATAAAAGTTAATTCTTGCACTTATTATGGCTTCTACTAAATTGAGACATTACTTTGAAACTCATACTATTATTTTGAGAACTAATTATCCTGTTAAGAATGTCCTTAGAAAGCCAGAGTTGTCAGGTAGAATGGCCAAGTGGGCTGTGAAACTGAGTGCATTTGATATTCAATACGAGCCAAGAACAACAATCAAGTCACAAGCACTCGCAGACTTTGTGGCTGATTTCACTAATGACCTACAAAAAGAAGCTGACTTGGAGGTCCAACAACTAGAAAAGACTAAGGATACATGGATACTCTTCACTGACGGCGCTTCCAATGTAAGAGGAACAGGATTAGAGATCCTACTGAAATCGCCACAAGGGAACATATTACCCCAGTCCATAGCCTGTGAGTTTCAAGCGACAAACAATGAAGCAGAATATGAAGCTCTGATCGCAGATTTGCAATTGGCTAAGTGCATGAGGATCAGACGTTGTGAAGGAATTAGCGAAATCCTTCGAATTGTTTAGCATTGTATAGGCACCGAGGGAAGAAAATGCCAGGGAAGATGCTCAGGAAAATTTAGCCTCATCTCTGAAAATTCCAGAAGACTCGAAGATCCCAATCATTCATGTTCTCTCACCAGCAATACGGGAACAAGAAGTGGGGGAGATAACGAATGACAAAGAAATTGTACTTTGGGATCCATTATCCTCGAATAATCAAGAATCATGGATCTTCCCGATCAAGAAGTATATTCAAACAGGAGAGATTCCAACCACTGAGAATCCCAAATCCTTCAAACTCAAGGTATAATAATATATTTTATTAGATGATATGCTAAACAGAAAATCTCTTGCAGGTCCATACTTGAGGTGCATCAAGGATCCTGAAATCCAAGAGGTGCTCAAAGATTTTCACGAAGGTGATTGTGGTAATCACACCGGCGGTAGAGCCCTGTTTTCTAGGATTCTAAGAACATGATACTTCTGGCCAACAATGAAGAGAGATACAACGGAATATTCAAAGAAATGTGATGCTTGTCAAAGACATGCAAACATCCTTCACCAACCTGCAGAACCTATGTATCCTATATCATCTGCATGGCCTTTCATGAAATGGGGTATGGATATTGTAGGAAAACTACCCAAGGCACCAGGAGGAAAAGTATTCATGCTTGCAATGACAGAATACTTTTCAAAATGGATAGAAGCAGAAGCTTTTGTTCAAGTACGCGAAAAAGAGGTGATATCTTTCATTAAAAGGAATATTATTACTAGATTTAGTATACCTTCAGAAATTATTTGTGACAATGGTTCCCAGTTTATCGGAAAAATAACCACTAAATTTTGTGACAGCTGGGGCATCAAGATGATTACCTCTACTCCAGTGCATCCTCAAGCTAATGGTCAAGCGGAGTCTAGAAACAAAAACATCATTAACAATTTAAAGAAGAAGCTAGGATCCAAGAAGGGAAAGTGGGCCGAGGAACTACCATATGTTCTTTGGGCCGACAGGACAACACCCAAGAATGCAATAGGCCAAACACCCTTTTCAATGGTATTTGGATCAGAAGCAGTAATCCCAACAGAGATGGTGGTTCCTACAGCAAGAACGAGCATCCGTGATCCTGAAGCCAACGAAGAAATCCTTCTTAAATACTTGGATACTGTTGAAGAACTCAGAGACCTGGCCAAGATCAGAATGGCAGCCTATCAACAAAAGGTAGCTGGGGCATACAACAAGAATATAAAGATCAGAAGATTTCAAGAAGGAGATTTAGTTTTGAGGAAAGCCTTCCAAAATACTACCAATCCGGCTGATGGAAAGTTAGCTCTCAAATAGGAAGGACCTTATCAGATCGAGTCGGAGGCAGGAAAAGGGGCATATCATTTGCTCACAATGGAAGGCAACAGGTTACCAAGAGCATGGAATGCTATACACCTCAAGAAGTATTTCTTCTTATCAGGATCAAGTATTCTTGAGGATACATTATCCTTAGAGGATCCATGATCCCGAAATTGGTAATATCTATCTGATTACTTATTCTTTACAATTTCCTATTATTAATTCCAGGATAACATATTCTTAACAATTTGTTTCTTTCAAGTTTTAAGTATCAATGCAGGATATTAGTAAGATGTGTAATAACCAAGATGTTGGCCACATCTCCTTTACATTCAAGGTACTATACTATTTTCCTTAGCCTAGCCCACGTTTGGGTATGACCCCCGATGGTCATATCCTCTAAGGTTTAAAGGTTTTCACCTTTCTTATAAATAGAGTTTCTACACTCTCGTCTGGAGCGCACGTTATCCAACGTATAGTCCGGGGCAGCGGGACCAGTACACGCTTAGTGGCTGACAATTTCGTAGTCTTCGGCTATATGGAGGATCCTACGATTTATGGTAGACGTACCATACCACCGGTTTATAACGTTTTCACGTTATCTTACGTTTGGGCTAAATCCCGGTTTGGGCGAGTCGCCAGTTAACATCCGTATTTGGGCTTGTCCCCAGTTTTGGGCTTTTCCCCAGATTTGGGCTTGTCCCCAGTTCACGGGGTTGTCCCCAGTACACGGGCTTGTCCCCAGTTGCACGGGCTTGTCCCCAGTTTATTATTTGGGCTTGTCCCCAGCTTAATGGGTTTGATCCCAGTTAACATTATAAGTTGTTTGCAACAAATTTTCTAAGTTCATCATGAAGACAAAGTCCTATGGATTCAATATCCTAAGGTTATTTCATCAAGGATCATTGATGGTTCAATACTTATGGTAACTTAAGGTCTACCTAATCCTTCTGGTATGATCTCTATTAATACATTTATATTGTCTTAGTTGCGATAATTTTAAATGTTTTGATTTAAAGGATTATTCCTTTAAGGATATTCTATTATAAAAACTTTTGTCAATTTTTAAGGATACTTTATCCTATGGTTTGTTCTTTAAGGATATTCTATCCTAAATATTTTTCATATGGATTTTATATTCTAAAATCTTTTACTCAAAATTATTTTTCCCAAACTTTCAATAAAGCTAAAGCTATAATTAAACAAACTTTCAAAATAACAATAACAAGCAAATAGTTAAAAGTTTTATATTATTTAAAATAAGTCTCCAAGACTTATCCAAAATCCTTAACCCGGACTTCACCATGCAAAAGATGGACCATCCACCCGGGTTAAGTGAGTAGTACTAACTGTTCATAAGTGCAGGAAAATTAAAAAACAAGGGCACCAAATGTTTCATTCCCACAAACAGAGGATCCATCCACCTTTGCTACCCCCGCAAATTGTCTTAAGGATCATGGATCCTTTACCCTACTTACTATTGTTCATTACAGACCAAAATATCCTTAAAAAAAACATCAACACAAATAAAAAAGTGGGCTCGGGCCTTGTCTTCTGTATCCTTCATCGCCCACTTATGCTGCATCTTCACCCTCAGCAGTACCTGTTCCTTCACCACCTTCAATCACATATTTAACCCTGCTCGTTCCAACAACATCCTCCTCAGCCATCTCTGTATCCTCCTCACCACCAAGAGCCGCCAAGCTAGCCTTCCACTTCTGCATGTTCCAGGTTGCCTTATCAAAAGCGGGATCACCAGCCTCCGTCGCCATCTTAATCCTTGCTTGAAGCACTGACCTGGCAGCCCACATCTTGGCATCTTCCGTCGCTTGCTTGACTTCCTCTTGGCGCTGGGTTTCTGCTGTGGATACATGATCCTCGAGCTGCTTCTTGAGCTGGGCTAAAGACTTGTCCTTGTTGACCACCGCATTCCCTAACGAAGATAGCTTGTCACTCATCTGACCTACGATCTTTTCATAATGCTCTACAAAGGCATTCATAACCTGTGGTCAACTGTATAATCAGGATAAGTAGGATATTGGATCCTTAAATTCAATATTTCTGGATACAAGACACTTACAGAGAGGACTGTATCATAATGGGTTTCGGGATCGGAGGACCTCTTTCTTTTGGAAGCAGCGGACTTAGCTCTAGTCGTTGCAGTCTTGGGTTCGGAACTGATGGCCGTCTTGAGGATTTCCTTCTTAACATCTGGAGGAGTGAGCATGTTGACGATATCTTCTAGAGAGAACTTGCTAGTGGACTTTTGATACTTCTTAGCACCTACATAAATCCGGTTAACAGATAAGTACTCTATACAGTGTTATTTATTTAAATATTTTCAATAAACTTACTTGACATATTCGAATCCGAGGAGATCTCGCAGAAAGCTTCGATGCATCGGGCTTGAAATGTTCTAACTTCGGTATCCAGTGCTAGGAATCGTTTTGTTCTTTCCTCTGTGCCAGGTAATTTCGCCAAAGAAGCAAAGTTGTCCACTGCAAACAAAAAGAAGATTCAGAATTAAAGTTAAAGCATCAAGGATCCTACTATTTTCTAAGGATCCATGATCCTACCCTTTCTAACCCACTTTGAAGGAAGGTCATTTCCTCTAGGTATGGAGTCACGTTTTACAAAGAAAAACTTATTCCTCCAGAAGGAATCGTTTGTAGTGACTTTCGATATTGGGTGAGGTTGTCGAGGCTTGGATTTTAAAATGAATCGGGCAGGACCGTGGATAGTAAGTGTGTAAAGATGGGACAGTTCTTGAAGGCCGAAATTGATTTTTTCATCTTCAATAATCCTTTCTATGGTGCTAAGAACCCTCCAAACCATAGGCATAGCCTGTATATAGGATATGCCGGTGGAATCGAAGAAGCTTTGAGTGAAGGGGGGAAACGGATAATTGTAGCCGATCAGGAACAGACAAGCCGGAAAACACACCCAAATTTTAGAGTATACATCACAGCGGACGCTAGATTCATACGGTCGGAATAGGGTTTTCGGTGGAAACAACGAACGGAACTTGTCAACTTCGGGATCCGTGAGCTTGCAAATCTCGATAGAAGGGTTGGCTATGAGGCATTGTGGCTCCATCTCCGATAAGAGTCATCGGAAGATTGCTCGGAAGGTTTAGAAGGAGGCAAAGAAGATGAAGTGATAGACATTATTATCAAAGAAAATGAAAGAAGAAAAAGATGGATACCTGATGCGTCGATTGGATGTGTGATTATAAAGATATAGGGCGGCATATATAGGCGGTTATTATGAACTCAAGGGCCAAATGGTAATTAATTCTGGCAAACCGTCCCATCATCCAGTTTTCGCAGAAGTTTGAAATTCAAAATGACAGCTGTGTTCCACTATCACCCGCCATTTTGGAGGCAATTGTTAGGGCTGATGTTTTCTATGCTGAGGATATGTTATCCTTGAAGATGTGACTGCATCAGTTATCCTCCCGAAGAGTTCCAGAACCATGTCAAAGATCAAGGATCCTCAGAGGTTAATATTATTAACAATTGTTTCACATGTGTAGGTTATTGTTCAACAAAACGGCTATATGACTTGGTCCACCTTAAATATCGCTACTGGAAGCTATCAGCACGTGGTCAATGAACGTTGGAATGGTAGTGGAATAGTGGCGGATAGTTAGGAATGTTTGTTACATGTATTTTCTTTATATACATTGAGATATGATCGATTAGATATACTCACTGTACTCACACACACTAGAACAGAAGCGATTACTCTCTCTATACGCTAGCTAACTTTGTAACATCGATCATAATCTCCAAACCATTGTAACCATTTTTGATATTAATAAATTGGTGATCGATGAGTTGTCATCACCCGGGGTTTTTGTCGGTCCCTTTGATTTCAGCTGTATCTTAATCAATCAAGTCATAACTCACACAGATTAATCGTGTTGACAAGAGAGTTAATGACGGGTTGCTATATTTAGAAAGATATCCGTTTGTTAAAGGCGGAATCAATAACAAACATACGGTTGCAATAAATAATCACGGGTAGAAGGCACACTCAAGATTCACCCAAAAGATTTCCATTTATATAATGTTAATCATATAAAAGGATAATCGATTTAGGGTTTTCTAGGAATCCTAAGACAGCCATCACACAATATTCTCTCAATAAATGAGTCAGTCTTATCCGTATTGTGTGTTCTGCCTATCTCTCTATGTCCTGTCTCTCTCTGGCTCTGTGTCTGGCGGTGTGCCCTAAATATTATATTTATAGGCCTGCAGGACAGTTGTCATTCCTTCTAGAAACCCTATCCGATAATACATATTCAAAATAAACTAAGTGTAAAACAAGTCTTCCGGGTAGGCTTTTCATTAATCTTCAGTCTCCTAGTAAGCAGTGTACTCGGCCTTCCTTCAGACTTGGTAAACATAGAAGTGTACTCGGGATCAGTTTCCGGATAGACTTTACTTAAAGAATATTTTACCAAGTAAAATATTCACCGAGAAGACTTCAGTCTTCTTGACTTTGCCAAACTTCGCCCGCAACCCCTTACGAGCAACCTTGTTCTTCGATGATCCAATTCAACTCTTTGCCATAAATGACTTATTAGCAAAGCGTACTCGGGAGTACAGTTCCTTGCTTGAGTTGAACCTTGCCTGATGTTACTTAGAGATATATTCCATTTATACATCAAGCTTGCTCGGACCATAATTATTAAAGAATACCTTGCCCGGTCTTCCAATCACTTGGCTTCATGGACTTGGTTGACCAAACCTTATTTGGAAGAGTAAAATACTTGGTCTTGAAGAACAAACCTGCTTGACAAAGTGAACCTTGCTCGGAGATACCAAATCAGTGATACTTACTCGGAAATGCACTGATTAGCATACCTTGCCCGGATATTCACTTAAGAAGACTAATTGAAGTAAACCTTGCCCGGGAGGCAAAATCTCGTACTCGGCTAAGTAAAAGCTTGCTCGGAACCCAAGGTGTGCTCGGATTCAATACTTAGCAGATACTGAGGAGGTTGAGAAGATTCCAATCTTTCATATTCTTCATTTAGGTCAAATCTCCTCATTTGGGTCAAAATCTTAACCCAACAATCCCTCCCTAGATTGGAACACCTCAGCTGGCCCAAAACACTCTATGGTTACTTACACTCAGCAAAATACACATCAAATTAAAAGTCAAATTTCATAATCAAATTACATAAACAAAATTACATATTCAAAAGTTGTCCGAAGACATTACAAAGCAAAGCCTATTCTATCTATTCAGTCTTTTCCTTTCATTGTAGGCTGCTTGTCTTCTTAGCTGTATTACTGATGCAGCTCTTTCTCTGAAGATATTGAGCACTTGGTAGTGAGTGTGTCCTTCTAGTATCACCAAGTCTCTTATATCTATTAGATCATCATTGTGTAAGCATGTCAGATCTGCATCCTTTTTTATTATGGCCAAGACTTTTCCATCAGAGTTCATCAGCACATAATGACCAGTGTCTTCTTTGTATTCCACCTTAGCAATGACACCGTTCTTCTGTACTGTATAGTTTGGCCTTCTCATTCTTCTTCCCAAGTTTATACATGTATTCATGTTGGACAGTGGATTTTCATCTCGGACATACATCTGAAAGTCTCTTTCTGCTATATCCATTCTTCTCAGCTTGCTCACTCTTCTTGCATTCTGAGTCCTTACTGATCTCCATGTCCTTTTCTCCTTCAATACAGGGAAACCTCTGTCTGCTTGTTCATGCAGATACTTGGATAGGTCATTCATTTGTCTTCCTGCAGATCGGTTTCTATCTCTGAAGTCATACAGGTGTAGAGAAGCCATTCTTCTTAATTGTTCTTCATTATAATCCCTGAAGTCACTTCTGACCACAATCTCTTTTAACAATCTGCTCTCCATAATCACTTTGAGGGAATCAGTGACCGAATCATAGTACAGCTCTCTGGGTAGATCCACATCAGATTGTGGTCTTGTTCTGTGTTGTACTGAGCTGCTTGATTCACCTCTTCCACCTTGACCTCTTCCTCTAAGAAATCTTTGATGAAACGGAGGTCTGAAAGGAATTGACTTCTTGGCTTTTGAGGTCCCAAGTTGAAAGTCTTCACATATATAGCTTCCACCATCTCAGTAGGAAGGTTTGCTAATTCAACTATATCTTGTCCAGCTGCTTCAAGTTCTATTAGCATCTTTATCATTCTTGGAGTTCTTGCCAATCCAGCAGGTACAAACCTACCATCAGCATAATGTCGTGGATTTTCTCCTTCTCTTAATGCCTTTTCCCACTCATTCTTTTGAAGGTAGAAAAGAGTTTTCAAATCCTCTTTCTCTAACACATTAAAGTCTTCTTCAGTCATCCCTCTCTTATTAATCATTATGTTTCTTAGGATGTTTAACATTTCCTCATTTTCCCAAGGCATAAATGGTTTATTTTCTGGTTCAGGTTTCATTTTTTCTTGACAAATAGGGATTTCAACATGTTTGACTTGTTCCTTTTCCTTTTCCCTTATTGTCTGAATTCTTCTTTTCTTCTTTGGTGGCTCATCAGGTACTTCAGTTTGAATTGAGCTCTCAGTTTGGACCCTTTTAGATTTTTCTTTTCTTTTTCTTCTGTTATACTGATCCACAACTGTCTTTTTATCCAAATTCTTAACAATTTCAGGCTTCATGCCTTTTTCCAACAAGTATCCACACATTCCATTAAATTTTCTTTTCAATTCTTCCAGCTCAAGTTTTTCATTTTCTTCAACACATCTCTCTACCACTTTCTCTCTTTCACTAATGTACAACTCTTGCAGTTGATCAACAGAGAAATGTTCCAAATCTTTCTCAGAGTAACCATGTTTTCTCATATAATCTTTGTGCTTCTTGGTATCTTTGTTCTTCTTCTCAATCAGCCTTTTGGCTTCTTCCAAACGTATTTCAATGTTTGCCATGTGTGTATCAGTCATCTCAACTTGTGGGGACATAAAATTAGTGCTTGTACCAACTCTCCCTTCATCCTTATCAGGATTATCATCATTTTCATCATCAGACTCCTCAGATCCATCCCCCTCCTCAGATAGATCATTCATGGCATCTATTCTTGGTTCATCAGAGGCAGGATGATCTTCTTCATCCCAAGTTGGCACATCAGGGACACCCTGCCTATATTCATCAGGTCTTAAACTTTGCAAAGGTGTTGCCCTGATAGGACTTGCTTCATCGTCAGGGGTCTCTACATAATACTCATTTTTCTCATTCCACTTGCCCCTCTTTGCAGTCTTTTCAGTTTGTTCATCTGCTGTAACGATTCCGACGAAACCAGGTATACCCTAACCGGTAGACGTTAGTTACGTCATATGTAATGTCGGGTACATGAGTTACCATGGTAATTATACGAGAATACATGGTTCGTTGTGTTGATTGTATGTGAATATATAACTCACCGTATTGAATATGCGATCAAACGATCGATAGTTATTGAAACCCGATTGAATCGAGGGTTCAATTATAGACGAGATATATGATATTTAGTGATGTTACGAAGTTCTAAAGCTTCGGGATAAGTGGATTATAGCACAGAAAAAGGATTTCGATTTAATAGTACGTCGGTACGTTAAACGAAACCTTTAATACCAAACCGAGCAAGAGACGATCGATCAAGCCGAAAAAGATGCGTAATAACTAATAATATGACGTTTTAAGTTAATAAATGTCATGGTTTAAGTTTTTAAATCGGTTTTATATAAATTTTATTTTTAAGCCGAAAAACGACCGTTTTAGCCTCGTTTTAAGCCGATTTAAGCGTTTAACCAAAAAACGAACTGAACCAGATTATCCACAACGTTATCTGGATTACACAATCCAAATGTGTGGCCATGGATGGACTTGTGGGTCCCACCCCACCCCTTAACCTAGTCCGATCGGACCACATGACACCAAAACACAATCCATTTTCTTTTTTCTCATTCAACCAAGTCCAAATCCTCTCAACCTTTCAAACCTTCATACAAAAACCCAAGTCCTTAATCAAGAAACTAAGGTAAAGATCGAGATATAATCGTTTTCAAAGTTCTTTCTTGAGTTTTCTTTCAAGAAAATGAGGTTTCAAATGAAAAAATGGGTGGAAACCCGAGATGAAACCGATTCTTGCATGATCAAGTGATGTATACAAGTTATACAAGGGATCTTGGTCCAAGAAATGAGTTAAACGAGTCAAAAACGAATTTTTACGGTTAAATCTTTGTTTTTAGTATCATAACCGTAACCATGAAAGAAATGGCTTGATCGTGAGTGTAACTTGCTTGGTATTGTGGTATGTTTTTTGTAGATTCTGTATTTAGTGGTAGACAAGGCGGAAAGATGAGTTTGTAGCTTGTAGTGGCGGAAAGCGAAAGGTATATTCGGTTATGTTCGGTTATGAGTTTTTGGGACAGATTGTTGATGGTTTAGAGTTGGGTCATGAAATTTTACAGGGATGTCCTACACATGAAAATAAGAGTTCTGTGAATTTTTGGTAATTTTTGGATAAAGTATGAATATTTGGTAAATTTAATGCTCGGTTTTGGCCAAAAATGGTGAAAAATAGCTAAACATCATGAAAAATTCTGGAAAATTTAAGATAAGCTTTTTATATCATTTATAAGTTACACAAAAAATTTGAGGTCCATTGGAGAAGTCTAAGTAGGCTTTTCGGTTAAACGAGTTCTAGGGATTTCTAGCTCGGTTTTAGTAAAAATGGCATTTAAAAGAAGATTTTGGTTTTGGAAAAATTACAGAGGACTATGTGGATGGCAGGGGACATCCAGGAGAAATTTGGGATTTTTCTAAGATCGTTTGGTATTTACGACATATTTAGTGTTTAAATGGTGTTTAAAAATAGATAAATAAATTTTAAATATAAGAATTAATTCTGGAAATATTTTTATAAAATTACCCACTGTTAAAAAGTGATTTGGGCAAAATTTCAAGATCCGAGAGTAAACGGATAATTAATCGTGCTAATTATCAAACTTTTAAAGTTAAAACGCGTAAACCGGTAAAGTTCGCATAAGCGAGCTGACTGGTGTATTAAAACCTTAAAAATGGACTAATTTCATATAATTGAGTTAAACAAGTAAAAATGAATCATCCAAAAATAAGTCGGATGATTTGGGTATTTTTAACCGATTTTAACGGTTTTCGGTACGCCAAAGACGGAAACGAGTCCCGCGGCCAATCGGGACGTCTAAACCGAGCTATAATTACACATTTTAAATCAAATTATCAGACAACCACTATTTTCGGGTCGTGTGTGACCAAACTCATTTTTGAAACATAAAACGGATATTCGTGCTAGGCACGCAAAACGAGAAAACGACTGATAGAAATTGTGACCATGGAACTCTAAACGACATCACAATCTAAGTCCGGAGAAGTGTTTCTGGGTTAACATTGCCCCCGGAACAGGTACAGTACTGGGTTAACAGTGTCCCCAGATGTACCGATTGATAAGGTTAAAGTTTATATAAACAATAATTGTATAATAACGATCGTAGGGATCATATTACAGATTGGACGTGTTAATTGATAATGATTGTTGTTACCTGCTTGCATGTGCTAAGGTGAGTTTTCACGAGCCCCTTTTACTGAACTGTTTTAAATATTTTCCCGGGGCGGAAAGCATGTTTTTATCAAAGTGTTTAAGTACATGCTGATCGCATGGAAATGAACGTATTTATATAATGTTTATTGTACGGGAATCGTACGGTAATGAATTAAGATGGTAATTGTCTGAGTTGCTAACAGTGTAAGGCCCGAAACAGTGTTTCTGGGGTAACAGAGTTCCCAGAGGTTATTGGAAGTATTCTGGGTTAACAGTGTCCCCAAAGGTTATTAAATGTGATTCTGGGGTAACAGAGTTCCCAGAGGTTATTGGAAGTATTCTGGGTTAACAGTGTCCCCAGAGGTTATTAAATGTGATTCTGGGGTAACAGAGTTCCCAGAGGTTATTGGAAGTATTCTGGGTTAACAGTGTCCCCAGAGGTTATTAAATGTGATTCTGGGGTAACAAAGTTCCCAGAGGTTATTGGAAGTATTCTGGGTTAACAGTGTCCCCAGAGGTTATTAAATGTGATTCTGGGGTAACAGAGTTCCCAGAGGTTATTGGAAGTGGTCTGGGTTAACAGTGTCCCCAGGGGTTATTTGATATGTTTACGGGATTAACAGAGTTTTCACTTGTGAACTCAGCATAATTACATCACTTATTTATGATTATTATAACGATTTGTTATGGTTTATTTAAATTAGTGAAACTCACCAACTATTCGTAGTTGACCCGTTTTCTCACATGCTTTTCAGGTACAACTAAGATAAAGTGATTGATTACGTGCTAAGTGCTTGATGTGTGTAAGGTTTGCGTGCTGGACGTTAGGATACATTATAACAGATAGAATTATGAACCGTATTGTATGATGTGTGTATCACCTAGACGGTAAAGAAAGATGAGATAATGTAATTTTGAAGTATATTAATGCATTCGGTTTTCTTTATAAACAATGTGGTTGATATCAGAGGTGTCTGTTGCATCCCGTTTACGTTTCAGCTGCGGTCACGGGGTGTTACAGAACTTGGTATTAGAGCCATTGGTTATAAAAGAATTAGGATGTCTTTAAAAGATACCTAAAATATAACCAGTAGCTCAAGTGTTATAGGATCTGAATATCAACTAATAATTTATAGTGACGAGGTCTGGATGAACTTGGATGGACAAGTGAGTTATTATGGTCCGGAACATAATAAAAGACTTGTCCGCACGAGGGAATTCAGGGGAAGTCACGGGGTACATTAATAGGTAAAAATGGCAACATATGTGTACTGTATATAATATTATTTATATGTGCTAATGTGTATATATATATATACGTGTGCATATCTTGTGGGTTCAAGTATTGGGAAATAAGACCCGGATAAGGAACCGGGGGATGTGATAATAAAAAGTACCGAGGATGCTGAAATTTCTAGAGCATCGGTTGGTGATAAGTCGGACTTATCGGGTTATAGTTATGATGGTACCAAATCAAATCTCCCGTTTGACATTAACCAGAAATGTCTAGTAACCGTCACTCCTAACCAAAAATTGAAAAATCACATGCCCTACCAACACCGGTACCGCCTATTCTAATAACTTCCTATGTTATCCTTACATCCGTTAGATGTTTACACCCATGTATGCTCGAATAGAATGATTACCTATACACACAGAAGTGTTGGAGTCATTATAGCATAGTTGGTTGTTTGTTCGTAGGAGGTATACTGTGTATGCCGAATATACGAATAAACACGGATATTATAACTCCGTGGTATGTAATCGTTTGGTGCTCACAGTGAGCATGTATCGGTTATGCTGACAGGCAGACGGATATTGAAATCAAGCATATTAAACATTGATCTTTGTTGAGAAGATCTCTATGTCAGTTGGTGACAAGGGTTATAAAACGTATTTCAAAGTTAACCGACGTCAGGTTAAATCCGTATGTTGTTATATTATGGGACATATATGTATACTAGATACGGGTATGTGTAATTTGTATGATAATATTTGGGGTGTATGTGTACCTGTTATTATGATTGAGCTGGTAACGAGTTATACGGTGAGATTAGTATTGGTTACTGCGTACGGGAAGAGTACGGCAGAATGACATAAAAAGAGTAACTCCAATGATGGAGATTGATATGATTCAGTTGATTGCTCAAGGATAGCAGATGATGATACCGAATGTAGTATCACAGATCACTGCTAGTGTTGATGCAAATGTGAACGCAAAATTATAGATCGAGCAATCACATGATTATAAATATTTCAACTCTTAATGTAATTACTAAGAGTGAAAATGTTACACCGAATGCTATTATAACTACAAGTATTAGTTATAAACTAAACATGAATAGTAGTCGTAATGAATTAGATCCGGTATGAAGGATATGTTTGTTGTTTGTGGTAAGGAAATTATTAATAGTTTACTGATGGTAAAGGGAGGAATAGATTAGCGAGTGGATGGAAAAGATCGATATGGTTAAGGATATTGGTAAGAGTCTAGAATATTGTGTAGTGAAATATGCTACAGATATGTTGGTAGATTATGTTGTATCGTGATGGAACATGATGGTACAAAGTTATAGTTAGAAAATTTTGTTCAGATGATATGGTCGAAATTTAAAATTCTTGTGCTAGAGCACTTTTATTCGAGTAATTGAGTTCAGAGTTGGAAACTGAGCTATGGAAGATAGAAATGTTGTGTGCTGATCACTTAGAACACGCTAATCGTTTGAAGGAATTGTCATGTCTGATAACATGGCTAATTACTCCTGAAACTAAGCGAAGTGAGCGCTATATCGGGGACTAACTCCATCGATAACGAGTATAGTCAATCCTGTAAAACATACAACCTTTGGAAGGGTTGTGTCACAAGCCAGCATTGATATATTTGATTCTATAGGAAGTGGAATGAAAGGACGTTAGGTGAAACGTCGAGTGTTAAAGAAGGGAAATGACAAAGGTATAGTGCAAGATAGACTTGCGAATAAGTAGGTATGCCCTACAACCCAGAATTATACTAAGACTAGTTCTGGTGCGAAAACATGAACCGCATAAAGGGTCCTTCTCTAACTGTGGAAAATATGGTTATCGGCAGGAAGAAGAATGTCGGGTGATAGTAGGCCACAGGTATGGTAAAGATGGACGTAATGCCCTAATTGTAGAACCAATCGAAGCCATGTGAACCGGCAACCCCAACCCATTCGTGTACAGCCACTCCGAAAGCAACAACTTCAATAACAATCCATTCAAAAAGACTAAATTATGCCAAACAGTTGTACTTGCTATGAATGTGGCAGTACAGAACGTTTCAAGAGAAATTGCCCAAAGTTGAACCAAGGTGTCATTGGAAGACGCACCTCATGACAAGCATCAACCTCTGATCGAGCAAGGAGCCGTGCTTTTGTGAGTAATTCAAATAAGGCACGTCATGATCCAAAAGTGGTATTAAGTATGTTGTAATTTTAAATCAATAGGCTTCAGTGATATTTTTACGGTCATCGATAGAAGTAAATTCCTGCTAACCTCCTACCCTTTGGAAAGATACCGATTAGTGAAACTATAGAACCCTATATTGTAGAATCGCTAACGGTAAATCCCTAATGGTTAACTAAGTTGTACGGAATTGTCCTATTATTCGGAACGATTAACCTTTCCTTATTGGCCTACGACCAGTAAAGCAAAGAAGTTTTGACATAATGGTTAGCATGGATAGGCTAACTCAACATGAAGCAGAAATCAAATATGAAAGGAAGATGATTAGAAGCTCTCTTTCGGACGATGAAGCGATTAAATACAGAGAAAAGTGTACGGCATTATGTTGCCACTCTAATCTCACCTTGAGATGTTATAATATTTACGACAGGAAGACGTGGTGTATTTGACAAACTTGATTGCCAAAGTATTTAAAAGAAAACATATAAAAGATATCCCGGTGGTACTCAAATTTCCACAAGTTTTCCCAGAAGAACTCCCTGGATTACCGCCAACCCGACAGATCGAATTCAGAATCGATTTAATGTCTCAAGCTGGCCATGTTGCTAAAGTATCCTGCCGGCTTGCACCGTCCAAGATGCAAGAATTAACCAATCAATTACAAGAATTGTGGGATAAGATTTTATACGACCTAGTTAGTCACCATGGGGTGCACCAGTTTTAATTGGGAAATGAAGGACGGAAGTGTTAGGATATGCGCTGATTAGGGAGAATTGAATAAAGCGACGATCAAGAGTAGGTGCTCACTTCTTCGAAGTGAATAATCTGTTTAACCAACTGCAATGGACGATTTATTTTTAGAAAGATTGATCTTAAATATAGTTATCACCAAATGAGAGATCCAAGAGGAAGACGATGCAACGACAGTGTTTCGGACTCGCTACGGCCATTATGAATTCTTAGTTATGCCTTTCGGGCTAACAAATGCGCCGGCAGCATTCATGGAACTCATGAACCGAGTCTGTAACTTTATTTGGACAAATTTGTCATAGCATTCATTGATAATATTTTGATATATTTGCAACGTAAGGAAGAGCACGATCGACGGTTAAGGAAAATTGTGGAAGTGTTAAAGCAAGATGAGCTATACACGAAGTTTTCGAATTGTGATTTTGAATAAAGAGGGCATAATCCCTTGGTCATGTTGTGAAGCAACAAGGGTTTAACAAAGACCCAATTAAGATAGAAACCATTAAAATTGTGCCAAACGCCGATTTTAAGTCTCCCCGATGGAGACGATGGTTTTGTCACGTATTGTGACGCATCGCGTAAAGGGTTAGAATGCGTGTTGACGCGGTATATTAAGGTCATAGCCTATACTTCCCGACAGTTAAAAGTACACGAGTAAGATTACACTACTCACGACTTAGAACTGGGAGCGGTTATCTATGCACTTAAATGTGGAGACATTGTCTCTACGATACGAAGTGCACCATCGTCACCGATCATAAAAGTTGCATCACATATTCGATCAGAAGGAACTAAATATGAGGCGTTGAAAGAGGGACATTTGGAAAAGGAGGAACTTTACGGCAACGAAAGGAATTTCGGACAGCGCGTGGACGAAACTTTCTATTTCAAATATCAGGTTTGGATCCCGACCCTCCATGACCTTAGTGAATTAATCATGGACGAAGCGCATAGATCGAAATATTCCATACATCCGGGATCGGATTGGACTATTGATGATACGAATATCTGAAAAGATTTTGTTAATGACCGAGAGTGGAGAAAGATATGGTTACGTATGTTGGTGAAAGTTTAAGTTATACAAGAGATAAGGCTGCATACCGAAAACCCTTGGGAACGCCACAATGACAGAAAATTCGCCATTGATAGTGGGAATAAATTACATTGGATTTCGGGATGCAAATCCCCAAGATATATCAAAGGCATGAGGAAAATTGGGTAATCGCGGATCGATTAACCAATCCTCGCATTTCATTCCAATCTATGACGATTACCACAATGAATTCTCGCCCAAATTCATGATGTTGAAATGGTAACTCGTCGTGGAGTACCATTTTCAATGATCTCAGATCGAAATAGGCATCCTACTTCCATTATTGGAAGGAGGGGAAGGAAGCATCGAGAGCTTGAAGCTTTCTATGGGTGAAGCAGTTATCTCCAATTTGTTAAATTGAAAATGGGCGTCGATCGAGCCAAAAGATTTGAATTGATCCGAGAAACAATCAATCGGATTTATAATATTTAAGGTAAGTTGAAAGCAGCGCGAGATTGGCAAAGGATTTATGCCAGCATTCAAAGGAAACCATGGGCACTGGAAAGAGGTGACAAGGTATTTTTTAAGGCATCACCTTAGAGAGGTGATATGAGGTTTGGCAAAACCGAAAATAACTCCGTGATATATTGGACCTCATGAAAGTATTTCCATGATTGGTCATTTAGTTTATCGATTAAAGTACTCCAGGGGATAAGTACTATACATGATGTTTTGCCATGTATACGGATTGAAAAGTGCCTAAGCAATGAGGCAACAAAAGTACTAGTAATAGAAGTACTCATCAAAGACATACTTGATATCATAACTAATTCCGTAGAGATAGTAGACGGGAATAACTAAACAGTTTGGACATACCAAGCTTTATTAATTAAGTTTAAGTGGAATTCACAGCGAGGACCAGATTATACTTGGTAACGCAAGAGTGAATTCTGAAGGAAACCCCCCCCCCCCACCATTCTCTCGAAAGGAGATAGTGGGCGTGTAAAATTTCGAGGACGAAATTTCTTAACGGGGGGAGAATGTAACGATTCCGACGAAACCAGGTATACCCTAACCGGTAGACGTTAGTTACGTCATATGTAATGTCGGGTACATGAGTTACCATGGTAATTATAAGAGAATACATGGTTCGTTGTGTTGATTGTATGTGAATATATAACTCACCGTATTGAATATGCGATCAAACGATCGATAGTTATTGAAACCCGATTGAATCGAGAGTTCAATTATAGACGAGATATATGATATTTAGTGATGTTACAAAGTACTAAAGCTTCGGGATAAGTGGAT
Source organism: Bidens hawaiensis (assembly GCF_021521415.1). Lineage (NCBI taxonomy): Eukaryota > Viridiplantae > Streptophyta > Magnoliopsida > Asterales > Asteraceae > Bidens > Bidens hawaiensis. The sequence goes on from NW_027493800.1 coordinate 127,665, forward strand.
TATAGCACAGAAAAAGGATTTCGATTTAATAGTACGTCGGTACGTTAAACGAAACCTTTAATACCAAACCGAGCAAGAGACGATCGATCAAGCCGAAAAAGATGCGTAATAACTAATAATATGACGTTTTAAGTTAATAAATGTCATGGTTTAAGTTTTTAAATCGGTTTTATATAAATTTTATTTTTAAGCCGAAAAACGACCGTTTTAGCCTCGTTTTAAGCCGATTTAAGCGTTTAACTGAAAAACGAACTGAACCAGATTATCCACAACGTTATCTGGATTACACAATCCAAATGTGTGGCCATGGATGGACTTGTGGGTCCCAACCCACCCCTTAACCTAGTCCGATCGGACCACATGACACCAAAACACAATCCATTTTCTTTTTTCTCATTCAACCAAGTCCAAATCCTCTCAACCTTTCAAACCTTCATACAAAAACCCAAGTCCTTAATCAAGAAACTAAGGTAAAGATCGAGATATAATCGTTTTCATAGTTCTTTCTTGAGTTTTCTTTCAAGAAAATGAGGTTTCAAATGAAAAAATGGGTGGAAACCCGAGATGAAACCGATTCTTGCATGATCAAGTGATGTATACAAGTTATACAAGGGATCTTGGTCCAAGAAATGAGTTAAACGAGTCAAAAACGAATTTTTACGGTTAAATCTTTGTTTTTAGTATCATAACCGTAACCATGAAAGAAATGGCTTGATCGTGAGTGTAACTTGCTTGGTATTGTGGTATGTTTTTTGTAGATTCTGTATTTAGTGGTAGACAAGGCGGAAAGATGAGTTTGTAGCTTGTAGTGGCGGAAAACGAAAGGTATATTCGGTTATGTTCGGTTATGAGTTTTTGGGACAGATTGTTGATGGTTTAGATTTGGGTCATGAAATTTTACAGGGATGTCCTACACATGAAAATAAGAGTTCTGTGAATTTTTGGTAATTTTTGGATAAAGGATGAATATTTGGTAAATTTAATGCTCGGTTTTGGCCAAAAATGGTGAAAAATAGCTAAACATCATGAAAAATTCTGGAAAATTTAAGATAAGCTTTTTATATCACGTATAAGTTACACAAAAAATTTGAGGTCCATTGGAGAAGTCTAAGTAGGCTTTTCGGTTAAACGAGTTCTAGGGATTTCTAGCTCGGTTTTAGTAAAAATGGCATTTAAAAGAAAATTTTGGTTTTGGAAAAATTACAGAGGACTATGTAGATGGCAGGGGACATCCAGGAGAAATTTGGGATTTTTCTAAGATCGTTTGGTATTTACGACATATTTAGTGTTTAAATGGTGTTTAAAAATAGATAAATAAATTTTAAATATAAGAATTAATTCTGGAAATATTTTTATAAAATTACCCACTGTTAAAAAGTGATTTGGGCAAAATTTCAAGATCCGAGAGTAAACGGATAATTAATCGTGCTAATTATCAAACTTTTAAAGTTAAAACGCGTAAACCGGTAAAGTTCGCATAAGCGAGCTGACTGGTGTATTAAAACCTTAAAAATGGACTAATTTCATATAATTGAGTTAAACAAGTAAAAATGAATCATCCAAAAATAAGTCGGATGATTTGGGTATTTTTAACCGATTTTAACGGTTTTCGGTACGCCAAAGACGGAAACGAGTCCCGCGGCCAATCGGGACGTCTAAACCGAGCTATAATTACACATTTTAAATCAAATTATCAGACAACCACTATTTTCGGGTCGTGTGTGACCAAACTCATTTTTGAAACATAAAACGGATATTCGTGCTAGGCACGCAAAACGAGAAAACGACTGATAGAAATTGTGACCATGGAACTCTAAACGACATCACAATCTAAGTCCGGAGAAGTGTTTCTGGGTTAACATTGCCCCCGGAACAGGTACAGTACTGGGTTAACAGTGTCCCCAGATGTACCGATTGATAAGGTTAAAGTTTATATAAACAATAATTGTATAATAACGATCGTAGGGATCATATTACAGATTGGACGTGTTAATTGATAATGATTGTTGTTACCTGCTTGCATGTGCTAAGGTGAGTTTTCACGAGCCCCTTTTACTGAACTGTTTTAAATATTTTCCCGGGGCGGAAAGCATGTTTTTATCAAAGTGTTTAAGTACATGCTGATCGCATGGAAATGAACGTATTTATATAATGTTTATTGTACGGGAATCGTACGGTAATGAATTAAGATGGTAATTGTCTGAGTTGCTAACAGTGTAAGGCCCGAAACAGTGTTTCTGGGGTAACAGAGTTCCCAGAGGTTATTGGAAGTATTCTGGGTTAACAGTGTCCCCAGAGGTTATTAAATGTGATTCTGGGGTAACAGAGTTCCCAGATGTTATTGGAAGTATTCTGGGTTAACAGTGTCCCCAGAGGTTATTAAATGTGATTCTGGGGTAACAGAGTTCCCAGAGGTTATTGGAAGTATTCTGGGTTAACAGTGTCCCCAGAGGTTATTAAATGTGATTCTGGGGTAACGGAGTTCCCAGAGGTTATTGGAAGTATTCTGGGTTAACAGTGTTCCCAGAGGTTATTAAATGTGATTCTGGGGTAACAGAGTTCCCAGAGGTTATTGGAAGTGGTCTGGGTTAATAGTGTCCCCAGGGGTTATTTGATATGTTTACGGGATTAACAGAGTTTTCACTTGTGAACTCAGCATAATTACATCACTTATTTATGATTATTATAATGATTTGTTATGGTTTATTTAAATTAGTGAAACTCACCAACTATTCGTAGTTGACCCGTTTTCTCACATGCTTTTCAGGTACAACTAAGATAAAGTGATTGATTACGTGCTAAGTGCTTGATGTGTGTAAAGTTTGCGTGCTGGACGTTAGGATACATTATAACAGATAGAATTATGAACCGTATTGTATGATGTGTGTATCACCTAGACGGTAAAGAAAGATGAGATAATGTAATTTTAAAGTATATTAATGCATTCGGTTTTCTTTATAAACAATGTGGTTGATATCAGAGGTGTCTGTTGCATCCCGTTTACGTTTCCGCTGCGGTTACGGGGTGTTACATCTGCTCTTTTTCTTCTCTGATATATCTTTTCAAATCTTGATTTTTGAGTTTCAGTTACTTTTCCTTTTCTGACCAGTTGTCAGTAGGGTTCTTTCTTAGATCCTCCCTTACCTGTTCAGCCAATTTCTTGGCAGCCATAGAGGCAATTGACTCACCAATTTCCTCTTCAGGAATCATACCAGTATTCACATCAGCTGGTTCAGCAGTTTCAGATGTTTGACTTTGGGATTGAAACATACCGACTACCATGCCCAAAGAGTTGTCCACTTCCTCAACTCTGCTCAACTTAATTAGTTTTTCTATAACTTCTTGTTCAGCCTCATCTTCAGCTAGTTCTTTTTCAATGTTGGCTTTTCTGATCAAATTTTCCTGCTCTGCAATCTCTTCTGGAGTTAGAGATAGGGCTATTTTATCCCTCTCCATAGATTCTTTGATTATTCTTTCTTGCTCTTCAAGAGCAGCAGCAGCAGCATCATCCTTAAATGTTACATCTTTCTCAGCATACACAACAGGCTCTTCCTCTGTTGCTATCCCTTTACCTTTTTCTTTCCTTTTTCTCAACTACTCTTCATCTTCTTCTTCATCAGAAGTTTCATATTCATCAATCTCTTTGAACAGTTGTTCTAGTTCAAAATCATGCACTGCTCTCTTGGAACTAGCCTCTTGATCATCTTCAGGCTCAGTGTTTACCAGTTCCTCAGTAACAGCATTCATATCAGCATTCTCAACAGTCACTTCCTCTTCCACAATCTCAGTTAATTCTGCTGTTAGCACATCCTCTTCATCATTTAACTTTTCTTTTTCAGCATTATTGGTTTCTTCTCCTCTCACTTCCTCATCATTCTCATCACTATCATCATAATTGTTCATGATCATCTTCAAAGCATCAACATTATCAACACTTTCAACATCAGTCATACCCACATCAGCATCATCCATATTCTCCCCCTGTTTTGGGGCAGCTGAGGTCTTCTCAACCTCCTGCACCAGGGTTTGAATCTTCGTTTTAGCTTCAGTTAACCTTCTCAACAACATTACATTTTCATTAGATACCTCCTCATCCCTTCTTCTCAACATAGCATTTTCATCCATAACCTCCTTAACCTTTCTTTTCAACTCATCATTTTCCAACATCAACTCAAGATTTCTTTGGAATATATCAACATGTGGACTAGTAGGTTCTGATGTAGGAAATGGTTCAAATTCAGGTTGGTTTGTGTAGGTGTTTGAGGTGGGCTGGAAATTATTGGTTCTGATTGGTTTAGGCTATGAGTTTGTGATGTCTGTGGTGGTGGTGATTGATGTGTGGAAGTTTCAGGTTGGTCTATGATAAGGGTTTGAGGTGGTGGGGTTGGTGGTGGTGAGTGTGGTAGTGTAGGAATTGATTGTTCAAGTTCTTCTCTGTGCTCCCCCTGTTCAGGTGATATTATCTCCATTTCTAAACCATCTCCACCTTCATCTCCATCAACATCATCATCATCAGACTCACCTTCATCACTGTCATCATCACCCCCTGCTTCCTCCTCTGAGCTCAGCTCAGGCACAGGCATTATAGCCAAATCATGGTTCAATAACCAGGTAAAATTTCAAAAGGAACATTTGAATTAAAGGTATTGGAGACACCATATTTCTTGATTCTTTTGTAAGCATCAGAGTCTAGCAACTGATGTGTGTCTCCAACTGTTGGTAAATCTTGTAGTTCTCTATTGAATATGATCTGCAGGAATCTTGGATATTGCAAAAATCTCTTTCTTTATGGTTTCTTTAGATTCCCAACTAATCCCTCAAAAATCATCTTGGAAAAGTTAAAGGGCAGATCAAAGATTATCCCAACTGTGGCATTTGCTAGATCATGACTCATCAGAGTCCATGATCCCTTTCTTGGTGCAAATACATGAATAATATGATGTATTAAAAACCTGTACAGCATTGGAAACATACCCTTCTGAAACTGTCCATCATGGACATTTTCTTGATACCCCATTGTTTCTTCAAAAATTTTCAATAAGTGTGCTGTATTGAAGTTTATGTGATTTTGATCATCATCGTTCAGTCTTAAACACCTTCTGATCATTCTCTCTGTGATCTGAATCTCCTGTCTGGTCACGGTTGCCTCTATTCTTTTTCCATTCACATCATCAACAAACTCTGCAGATCTCCAGAAATCCAAGGAGTGATTTCTGTAAATTATAGGGCTTTCAGTAAGTGCAAAGTTGATGTTCGACCATGCCATCCACAATATCATTCGAGCCACTGGTTCATTTTCTGGTGTCACTTGTAATAATGCGCACATATTGTGCTTTGGCTCGAACACATACTTCGGTTGTTCTTGCTCTGCCATATCTGAAATACATAAACAAACATATTCAAAGTGAAATTAGTCATAAAGTTTAGTACTTTAGATAATTTCAAGTTATAAGAATGAAGAAGATAGGGAGAAATCTTCAAGAACCTGTTCTTCGACAAATTTAAAACCTAAACACATAAACAGAGTGTCAGTAATCAAATACAAAATCACACCCCATTGTAGTCTAATCGAGATCGGAAAACATATTATTAATGCTTACCGAGTCGGAATTAGGGGCTGATAAAAATTAGGGTTAGGATCGACTTAGAATTTAGGAAGTCGGAGAGGTTTCTTTGAGTGTAAGTCTTTTGCAGTGGAAGGAGAGAGAGAGGAAATAATGTTGAAAAATTTGCCTAACTCCCTCTTATATACCTTTTTGAAAGTGGGTTTTAAATGCTTTTTGTCATTTTGTGAATTATTAGCTGTCAACCAGTAACATTATCCACTTGATATATTAAAAACATTTAATTTCATTTAAGTTCATAAGACCTTACTCGAAAGATTAATATATCCAAAGTCTACTTGGTATACTTCCACATACAAACCTTACTCGGTCAAACTTTGCTTGGAAAATTATTATTTTTGAATATACAAAGTTTGCCCGAATTCGTCTATATATCAACTTTGCTCGATCAAGTAAATTAATTTAAAGTTAAGACAATAATGAAGAAAGCTTACTCGAAATACTCGATTTCTTGAGAAATTAATCACAAAACATATAATCAAGTATAATCATCAAATAAACATCCTTTCTGAGAATCAATTAAGATCCCCACATAGATTTCTCAATTTCAAATTAAAACTTATCTAGCATGAACCCTCATAAGTATCATAATCAATTTTATCATAATCAATTAACATATTCAATCAACACATTCATTCAAGTATGCTTGAAAACATAGTGTGCTCGAGCAATCTTTCTGGAGAATAGTGTGCCCGAACAACAATCATATGCAAAGTATACCCGAATAACCTTCATATAGTACAAAGTGTGCTCAGAAAGGAATTCTAGCAGACAGTGTACTCGGAAAGTTAAGTTTTGAAATTACCAAGTATATTGAAGGAACACAAGTGTGCCCGAAATATAAAGTGTGCTCGGAAAACAAGGTTTGCCCGAAAACACTTGTAATTTCAAAGAAATCATACACATATCACAGAGCATGCTCGGAATGAAATTAAACAGATAAACATTTAAGTGTGCTATAGTCTAAAATTTCATAGAGCTTGCCCGAAAATTCTATGTTAGCACTAAGCTTGCTAGGATAAACACATTCAATCATCAGGTATGTCGAACATCAATCTTATTCAAAGTATACCCAAAAAAATGACAAACTTAAACAGTAACATCTAAGCGTGCCCGGAAAGATTAACAAACCTTTCCTAACAACATATTCACACAAATTACAAAGCTTACTCGGTGTACTAACTTAAGTTCACAAAGTTTGCTTGGAATCACAATCAGCAAATAACATGTATAGCTTGCCCGAAACAAGAATTACTTGTTAAAAGCTAATTATAATGACACATAATCGTCTCAAGACTTCAAGCCTGCTCGGGAGATTAGTACAACAGTGTACTCTACCCGGAAAGTGTAAACACTTCAAAGCATGCCCGAAAATCATAAAGTTAGTCAAAAATGGCTAAGCTTACTCGGAAAGGTTGAAAACTATCAAACCTTACCCGAAACAACATATTCACACATAAACAAGTCAAAAATGACTAAGCTTACTCGGAAAGGTTGAAAATTATCAAACCTTACCCGAAACAACATATTCACACATAATCAACTGTTTCATACTCGGGAAAGGTTATAGTTCATTAAACCTTACCGGAAAATACATATTCAAACAGTTTGTGCTCGGGAAGGTTATAATGGATTAAACCTTACCCGAACTTACATATTCAACCTTTTTAGGCAAAATGCAACACTTTTTGACTTAAACCACTTTGTCAAAATATAATTTTCTTTTCAGATTATAGTTTAAGAGCAAATGGTGCATTTAGAGATCAAATTTCAGTTATATTTCTTTTCAAAACAATTTCTTCCTTTTACTGAAAAGATCTCAAGAATGGGATCATATTGACTAAGTAGCTATCTCAATACTTCACTCTCAGCATTATTATGACAACATAGATAGGTTAACAGCAGGTATAAACTTAGCATGAATTTCATCTCTTTGGTGATATGATTTAGGTTCATTTAAAGCATAATGCATTAATGGTCAACACTGTGCAATGATGCCTCATATCTCTTCTCAAAGCTTATTTGGCTTTACCCAGATCACCCCAATTTGACTCCAACCTCCTGTATTTGGTCAAAAATAGTTTTTGTATGACAGAACTTATTGTATTTTTGTATTTTTTTTTTAGATTCAAACATATCTAGAGGTTGAACATTGGACTTACAGTTAGAAACATGTCTTTCATTCAAGATGAGACAGTGTTTGCCAACATCTTTGTAGTTCTAGTTGTAACCATCTTGTTTGATAAAATATTTAAAACACTTATCAACTTTTGGTTGATTTATTCATTCTTCCCCTTGTTTTTGATATTTTCTCAAATTTTCTTAAAGTATGTTCCTTATCATATTTAAAGATGTTTCATTTTTGGTTGACCAAATAACAACAGGCTCGTGTATGACTGGGTAATCAATTTTCTGACATATCATTCGGAGAGATTTATCTTGAGACATGCAAAGACAACTATGCATCTCCACATAAAGATTAGCATATTCATTATGTTTATATCACCTTAGATTTTACATCATCATGGGAAAGCAACCATACATGTTAATGAGTATACTAAGGTCTTTTTAGCCTATTAATTCCATATGATCAGCTAAGTAGTCAATGTACTATCATTTCCCATAAAACACAGTTTAATATTCAATCACCCCAATATCTCTTCATTGTCAGGTTAAGGGCTATCCTGTTTGACCAAAAGTGGTCAACATGACCGAAACATACATGTGAATATATGTCCTTTCAAAGTCAGAGCTATTGACATAGTTTTAAGTGAAGGAATAAGAAACAAGTCATAATTGCCCCAAATGCATTCAGTTTTCAGGTCAATGGCTATCCTTTGAATCTATAAAGATTAAAGGACCAAACATACACAAGTGCATGTCCTTCCAACTGGGCAAATGACATAGTTTTCAGCAAAAACAACTACTTGAGACTTCTCCTAAAAAAATCCTTCTTTTAAGTTTCTTTAAAGCTTGAACTGAATAATCTCATCATATCTCAACACCATTAATCAACTTGCTCATGTTTTGACCAAAATAAAGTATTTATGAAAAATTCATTATAAAATTTATTAAATCACTTAATTTTGACATAAAACACATTTTGACATAAACAGTTGCATCACATGATCACATCTTAATCATTCTTAACATCATCAAGAAAACAGACTGTACTAACATTCAATGTCTATCCTATCTTAACAACATCAGAAGATCAGATAAAGCACATATTCAAGTAATCATAAACATGTGATTACTTATGACATCAGACAAGTATTTAATTTCACCCAAAAAGATCAAACTACTTATCATAACATCAGATCAGTTAACATGATAGTCAAGAATTATCATCAATTTCAAACAAATTGCACAGATATTTACTTAAGCACCTATCAGTTAAATTCAAAACAGTGACATATTCAAGACATATTCAATCAACATTCAGTTGAAACATATTCAATATGTGTAATCTCTAATGAAATAAACAGTTATCTCAGAGAGACACACATACATACAGTTAAGACATACACATTTAACATACTCAGTAACATATTCAGTAACATATTCAGCAACATATTCAGCAACATATTCAGTAACATATTCAGTAACATACTCAGCAGCATACTTTAACAAAACATTCAACATGTGTGACCTCTTCTAAACTCTTCAGTTAGCACATAGAGGTACACAACCAAGCAAACATCCTTAATCAGATTTCATCAGAGTTGATCATCCCCAAGGCTTTCAAAAGAAAGTTGAACCTGGTTCTGTCAAGTGGTTTGGTGAATAGGTCAGTCAAGTTATCACTTGTATCAACTCTTTGCATTTCAATCAGACCTTTTTCACTGCAATCTCTGATGAAGTGATGTCTGATTTCAATGTGCTTAGTCTTAGAATGTTGCACAGGATTCTTAACAGTAAAATATGCAGCAGTAATATCAATCAGAATAGGGGTGTTTAGAAAATTCAAACCATAATCCAGCATCTGATTTTGAATCCAGAGAACTTGTGCACAGCAGGCAGACGCAGCAACATATTCAGCTTCTGCAGTGGAGATTGATACTGTAGTCTATTTCTTGCATTGCCATGACACTAGCTTTTCACCCAAAATCTGGCATCCCCTGATGTTGACTTTCTGCTCATGTTACACCCATCATAATCACTGTCTGTATAAGCAAGCAGATCAAAGGCTTGATTCTTAGGATACCAAATTCCTAAGTCTGGTCTTCCCTTCAAATATCTGAATATTCTCTTCACAGCATTCATGTGGGAGACTTTTGGATTTGACTGGAACCTTGCACATACACACACAGCAAACATGATATCTGGTCTTGTTGCAGTCAGATACATCAGAGATCCAATCTTAGCTCTGTATTCATGTTCATCTACTGACTCCCCCTTTTCATCACCTATCATCTTTTCTTTGGTGTCCATTGGAGTTGAAGCAGTCTTGTAATCATGATAGTTGAACTTGTTCAAAATGTCCTGCACATATTTAGTTTGATGAATGAAGATCCCTTCAGCCTTTTGTAGAACTTGCAGTCCCAGAAAGAGTTCATTTCACCCATGGAACTCATGCTATACTTGGATTTCATCACCCCTTCAAACTCCAAACACATAATTTCATTTGTAGATCCAAAGATGATATCATCAACATAGACTTGTAAAAGCAACAAATCTGACCCCTTTCTTTTGTAGAGAGTGTCTTGTCAATGGCTCCCCTTGTGAAACCATTTTCAAGTAGATGAGTTGATAGCTCATCATACCATGCTCTAGGAGCCTGATGCAGTCCATAAAGGGCTTTGTTTAACTTATACACCCTGTTTGGATACATTGGATCCTCAAAACTTGGTGGCTGAGCTACATACACCTCTTCATCAATCTTTCCATTTAGGAATGCAGATTTAACATCAAGCTGGAATACTCTAATGTTCTTTGAGGCAGCATATGCAAGGAAGATTCTTATGGCTTCCAGTCTTGCAACTGGTGCAAATACTTCCTCAAAGTCTATCCCTTCTTCTTGAAGACATCCCAGTGCTACAAGTCTAGCTTTGTTTTTAATCACTAAACCCCTTTCATCCCTTTTGTTTCTGAAAACCCACTTGGTTCCAATTGCATATTTGTCATATGGCTTGTCTACAAGATCCCACACATGTAGATCTCTAAACTGTGCCAATTCCTCTTGTATTGCCTCTACCCAATTATTGTCTTTTAAAGCTTGAGCAATGTTCTTTGGTTCTATTTGAGATAGAAAGCAAGAGTACAGACAGATGTTTGCTATCTCTGAATGACTCCTTGTAACTCTTTCATGCAAGTCACCAATGATATTTTCAGCAGGATGATTCTTTTCAACAGTAGGAGTTTGTATTATCATATTTGTAGACAAATTTGTGTCAAGATTTGTTTTATTGAGTTCAGGTTCTTCAATGATCAAATCAGCTTCTGCATCATGAAACTGTGGTGCTTCCTCAATGTTTTGTCCTGAAGTAGATGCACCATTGTTTCCCAGATTCAAATTTTGGAATAAGTCTTGAAATCTTTCTGTGGTGACAGCTTCTTCATTTGGTTGGTTGCTTGTGTCACTCTCATTCTGAACTTGATCATTCTGTACATTAGGACTGTCTTGATTGTTCACAGCCTGATCCTGTTCAATGACGTTGCTTGAGGAGCTGTTCACAAAAGTGTATTCCTTTTCTTTTCTAGCAAACTTTTTCCACAATTCTTCTAAGTCCAATTATTTCTTCTTATTCTCTGCAAGTACACTAGTCTTGTAGAATGAATCATCAAAGTTTTCAGAATAAATCTTGAATGACTTTATTAACTTCTCATGATCAAACAGCCGTTCTGCACCACTGACTGTGTTGAACTGATTCTCATTAAAAATGATGTCAGAAGACTCTATCACACTCATGTGATCTTTCACATATACTCTGTATGCCTTTGAGTGAGTAGAATATCCAACAAAGAAACAATCTAGTGACTTAGTTTGAAACTTGTTCAAGAAATCTCTAGTGTTCAAAAGAAAACATATGCAACCAAAGGGCTTGAAAAACTTGATGTAAGGCTTTCTATTATTGAAAATTTCATATGGAGTCTTGTTATGCCTTTTGTTTACAAGCACCCTATTTTGAACATAACATGCTGTATTGATTGCTTCAGCCCAAAAAGTGACAGGCAAATTTGCATCTGCCAACATGGTTCTGGCAGCTTCTATCAAAGTTCTGATTCTTCTTTCTGCCACTCCATTTTGTTCAGGAGTTCTAGGAGCTGAAAATTGTTGAAATATCCCTTTCTGTGTGCAAAATTCTTCCATAACTCCATTCTTGAACTCTGTACCATTGTCACTTCTCATCATCTTGACTTTTTATTCAGCTTGTTCTCAATCATTGTGACACAACCTTTAATCAACTCAGCAGTCTCATCTTTGGTACTTAGGAAATAAACCCAAGTATATCTTGAATAGTCATCAATGATCACCAGACAGTATCTCTTCTTTCCAATACTTGGCACACTCACAAGACCAAAGAGATCCATGTGAAGTAACATAAGTGGTTGATCAATTGAATTGATGAGCTTTGTCTTATGAGTAGACTTGTGTTGTTTTCCCTTTTGACATGAGTCACAATGATCATCTAACTTGAATTCTCTTGTAGGCAAACCAATTACATGCTCACCTTTGACCAGTCTATTCATGTTCTTCAAGTTTACATGACACAGTTTCCTATGCCACAATTTAGATTCATTTTCAGTGGCTTTGGAAACAAAACATGCACCTCCTCTTGAAATGGCTTCTTTCATATTCAACTCATACAAGTTTCCATTTCTTGGTGCCATCATCATAATCATTTCAGGTGGAATTACAAACTCTGGTTTTAAAATGAAACAGTGTGAATCATCAAAACTGACTTTGTAACCTTTATCACACATTTGTGATATGCTCAGCAGATTGTACTGAAGACCTTCAACATGAAATACATTATCAAATGAGACTTTCCCATTTGTTAAGATTCCTTTTCCAACAATCTTTCCACCAGTCTCATCACTCCCAAAAGCTACTGGACCTTCATACTTCTCTTCATAGTTGACAAGAGATCTCTTGTCACAAGTCATGTGCCTAGAACAACCACTATCCATATACCATATGTCATTAAGAGGAGTGGACTGTTCCTGCACATACAGAGAAAATTTGATTAGTTATGTGATGAAGTGTAAGCCTTATCAACTTGCAGCTCATCAGATTCAGTTTTAGTCACAGCTTGGGAAGTAAGTGTTGTTGGTTTAGGATCTTCATGAGCCAATTCTAAGTTGTTTGAATGATCAGTTTCATAATCACACTCTCTTGGAGTTTTGACAAGTGAGGTTGAACACTGGTATTCAGCTGAATCAGTGACATACTCCTGTATCACATAATCCTTCATCTCAGAGTAATCTCTTACATCAGCAAATTGTTCAACCTTACTCTCAGTCTTAGGTTTCCAAAGGAAACCATGTGGTTCATATCCATGTCTTAGTAGAAACTTCTCATCACCAGTGAGTTCTGTTGGTTTAATTCTAGAATGTGCATCTTTTCTTCTTGTCTTCTCACTGCTTGATGATCCTTGAGAACCATCAGATTTGACTGATTGAGTATCTTGCTTGATTCTCACAGACTGATAGTTCTTTTTGGTCAATTTCTCATGCCTTTTAGGATATTTGTTTCTTCTTTCTACTTCAGTCATTTTCTTGTCAACCCTTGTCTCCTTTTCAGATTTCTTCTTTTCTTTGTTCATGGTTTCATTGCCACACACCTTTCCTTTTCCCATATATTCATCATACTTCTGTTTGTACAAGACAAAGTTTTGACCATACTTTGTTCCATCTGGTACATGAAATGGTTTGAATTTGGATCTTTCATTACATGAATCTGTGTGGTGACCATATTCATCACACCTTTTGCACCAAACCTTTCCCTTGAAGACTTCATGTTCTTTTGGTTTTTTGTATCTATCACTTGGCTTAGGTGTCTTGACTCCTAGAGTCTTCTGATTCTTTAAACCATCAAAATCAATTGAAAAAGGAACAAATTCCTCAATCTTGATGTCATGTCTTTCAACTTTGCTTTTGACAAAGACAATTTTCTTCATAATCATAGATTCTTCATCACTGCTTTCTCTAACCCTTGTCAGTCTTTTCTCATATTCTTCCATAGTTTCCACTTCTCCAACATCAAGCACCTCATGACTAGAATAGATTGGATAAACTGGGATAAAATTTTCTGTATCAACCTTTTCATTCACCTTCTACTTGTTGTTGTTCAGTTTTATCCTTCTCAATACAACCTTGCTTGGAGGTCTGACTGCATTGTAGTTTATCTTTCTCCTTTCACAAATATCAAAAGAAACATGTTCTCTTTTCATTTTGTCATTCTGTTTCTTCAATTTTGGTGGGATTGGTGGATACTTTGGAAGTTTATCAACAAATTCAGGTTTCTTATATTTTCTTCCTCTTTCAGCAGCTTTGATTTCCTTTTCAGTAATTTGATCACTCAAATCACTCAAATCATCCTGATCCAAATTCAACTGAATCAAAGTCATCCTCAGAGACTTGAACTCCAATTGACTTATCCTCTTTTACTTCTTTCATAATCACAAATTCTCCTTCTTCATTCACTTCCAACTTTTTGTACAAATCAACAACCACTTCCCTGTCTTGAAAGACATCTTTGAATTGTTGCAGGTATGCATCTTTTTTCTCTTTGTCAACTTTTGGCATAAAATTGTTGTTGAAAGGAGGTGGAACTGTTTTGTATTTGACTTGTTCTTTCACCTGATTCAATATACCACATATGTTGCCAATTGAGACTAAATTCTTCAAAAATTCAGTTTCAACTTTTAGTCTTGTGTTTTGCCCCTTTTGTAACGATTCCGACGAAACCAGGTATACCCTAACCGGTAGACGTTAGTTACGTCATATACAAGGTCGGGTACACGGGTTACCATGGTAATTATACGAGAATACATGATTCATTGTATTGATTGTACGTGAATATATAATTCACCGTATTGAATATGCGATCAATCGATCGATAGTTATTGAAACCCGAACGAATCGAGGATTCAATTATAGACTAGATATATGATATTTAGTGATGTTACGAAGTATTAAAGCTTCGGGATAAGTGAATTAAAGAACAGAAAAAGGATTTCGATTTAATAGTACGTCGGTACGTTAAACGAAACCTTTAATACCAAACCGAGCAAGAGATGATCGATCAAGCCGAAAAAGATGCACGATAATTAATAACATGGTATTTTAAGTTAATGGAAGTCATGGTTTAAGTTTTTAAAGTGGTTTTATATAAATTTCATTTTTAGCCGAAAAAACGACCGTTTTAGCCTCGTTTTAAGCCGAATTAAACGTTTAACCGAAAAACGAACTGAACCAGAATCTGAATATGTGGCTTATATTGAAGATGTGGGTCCCACCCCACCCTCCAACTAGGTCCGATCGGACCCCTTAACCCCAAAACATTTCATTTTCTTTTTTTCATCCAACTTTTCAATAAACCTCCAATTCTCTCAAGACCAAGAGCCAAAAACCGAGATTTTTTGACAAGAAAAACCGAGGTAAAATTGTGTTATGTACGTGTTTATGTTCGTTTCTTGAGTGTTCTTGCAAGAAAAGGAAGTTTCCAAGTGAAAAGGGGTGAAAATCCGAGATGGAAACCGATTCTTGCATGATCAAGTGATGTATACAAGTTATACAAGGGATCTTGGTTCAAGAAAGGAGTTAAAAGAGTCAAAAACGAATTTTTACGGTTAAAATCTTTGTTTTAGTATCATAACCGTAACCTTGAAAGAAATGGCTTGATCGTGAGTGTAACTTGCTTGGTATTGTGGTATGTTGTTTGTAGATTTTGTATTTAGTGGTAGACAAGGCGGAAAGATGAGTTTGTAGCTTGTAGTGGCGGAAAACGAAAGGTATATTCGGTTTATGTCGGTGTATGTGTTTTTGGACAGATTGTTGGTCGTTTAGAGTTAGGTCATGAAATTTGACAGAGGTGTTAAACACATGAAAATATGAGTTCTGTGAATTTTTGGTAATTTTTGGATAAAGGATGAATATTTGGTGAATTTAATGCTCGGTTTTGGCCAAAAATGGTGAAAAATAGTTAAATATCATGAAAAATTCTGGAAAATTGTGGATAAGCTTTTCATATAATTTATAAGTCACACACAAAATTTTAGGTCCGTTGGAGAAGTCTAAGTAGGCTTTTCGGTTAAACGAGTTCTAGGGATTTCTAGCTCGGTTTTAGTAAAAATGGCATTTAAAAGAAGATTTTGGTTTTGGAAAAATTACAGGGGACTATGTGGATGGCAGGGGACATCCAGGAGAAATTTGGGATTTTTCTAAGATCGTTTGGTATTTACGACATATTTAGTGTTTAAATGGTGTTTAAAAATAGATAAGTAAATTTTAAATATAAGAATTAATTCTGGAAATATTTTTATAAAATTCCCCACTGTTAAAAAGTGATTTGTGCAAAATTTCAAGATCCGAGAGTAAACGGATAATTATTTGTGCTAATTATCAAACTTTTAAAGTAAAACGCGTAAACCGGTGAAGTTCGCATAAGCGAGCTGACTGGTGTATAAAAACCTTAAAAATTGGCTAATTTCATATAATTGAGTTAAACAAGTAAAAATGAATCATCCGAAAATAATTCGGATGATTTGGGTATTTTTAACCGATTTAACAGTTTCCGGTACGCCAAAGACGGAAACGGGTCCCGTGGCCAATCGGGACGTCTAAACCGAGCTATAATTTCACATTTTAAATCAAATTATCAGATAACCACTATTTTCGGGTCGTGTGTGACCAAACTCATTTTTGAAACATAAAACGGATATTCGTGCTAGGCACGCAAAACGAGAAAACGACTAATAGAAATTGTGACCACGGAACTCTAAACGACATCACAATCTGAGTCCGGAGAATTATTTCTGGGTTAACATTGGCCCCGGAACAGGTACAGTACTGGGTTAACAGTGTCCCCAGATGTACCGATTGATAAGGTTAAAGTTTATATAAACAATAATTGTATAATAACGATCATAGGGATCATATTACAGATTGGACGTGTTAAGTGATAATGATTGTTGTTACCTACTTGCATGTGCTAAGGTGAGTTTTCACGAGCCCCTTTTACTGAACTGTTTTAAATATTTTCCCGGGGCGGAAAGCATGTTTTTATCAAAGTGTTTAAGTACATGCCGATCGCATGGAAATGAATGTATTTATATAATGTTTATTGTACGGAAATCGTACGGTAATGTATTAAGATGGTAATTAACTGAGTTGCTAATATTGTAAGGCCCGAAACAGTGTTCTAGGTTAACAGTGTCCCCAGAGGTTATTAAATGTGTTTCTGGGGTAACAGAGTTCCCAGAGGTTATTGGAAGTGTTCTGGGTTAACAGTGTCCCCAGAGGTTATTAAATGTGTTTCTGGGGTAACAGAGTTCCCAGAGGTTATTGGAAGTGTTCTGGGTTAACAGTGTCCCCAGAGGTTATTAAATGTGTTTCTGGGGTAACAGAGTTCCCAGAGGTTATTGGAGGTGTTCTGGGTTAACAGTGTCCCCAGAGGTTATTAAATGTGTTTCTGGGGTAACAGAGTTCCCAGAGGTTATTGGAAGTGTTCTGGGTTAACAGTGTCCCCAGGGGTTATTTGATATGTTTCGGGGTTAATAGTGTTTTTCACTTGTGGGCCTAGTATAATTACATCGCTTATTTATGATCACCATAATGATTTGTTATGGTGTTTTTAAATTAGTGAAACTCACCAACTATTCGTAGTTGACCTGTTTTCTCACATGCTTTTCAGGTACAACTAAGATAAAGTGATTGATTACGTGCTAAGTGGTTGATGTGTGTAAGGTTGCGTGCTGGACGTTAGGATACATTATAATGGATAGAATTATGAATCGTATTGTATGATGTGTGTATCACCTAGACGGTAATGAAAGATGAGATAATGTAATTTTGAAGTATATTAATGCATTCGGTTTTCTTTATAAACAATGTGGTTGATATCAGAGGTGTCTGTCGCATCCCGTTTACGTTTCCGCTGCGGTCACGGGGTGTTACAGAACTTGGTATCAGAGCCATTGGTTATAAAAGAATTAGGATGTCTTTAAAAGATACCTAAAATATAACCAGTAGCTCAAGTGTTATAGGATCTGAATATCAACTAATAATTTATAGTGACGAGGTCTGGATGAACTTGGATGGACAAGTGAGTTATTATGGTCCGGAACATAATAACAGACTTGTCCGCACGAGGGAATTCAGGGGAAGTCACGGGGTACATTAATAGGTAAAAATGGCAACATATGTGTACAGTATATAATATTATTTTTATGTGCTAATGTGTATATATATATATATACGTGTGCATATCGTGGGGGTTCAAGTATTGGGAAATAAGACCCGGATAAGGAACCGGGGGATGTGATAATAAAAAGTACCGAGGATGCTGAAATTTCTAGAGCATCGGTTGGTGATAAGTCGGACTTATCGGGTTATAGTTATGATGGTACCAAGTCAAATCTCCCGTTTGACATTAACCAGAAATGTCTAGTAACCGTCACTCCCAACCAAAAATTGATAAATCCCATACCCTACCAACACCGGTACCGCCTATTCTAATAACTTCCTATGTTATCTTTACATCCGTTAGATGTTTACACCCATGTATGCTCGAATAGAATGATTACCTATACACAAAGAAGTGTTGGAGTCATTATAGCATAGTTGGTTGTTTGTTCGTAGGAGGTATACTGTGTATGCCGGATATACGAATAAACACGGATATTATAACTCCGTGGTATGTAATCGTTTGGTGCTCACGGTGAGCATGTATCGGTTATGCTAACATGCAGAAGGATATTGAAATCAAGTAAATTAAACGTTGATCTTTGTTGAGAAAGATCTATATGTCGGCTGGTGACAAGAGTATGAAAAAAAAAATGTTTAAACATTAACCGACGTCAGGTTAAGTCCGTATGTTATTATATTTATGGGACATATATTTATACTAGATGCCAGTATGTGTAATATATATGATAATATTTGGTGTGTATGTGTACCTGCTGTTATGATTGAACTGGTAACAAGTCATACGGTGAGATTAATATTGATTACTGCGTACGGGATGAGTACGGCAGAATGACATAAAAAGTGTAACTCCAATGATGGAGATTGATATGATTCAGTTGATTGCTCAAGGATAGCAGATGATGATACCGAATGTAGTATCACAGATCACTGCTAGTGTTGATGCAAATGTGAACGCAGAATTATAGATCGAGCAATCACATGATTATGAATATTTCAACTCTTAATGTAATTACTAAGAGTGAAAATGTTACACCGAATGCTATTATAACTACAAGTATTAGTTATAAACTAAACATGAATAGTAGTCGTAATGAATTAGATCCGGTATGAAGGATATGTTTGTTGTCTGTGGTAAGGAAATTATTAATAGTTTACTGATGGTAAAGGGAGGAATAGATTAGCGAGTGGATGGAAAAGATCGAAATGGTTAAGGATATTGGTAAGAGTCTAGAATATTGTGTAGTGAAATATGCTACAGATATGTTGGTAGATTATGTTGTATCGTGATGGAACACGATGGTACAAAAATTATAGTTGGAAAATTATTACTCAGATGATATGGTCAGGATTTAAAATTCTTGTGCCAGAGCACTTTTATTCGAATAATTAAATTAAGAGATTGGAAAATGAGCTATAAAAGATAGAAATGTTGTGTGCTGATCACTTAGAACACGCTAACCGTTTGAAGAAATTGTCATGTCTGGTAACATGGCTAATTACTCCTGAAACTAAGCGAAGTGAGCGCTATATTGGGGACTAACTCCATCGATAAGGAGTATAGTCAACCCTGCAAAATATATACAACCTTTGGAAGGGTTGTGGCACAAGCCAGCATTGATATATTTGACTTTATGGGAAGCGGAATGGAAGGACGTTAGGTGAGACGTCGAGTGTTAAAGAAGGGAAATGATAAAGGTATAGTGCAAGATAGACTTGTGAATAAGTAGGTATGTCCTACAACCCAGAATTATACTAAGACTAGTTCTGGTGTGAAACCATGAACCGCATAAAGGGTCCTTCCTTAAATGTGGAAAATATAGTTATCGGCAGAAAGAAGAATGTCGGGTGATAGTAGGCCACAGGTATGGTAAAGATGGACGTAATGCCCCATTCGTAGAACCAACTGAAGCCATGAGAACCGGCAACCCCAACCCATTCATGTACAACCACTCCGAGCCCAACAATTTCAATAACAATCCATCCGAAGAAATCAAATTATGCCAAACAGTTGTACTTGCTATGAACGTGGCAGTGAAGATGAACCTCATGACAAGCATCAACCTCTGATCAAGCAAGGAGCCGTGCTTCTGTGAGTAATTCAAATAAAGCACGTCATGATCCAAAAGTGGTGTTAAGTACGTTGTAGTTTTAAATCAATGGGCTTCAGTGATATTTTTACGGTCGTCGATAGAAGTTAGTTCCTGCTAACCTCCTATCATCTGGAAAGATACCGATTAGTGAAACTATAGAACCCTATACTGTAGAATCGCTAACGGTAAATCCCTAATGGTTAACTAAATTGTTCGGAATTGTCCTATTATTCTGAACGATTAACCTTTCCTTATTGACCTACGACCAGTAAAGTAAAGAAGTGTTGACGTAATAGTTAGCATGGATTGGCTAACTCAACATGAAGCTGAAATCAAATATGAAAAGAAGACGATTAGAAGATCTCCTTCGGACGATGAAGCGATTTGATACAGAGAAAAGTGTACGGTATTATGTTACCACTCTAATCTCATCTTGAGATGTTATAATATTTACGACAAGAAGACGTGGTGTATTTAACAAACGTGATTGCCAAAGTATTTAAAAGAAAACATATAGAAGATATCCCGGTGGTACGCAAATTTCCACAAGTTTTCCCAGAAGAACTCCCTGGATTACCGCCAACCCGACAGGTCGAATTCGGAATCGAATTAATGTCTCAGGCTGGCCCTGTTGCTAAAGCACCCTACCGAATTGCACCGTCCGAGATGCATGAATTATCTAATCAGTTACAAAAATTGTTAGATAAGATTTTATACGACCTAGTTAGTCACCATGGGGTGCACCAGTTTTAATTGGGAAATGAAGGAAGGAAGTGTTAGGATATGTGTTGATTAGGGAGAATTGAATAAAGTGACGATCAAAAATAGGTATTCACTTCTTCGAAGTAAATGATCTGTTTAACCAACTGCAAAGGGCGATTTATCTTTAGAAAATTGATCTTATATATAGTAATCACCAAATGAAAAATCCAAGAGGTGGACGATGCAGCCACAGCGTTTCGGACTCGCTACGGCCATTATGAATTATTAGTTATGCCTTCTGGGCTAACAAATGCGCCGGCAGCATTCATGGAACTCATGGACCGAGTCTGTAAACCTTACTTTGACAAATTTGTTATAGCACTCATTGATAATATTTTGATATATTTGCAACATAAAGAAGAACACGAACGACGTTTAAGGAAAATTATGGAAGTGTTAAAGCAAGATGAGCTATACGCGAAGTTTTCGAAATGTGATTTTGAATAAAGATGGCATAATCCCTTGGTCATGTTGTAAAGCAACAAGGATTTCACATAGAACCAAATAAGATAGAAACCATTAAAATTGTGCCAAGCGCCGATTTTAAGTCTCCCCGATAGAGACGATTGTTTTGTCGCGTATTGTGACGCATCGCGTAAAGGGTTAGGATGCGTGTTGACGCAGTATATTAAGGTTATAGCCTATGCGTCCCGACAGTTAAAAGTACACGAGTAAAATTACACTACTCACGACTTAGAACTGGGAGCGGTTATCTATGCACTTAAAATGTGGAGACATTGTCTCTACGATACGAAGTGCACCATCTTCACTGATCATAAAAGTGTGCATCACATATTCGATCAGAAGGAACTAAATGTGAGGCAACGAAGATGGGTTGAGTTGTTAAACAATTAAGACTGTGACATCCGTTACCACCCGGCAAGGCTAAAGTCGTAACCGATGCCTTGAGTAGGAAAGATCGGGTTAAGCCATTGCGAATGAGGGCGTTGGGGATGATAGTCCAGTTGAACCTTCGAACCTGATTCAAGTCGCTCAACGTGAGGCGTTGAAAGAGGGACAATTGGAAAAGGAGGAACGTTACGGCAATGAGAAGAATCTCGAACAGCGCGTGGACTAAATTCTCTACTTCAAAAATCGAGTTTGGATCCCGATCCTCCATGACCTTCGTGAATTAATCATTGACGAAGCGCATAGATCGAAATAATCCATGCATCCGGGATCGGATTTGACTATTGATGATACGGATATCTGAAAGGATTTTTATTCATTGTCGAGTTTGGAGAAAGATATGGTCACGTGTGTTGGTGAATATTGAGTGATGCAAGAGATAAGGCTGCACACCGAAAACCCTAGGGAACGCCACAACGACAGAAAATTCGCCAATGATAGTGGGAATAAATTACAATGAATTCTTGCCCAAATTCCCGATGGTGAAATGGTATCTCGTCGTGGAGTGCCATTTTCAATTATCTCAGATCAAAATAGTCACCCTACTTCCATTATTGGAAGGCGGGGAAGGAAGCATCGAGAGTTTGAAGCTTTTTATGGGTGAAGTAATTATCACCAATTTGTTAAATTGAAAATGGGCGTCAATCAAGCCATAAGATTGGAATTGATTAGAGAAATAACCAATCGGATTTATAATATTTAAGATGAGTTGAAAGTAGCGCGAGGATTGGCAAAGGTTTATGCCAACATTCAAAGGAAACCATTGTCACTGGAAAGAGGTGACAAGGTATTTTTAAGGCATCACCTCATAGAGGTGATATGAGGTTTGGCAAAACCGAAAATAATTCCGTAGAGGTAGTAGACGGGAAAACTAAACAGTTTGGACATACCAAGCTTTATTAATTAAGATTAAGTGGAATTCACAGCGAGGATCAGATTATACTTGGTAACGCGAGGATGAATTCTGAAGGAAAAACCCCCCACCTTTCTCTCGAAAGGAGATAGTGGGCGTGTAAAATTTCGGGGACGAAATTTCTTAACGGGGGGAGAATGTAACGATTCCGACGAAACCAGGTATACCCTAACCGGTAGACGTTAGTTACGTCATATACAAGGTCGGGTACACGGGTTACCATGGTAATTATACGAGAATACATGATTCATTGTATTGATTGTACGTGAATATATAATTCACCGTATTGAATATGCGATCAATCGATCGATAGTTATTGAAACCCGAACGAATCGAGGATTCAATTATAGACGAGATATATGATATTTAGTGATGTTACGAAGTATTAAAGCTTCGAGATAAGTGAATTAAAGCACAGAAAAAGGATTTCGATTTAATAGTACGTCGGTACGTTAAACGAAACCTTTAATACCAAACCGAGCAAGAGATGATCGATCAAGCCGAAAAAGATGCACGATAATTAATAACATGGTATTTTAAGTTAATGGAAGTCATGGTTTAAGTTTTTAAAGTGGTTTTATATAAATTTCATTTTTAGCCGAAAAAACGACCGTTTTAGCCTCGTTTTAAGCCGAATTAGACGTTTAACCGAAAAACGAACTGAACCAGATTATCCAAAACATTATCCAGATTACGAAAATCTGAATATGTGGCTTATATTGAAGATGTGGGTCCCACCCCACCCTCCAACTAGGTTCGATCGGACCCCTTAACCCCAAAACATTTCATTTTCTTTTTTTCATCCAACTTTTCAATAAACCTCCAATTCTCTCAAGACCAAGAGCAAAAACCGAGATTTTTTGACAAGAAAAACCGAGGTAAAATTGTGTTATGTACGTGTTTATGTTCGTTTCTTGAGTGTTCTTGCAAGAAAAGGAAGTTTCCAAGTGAAAAAGGGTGAAAATCCGAGATGGAAACCGATTCTTGCATGATCAAGTGATGTATACAAGTTATACAAGGGATCTTGGTCCAAGAAAGGAGTTAAAAGAGTCAAAAACGAATTTTTACGGTTAAAATCTTTGTTTTAGTATCATAACCGTAACCTTGAAAGAAATGGCTTGATCGTGAGTGTAACTTGCTTGGTATTGTGGTATGTTGTTTGTAGATTCTGTATTTAGTGGTAGACAAGGCGGAAAGATGAGTTTGTAGCTTGTAGTGGCGGAAAACGAAAGGTATATTCGGTTTATGTCGGTGTATGTGTTTTTGGACAGATTGTTGGTCGTTAAGATTTAGGTCATGAAATTTGACAGAGGTGTTAAACACATGAAAATATGAGTTCTGTGAATTTTTGGTAATTTTTGGATAAAGGATGAATATTTGGTGAATTTAATGCTCGGTTTTGGCCAAAAATGGTGAAAAATAGTTAAATATCATGAAAAACGCAGGAAAATTGTGGATAAGCTTTTCATATCATGTATAAGAGAAGTCTAAGTAGGCTTTTCGGTTAAACGAGTTCTAGGGATTTCTAGCTCGGTTTTAGTAAAAACGGAATTTAAAAGAAGATTTTGGTTTTGGAAAAATTACAGGGGACTATGTGGATGGCAGGGGACATCCAGGAGAAATTTGGGATTTTTCTAAGATCGTTTGGTATTTACGACATATTTAGTGTTTAAATGGTGTTTAAAAATAGATAAGTAAATTTTAAATATAAGAATTAATTCTGGAAATATTTTTATAAAATTCCCCACTGTTAAAAAGTGATTTGTGCAAAATTTCAAGATCCGAGAGTAAACGGATAATTATTTGTGCTAATTATCAAACTTTTAAAGTAAAACGCGTAAACCGGTGAAGTTCGCATAAGCGAGCTGACTGGTGTATAAAAACCTTAAAAATTGGCTAATTTCATATAATTGAGTTAAACAAGTAAAAATGAATCATCCGAAAATAATTCGGATGATTTGGGTATTTTTAACCGATTTATCAGTTTCCGGTACGCCAAAGACGGAAACGGGTCCCGTGGCCAATCGGGACGTCTAAACCGAGCTATAATTTCACATTTTAAATCAAATTATCAGATAACCACTATTTTCCGGTCGTGTGTGACCAAACTCATTTTTGAAACATAAAACGGATATTCGTGCTAGGCACGCAAAACGAGAAAACGACTAATAGAAATTGTGACCACGGAACTCTAAACGACATCACAATCTGAGTCCGGAGAAGTATTTCTGGGTTAACATTGCCCCCGGAACAGGTACAGTACTGGGTTAACAGTGTCCCCAGATGTACCGATTGATAAGGTTAAAGTTTATATAAACAATAATTGTATAATAACGATCGTAGGGATCATATTACAGATTGGACGTGTTAAGTGATAATGATTGTTGTTACCTACTTGCATGTGCTAAGGTGAGTTTTCACGAGCCCCTTTTACTGAACTGTTTTAAATATTTTCCCGGGGCGGAAAGCATGTTTTTATCAAAGTGTTTAAGTACATGCCGATCGCATGGAAATGAATGTATTTATATAATGTTTATTGTACAGAAATCGTACGGTAATGTATTAAGATGGTAATTAACTGAGTTGCTAATATTGTAAGGCCCGAAACAGTGTTCTGGGTTAACAGTGTCCCCAGAGGTTATTAAATGTGTTTCTGGGGTAACAGAGTTCCCAGAGGTTATTGGAAGTGTTCTGGGTTAACAGTGTCCCCAGAGGTTATTAAATGTGTTTCTGGGGTAACAGAG
The DNA here is from genome assembly GCF_021521415.1 of Bidens hawaiensis. Classification (NCBI taxonomy): domain Eukaryota; kingdom Viridiplantae; phylum Streptophyta; class Magnoliopsida; order Asterales; family Asteraceae; genus Bidens; species Bidens hawaiensis. Next base: position 153,082 of record NW_027493800.1, read on the forward strand.
TTCCCAGAGGTTATTGGAAGTGTTCTGGGTTAACAGTGTCCCCAGAGGTTATTAAATGTGTTTCTGGGGTAACAGAGTTCCCAGAGGTTATTGGAGGTGTTCTGGGTTAACAGTGTCCCCAGAGGTTATTAAATGTGTTTCTGGGGTAACAGAGTTCCCAGAGGTTATTGGAAGTGTTCTGGGTTAACAGTGTCCCCAAGGGTTATTTGATATGTTTCGGGGTTAATAGTGTTTTTCACTTGTGGGCCCAGTATAATTACATCGCTTATTTATGATCACCATAATGATTTGTTATGGTGTATTTAAATTAGTGAAACTCACCAACTATTCGTAGTTGACCTGTTTTCTCACATGCTTTTCAGGTACAACTAAGATAAAGTGATTGATTACGTGCTAAGTGGTTGATGTGTGTAAGGTTGCGTGCTGGACGTTAGGATACATTATAATGGATAGAATTATGAATCGTATTGTATGATGTGTGTATCACCTAGACGGTAATGAAAGATGAGATAATGTAATTTTGAAGTATATTAATGCATTCGGTTTTCTTTATAAACAATGTGGTTGATATCAGAGGTGTCTGTCGCATCCCGTTTACGTTTCCGCTGCGGTCACGGGGTGTTACACCTTTTCTTCAACTAACATCTTCTTTAATCCATCAATCTCAGTGATGTATTTGGTTTGAGTTCTTTAAATGATCATGCAATCATCTTCAAGGCTTTTAATCTTTTCATCACTGATCATCTCACTTGCCTCATACTCATTTATGATACTTTGTTTTCTGAAACACTCACTTTCTAGCTTGCCTATTTTTGTTTTCAATTCAATGATAAGTTCATTTAAATCAACTGTAGGAGCAGAGTGTACCTGAGATGATGATCCCTTTTCTTTCTCAATTATGGCTATGAATGCCACATTTGCTTTCCTGATGTCATTTGCAATGTCCTCTTCATGATTGTTCCAATCAAAATTTCATTCATGTTGTGTAGTCACTGCCACATTTCCTTGATTTCTGATCTGATTTTGATTTGCTGGAACAGTGTTGTTTGGAACATTTTGAGCTGCTTGAAGGTTTTGATTGTTATTCATTTGAAAACCTTGATTCTGTTTCATACTTTGTTGTTGATTATTCATTTGAGGCTGAAAGTTGTTGAAGTTTGGGTTGTAGTTGTTGTTATTGAAGTTGTTCATTTGATTGCTGTTGTTGTTGAATCTTGGCTGATTTTGTTGGTAATTCTGCTGACCTCTTGGTTGATTTTGTTGATATTGATGCTGACCTCCTGGTTGATTCTGGAATTGATTCATTTGAAAGTTTCTTGGTTGATTGCATTCTCTTGCAAAATGACCAGGTTGTTGACAATTGTAGCATATTGCTTTTGACTTGTCAAAACCAATCCTGTCATTAGGACCAGAAACCAGAGTCCTACCAGTTCTGTTATACAGCCTTCTACTTCTCAAACCCAACATGGCAGCTTGCCACTTCAAATCCATGTATTCCAAATCATCTGCATCAATTTGTTCCAAATCATCTTGTACCACACTTGTGTGAATTAGGTTCTTTGTAACAAATGCATTATATGACTCAGTAAACATAGAAAATAAGGCTTGTGTTTCATTGCTTTGACTATATCCTGTTCCAGTGTTAGGAACATTTCCACTTGACATAGAGGCAGAATCGGAATCATCAATCAGTTGCACATTGAACCTCTGTTGATTTCCTTGATTACTTGTGCTACCTCCAATGAAAGAATTTGGGGGTGACAGCAATATTTTCAGCTGGTTCTTCAATAATGGGAACTTGCTGTTGGTTCTTGGTGGACAGATTTCCCATTGGTGCAATCATTGCATTTGAAACATTGAAACATGGTCTATCTTCCTTGATCATCTCATTCTCAATCATTTCAAGTTCAGCAGCCTGAAGAAAGCATACTACATCATCCAATTTCAATTCATTGAAATTTTGCTTCTGAAGAATGAATTTGCAAGCAGTATACCATTCTTTTGGCATTGAGTTGAGTAACTTTGTATTCAAATCAAAGTCAGTCATTACATAATCAGTTGTTCTCAACTCATTCACAATACTTAGAAATCGTTCTAGTATTGATTTCAACCTTTCTCCATCTCTATACTTGAACCTTTCCAACTGTTGCTTCAATCTTTGCTTCTTTATGTTCTTTAGTTCAGTATTCCCTTCATACATTTCAAGGATGGCATCATACATTTGCTTTGCAGTTGTGTGATGAGCCACCTTGGTCAGGATCTCCCAAGACAAACCTAGCTTAATCATAGCTAAGGCTTTGTCATCCACCTTTCTCATTTTTTCCATTACAGCAGCAGTTGCAGTAGCTTTTGCACCTTCTTCAACAGCAGTTTGTGGACCATTCTTGATGGAGTTCCACATGTCAATATCATTGTAGCATACGGCTGCTTCAAAAAGTATCTTCCATTTGATAAAGTTTTCATGTCCATACAACCTAGGTATCTTGTTAGTAGACACCTCTTGTTCCTCATATCCAGACATTTTAAGAAATCAAAAATCAGTTTCTTTAAAAAGAGTTTCAAAATATTCAGATCTGAAAACAGAATGCTTATATATGATGTGTCTGATGTGATTAGAACAAGATTTAGATATAAAGATTAAATCTTTAATTGAAATAAGGAAGAGAAAACACCGGTAGATTGTAGATCTGAAAGAAAAATGAAAAACAGAGCTGCTGACGTCACAAATCAATCGAACAGTGGTCTGCATACGTCATTCTTCTTCAAATCTTCAATCAGCAACAATCTTTCTAAAAATAGCAATAACAAGCTCTGATACCACTTGTCGGTCCCTTTGATTTCAGGTGGATCTTAATCAATCAAGTCATAACTCACACAGATTAATCGTGTTGACAAGAGAGTTAATGACGGGTTGCTATATTTAGAAAGATATCCGTTTGTTAAAGGTGGAATCAATAACAAACATACGGTTGCAATAAATAATCACGGGTAGAAGGCACACTCAAGATTCACTCAAAAGATTTCCATTTACATAATGTTAATCATACAAAAGGATAATCGATTTAGGGTTTTCTAGGAATCTAAGACAGCCGTCACACAATATTCTCTCAATAAATGAGTCAGTCTTATCCGTATTGTGTGTTCTGCCTCTCTCTCTATGTCCTGTCTCTCTCTGGCTCTGTGTCTGGCGGCGTGCCCTAAATATTCTATTTATAGGCCTGCCAACCTAGGACAGCTGTCATTCCTTCTAGAAACCCTATCCGATAATACATATTCAAAATAAACTAAGTGTAAAACAAGTCTTCCGGGTAGGCTTTTCATTAATCTTCAGTCTCCGAGTAAGCAGTGTACTCGGCCTTCCTTCAGACTTGGTAAACATAGAAGTGTACTCGGGATCAGTTTCCGGGTAGACTTTACTTAAAGAATATTTTACCAAGTAAAATATTCACCGAGTAGACTTCAGTCTTCTTGACTTTGCCAGACTTTGCCCGACAACCCCTTACGAGCAACCTTGTTCTTCGATGATCCAATTCAACTCTTTGCCATAAATAACTTATTAGCAAAGCGTACTCGAGAGTACAGTTCATTGCTTGAGTTGAACCTTGCCTGATGTTACTTAGAGATATATTCCATTTATACATCAAGCTTGCTCGGACCATAATTATTAAAGAATACCTTGCCCTGTCTTCCAATCACTTGGCTTCATGGACTTGGTTGACCAAACCTTACTCATATGAGAGGTTTCTTGAGCATACGGTGAAGGGATTCCCAAAGTAGCCGGAACATCAGAAACTAGCAAAAAAGTAACCGCAGGTGGTATCGAAACAGATAACCCTGCAGTGGCAACCAGCGTCGACTCAACGAATCTTGCAACGACCTTCGATGGAGTAAGTGTAGGAGGTGGCAAGGAAACAATTTCTGGAGTTGAAAACTGAAATGTAGTGGGTGGAATGCCAAATGAAGATGATGTAGAAACCATGGGAACATCCGAGGTGATTGGTCCTGTCATAGTCATGGACGCAGGGACCATAGTCATTCCAGATAAAGCGGGTGGAGAGAAGCGTACCACCCTCGAGCTTTCACCAGCTCCCGATCCTTCACCCGGTCTTACCCGTTTCGATCGACGAACCAACCGATCTAACTCCTCCTCATAATCAGACTCACTGTCATCAGTATCTTTCTTTTTCTTTCCGTGAATTCTTTCTTGAGCGACCAGTATCTGTCTTGCTTCAGCAACATCATCAGCTGAGGAGTCAGAATCGGTTCTTTCAGAGTCAGCTACAGTCGTAGCTACCATCGACACATCCATACTAGAAACCTGCGCAACTGAGACCTGAACCTCTTCCTCAGGATCAACTCGTTCCATGTCAAAAAATCCTTGGCCACCAAAAGCAGCTTCAAGGTCTACGTGTTCCTCCGGTGCCACAACAGGAGCATCAGGCAATGCATGTTGAGAAACAGCAGCATGTTGCGGTGCAGGATCTCGAAACTCGTCCCCACGAGGAGCAACATACGCCGAGTTGATCAAATACCCAAATAGCGGAGTATGTCGTGGACGAAGCTCTGGTTTACTTCGAGCACTCGACGCTCTGCACTGTGCGAATATCCTCTTGCTGACGCTTTCAACATAACGAATCGGTCGGCGCTGAGGTAGCGAAGGAGCTACGTGATTCAAGATCATTTGTAAAAACCGAGGATACATCAAGAATCTTTCACGAGCCACCGCTCGTCTCTGACGGTCTATTTCATAGAACACCATCTGACTGAAGCTGTAACGTTTGTTGTAAGTCAGTGCTATCATTGCTGATTGCATCGTGGCACCCATACCGTCCATACCAGCCTTTCTATCTGACATGCACACGATCATCACGTGCATGAGAAAGCGCCATTGGTCCAACAAAAATCCCTTGCGTCTTTGTGTGTTACCCAATGGACCAGAATAGCCCATTCTTAAAAATGTACCGTCTTTGAATGGAGCAACAAAGTCTGTAGGATCATCTCTCGTTTCATCCCCAAACTGCAAGGCGACCCTTATCTGCTCAGAAGAGAACTGCACCACCTGGTTGTTAACGGTGGCGCGCATAACTGGGGGCTCGACTCTGCAATCATACTCAACCGTTCGCCAGAAGTCTTCTATGTTTGGCAGAGAAATGGGCAGAGTTGTAGTAATAGCATGGAAGATACGCGAGCGGGTAAGAAAGGTGATGATCTCGCGATAATCATCAACACCGCTAGCATCCGGGTCCAGTATGATATACATATTGTGCCCTGGAAAGAACTGACGGTTGTTATCACCGCCTTCGTCACCACCAGCACCACCGGCTCCTACTACAGCTGCCATATCTGCACCACAAACGGTCTAAGTTAGAGAATCGTTAAAGCCGATCATAACTTCGCCTATTACCATGAGCGAAGTTAAGATAAACTTTAGTGTACAGATAAAGTTAGACATTGGGTGAAGTTGAGCACAACTTCGCCTATACAATAACTTCGCCTGACAACAGATTAATCTTTTAAATAATGTAAAGCTTCAGGCGAAGTTAAGCCCAAGGCGAAGTTAAGGATAACTTCACCTAATCATAACTTCGCCCCTTGAACAACTTCGCCCCTGATTAATTAAAATAAAAAGTAACAGGTGAAGTTAAGCCTTAGGCGAAGTTGAGAACAACTTCGCCTAAACTATAACTTCGCCTGAACTAAAATGGCAAAGGTTTAGACGGCCAAACGACCAAGTAACCAGGTATTAAACCATAAAAAAATATGCAATGAAAATGTTAAAAATAAAGTACACGGGATCAAATTTCAATCTTGGCGGGGACCAGAATGTTTTAGAAAAGATCCGAACAGGAATCATACTAATTGGATGGCTGTCACATAGATCCATGTTCAGCTGTATTATGACATAAAGAACAGTTTGTAAGCAGGTAAACAAACTTAGTATGGTTTTCATCGCTTCTGTGATACGGATTAAGTTCAATTAAGCTCAAAATATAAACGTACAACACATCAGAGAAGTGATATCTCCTATCTATTCTCAAAGCGTATTTGGCTTTCCCCAAGTCACCCCGAGTTGACCTCGACCCGTAGTGTCTAATTAAATTGTAAAGACATCTTGATCTTTTAGAGTCTTCGTCTCGTTCTTGCCTCTTGATTGATAAGTATTACATAATAGACTTCAAAAGGCTTAATAATTTTTATTTTTTTTAATGAATTACATAGCCTCAAACCGTAGACTACTGCAAGTCCCGAATCTGGATCACTGCATTTTCTTGACACACTATCTTCTCGCGAATCAGAACACTCACGGGCTCGTGTATGACTGGGTAATCACTTTTCTGCCTATCATTCAGAAAGATATATATGGAGACATACACAACTCTTAATGAGTTGTCCCTTTAAATCGAGAAGATTTAGTTAGTATCACATAAACTTTTACGCACCATAAAAAGCTACCATAACATATAATGACTGTTCTAGAGTCTTTTGGGCCTAATAACTTCACCAGTTAAGCACACAGAAATAGTTTATGTATCACTTTCCAAGGTTGGATTAATTTTCTTAGAAACATTTTATAGAAACTTCTTACGAAGTTGTAGACTTGAAAAATTATATCATCTCCCTAAAAAAAATTCAAATTCTATCGCCCCGATCAAGTCAAAGTCATCAGGTAAACGGCTATCCTAATGATCCAATGGATCAGCTGGACCGACCACATACGAATATACGTCCTTTTAACTAATTTTGAACGACTACTTTTCAGCGAAAGAATAAAAACACATCATAAACCGCCCCAGTCGCTTTCAGTCATCTGGTTAATGGCTATCCCCATAATCTACTGGGAGAAGTGAGGACCAAACACATCCGAAGATATGTCCTTCAAACTGAAGCAACCGACATAATTCTAAGCGATAGTGACATTTTTTTTTTAAGTAAAAACTAAAAATACGGTTACTCGGGATTAATCATCCCATTAACCTCAACAAGGTTTTGAAAACAAGTTCTGTCAAACGCTTTAGTAAAAAGATCAGCGAAATTATCTAACGAAACAACCTTTTCGAGCACTATTAATTTCTTCTCAGCACAATCCCGTATAAAATGATGACGAATGTCAATGTGTTTAGTTTTGCTATGTTTTACGGGATTGTTAGTTACTGAGATTGCAGCAGTGTTATCAATACAAATAGGAATTTGAGTAAAATTCAGACCGTAATCGCGCAATTGCTGTTGTATCCAAAGAACCTGAGAGCAGCAGTTTGATGCTGCCATGTACTCTGCTTCACAGGTAGAAATGGCTACAGAGGTCTGCTTCTTGCACTGCCACGAAACCAATCTTCCTCCCAGAAACTGACATCCACCGGTCGTCGACTTCCTGTTCTGATTGCAACCTCCATAGTCAGAATCTGTATAAGCGACCAAATCCAAGTCTCCTCCTTTCGTGTACAACAATCCCAGCTTAGGCTTGCCTTTGAGATACCGCAATATTCTCTTCACACCCTTCATGTGAGATTCCTTTGGGCTTGCCTGAAATCGAGCACAGAGACAAACTGCAAATATAATGTCAGGTCTAGATGCAGTTAAATACATTAAAGAATCTATGATTGCTCGATATTGGGTGGGGTCCACATCTGCGTCACTGTCTGAATCAGCACCCAGCTTGTGGTTGACGCAAACCGGAGTATCAAATGGAGTGCTATCCTCCATCTTGAAGCGTTTGAGAACGTCTTGGACATATTTAGTTTAATGGATGAACATCCCCTCCTTCTTCTGATCAACCTACAATCCTAAAAAGAAAGTTAATTCACCCATTGCACTCCTTTCAAACCTCCTTTTCATGACTTCCTCAAATTCCTGACACATGGCGACTTTTGAAGCAGCAAAGATGATGTCGTCCACGTAGACTTGTACTAGGAGAAAGTCTCCCCCCTTTTTCTTGACAAACAGCGTGCTGTCGATCTTTCCTCTTTCGAACCCATTCTCAAGTAAGTAATCAGACAAGGTTGTGTACCAGGCACGAGGGGCCTGATGTAGTCCATATAGCGCTTTACTTAACTTGTACACGTGATCAGGAAAGTCTGGGTCAGGAAAACCTGGAGGCTACTCAACGTACACAACCTCATCGACTTTACCGTTAAGAAACGCACTTTTCACATCTAACTGGAACACCTTCAACTCATTGTGTGCAGCAAATGCCAAAAACAAACGAATCGCTTCCAATCTTGCCACAGGAGCAAACACTTCATTGTAGTCGATCCCTTCTTGCTGATTAACCCCTTTTACGACCAGCCTCGCCTTGTTCCTGATGATTATTCCTTTCTCATCTCTCTTACATTTGAAAACCCATTTAGTGCCAATCGCATGCACATTCTTCGGTTTTGCAACCAATTTCCATACCTCCATCTTCTCAAACTGGGCTAACTCTTCTTGCATGGCTTCGACCCACGAGCTGTCTTTTAGAGCCATTTGATAGTTCTTTGGTTCAATCTGGCTGATGAAGCAGGTGTACAAGCACTCGTTAATGATACATGTTTCTTTAATGCTTGCGTAAACACAGGTGTGCTCATTCAAGCTTCATCTTGTTTGTACACCGTCAGATAGATCACCTATCACGTTCTCTAAAGGGTGATTTTTGTGAACTCCAGTAGTCGAAACCGAACTGACTTGTAGATTGTCTTCCAGGTTCGAAGAGAGTTCATCAATGGGTGATTGTTGTTGAGAGTGAAAAGGGTTGTAAAATTCTTCTTCAGTAGAGGCGGCAGGAGCATTAACGGCACTTGACGTGGAAGGTTGACTTTCGTCGTATCGTGGACGTTGCACAATATTTTCCTTCTCATCATACAAAATCTGTGAAGCAATTTTCTCATCAACTTCTGCAAAATCCAAGTAAGGCATATTAAAGGATTTGAACAGTTTATCATAGTCAAAAACTTCAGCGGGTCCCGTGCTGGGCATTGGTGGTTTGTAACTCGTGATGTCGGTGTTACATACCACTTCAACCTTGTTGTTCGATAAATTAAAGACTCTTCTGTTGGGTGTCCCAACAACATATCCGACTAAAATACCTTCGTCGGCTTTCTCACCAAATTTAGAGTTTGTCTTTAATATCGTACATGGGGACCCAAATGGTTCGAGACCATTCAAGTTTGGCTTTCGACCATGCATAAGTTCATAACAAGTTTTATTTAGCCTTTTAACAGTTAAAACACGATTAAGGATATAACAGGCTGTGGCAACTGCTTCAGCCCAGAACACCACGGGAAGTTTAGCATCAGCCAGCATGGTTCTGGCTCCTTCAATTAGCGTCCTGTTCTTCCTCTCAGCCACCCCATTTTGTTGCGGAGTATACGGGGCGCTGTACTGATTTTCTGTCCCTTTCTGTAAGCAGAACAGCTCCATTTGGTAGTTTTTGAACTCTGTCCTATTATCACTCCGGATGTACTTAACCTTTCTCCCCATAATATTCTCAACCTTAGTAATCAAGTTAATTACCAACTGAACCGTCTCATTCTTTGTCTTCAGAAAATACACCCAAGAGTATCGAGAGTAATCATCAGTTACTACCAAGCAATATGACGTTCCACCTAGACTCTTTACATTCACGGGACCAAAGAGATCCATGTGAAGCAGGTCCAGTGTACTGACGATTGAGTTAGCCTTCTTGGAGTGATGAGGTTTCTTGTGTTGCTTTCCCTTCTTGCACGACAAGCATTGATCTTCAAAGTTAAAATTCTTCAAGGGAACACCAAGCACCAGCCCATTCTTGACAATGTAGTTCATTTTTCTAAGATGTATATGCCCCATTCTTCGATGCCATAACTCGAACTCCGATTCAGTTGCCTTTGACAGAAGACATGATTCTTCTGTTGCCATCTCAGTTGACCTCATATCCATGACGTATGTGTTCTTTTCTCTTGGAGCTTTCATCACCACCCATGCCTCTGGTATCTTGAAACCAGGATATAGAACAATTGCTTCATCTTTAGTAAAGTGCACTGTGTACTCTTTTTCACAAATCTGAGATACGCTCAACAAATTATGCTTCAACTCTTCAACAAAATTCACCTTCTCCAATTTCATTTTTCCATTTGTTACGGTTCCAATACCGGTGATTCTACCTCCGCTCTCTCCAGCGAAACTAACTCTTCCTCCTTGAACAGGTTTCCATTCATGTAACAAATTCTTGTTACCAGTCATGTGCCGGGAACAGCCACTATCCACAACCCACCGATTGTTTACAGTCCTGTTCAACTGTTCCTGCACGATTAAGCAAAGAATTAAAATCTGGGGACCCAAGACCTATTGGTCTTGGGTCGATTAAATCTGTTAAACGGCATCCCGTACTTTGGCTGTTCAAAGTCAGTTTGAGAATAATTTCTGTAAGTTCTATAAGGATACTTTCTTGAGAATTGACTATGAGGCCATCCAAACCTTAGTGAATTAACTGAATTATAATTGTTGGTTCGGTTGCTTACTGGGAAAAACTGAGATCGATTTCTTTGAAATCTTGGATTAGTCCAATGTCTGAATTTTGGAGAGTTAGCATTCTTACCATTATAGTAATTAATTATTAGTTTTATTCTCAGTTTTCGGAGGCCTCATACCTCTGAATCTCTGATTCAGAGGGCAATTAGTAATTAGGTGTCCGATTTGATTGCATCTGAAACAACTCCTGTGTTCAACTTTCGTCTCAACAGTTGTTTCAGATGTTGAGGTTGCATTACTACCCGTTTGTCTAACATATGGTGGGACAAACGGGTTTAGGGGAGAATTCTTTTAACTAATTAGATCTAATTGTCTAAAGAATCAAAAGTCACATCAAATTGAAAATCCGTCCCCTTTTCTATATTCATTATTATTTATCAACAAGATAAAAGATGAAATTCTTATTTTCGTAAAGTAAAATCAGGCAAAAAAAAAGATCTTCTTCTCGTCATATATAATTCAAATCTATTAAATATAGAATTTTTTATCTTTCTATATCTTACGATAATCCTATTTTGACTAAGAATCCCTGCTGGATGGGATTCTAACAAACCCTTCAATATAATTCAATATAAATATAATCTAAATAAGTAGAATCTAATTCATTTTTAATAAGCTTTTTGCTTAATAAACGAAATTCGAAGACAAGAGCAAAAAATGAAGAAAAAAAAATCTCATCCATATCCTTTCAAATCCTTCATGTAGAAAGATAAAAAACTACATTATAGACTCACTTAGATAGATACTTATATCTATATAATAACAATCCTCAAATTATAATAAGTAAGATATCCTTATATATAATAAGATATATAATAAGATATCTTTATATTATAAATTGATATTATAAATAAGAAATATAAAATCTAAATAATAATAACATGTACAAATAGTCAATCGAGGTACCCATTCTATGACAACTCTTAACTTTCCCTCTATTTTGGTCCCTTTAGTAGGCCTAGTTTTTCCGGCAATCGCAATGGCTTCTTTATTTCTTCATGTTCAAAAAAACAAGATTGTTTAGAGCCGATGGCACAAAATATCATCTATTTTTTTTACGTTTGTATCATAACACAGATATCCTTTTAGCAAAATATGGTATAAGCGGCTTCCGCCGAAAAATTCTTATGTCTCCATAAAATGCTATATTCTAGCTATTTTCAAATAGACCCGAATCGGCGGATGGCTGAGCTGTAAAGACGGTCTATCTATATGTATGTAGCTATCTTTAGTGAGTCATACGAAGGGTATGTTATTAGTTTAGATCTAACCAATTTAATGAATTACTCCTAAAGGTTCACATCAAACTAGTTCAAACTAGTGCTAGTTGATGCGAGTTACTTCGGAAACAAACAGACTAAAGTCAAATTCATTTGGGGTATTCTCTCAATTCCAAAAAAGCAACGGGATCAAGTATGAGTTGTCGATCAGAACATATATGGATAGAACCTATAAAGGGGGCTCGAAAAATAAGTAATTTATGTTGGGCTATTATCCTTTTTTTAGGTTCATTAGGATTCTTGTTGGTTGGAACCTCGAGTTATCTTGGTAGAAATTTGATATCTTTCTTTCCGTCTCAGCAAATCGTTTTTTTTTTTCACAAGGAATTGTGATGTCTTTCTATGGGATCGCGGGTCTTTTTATTAGCTCATATTTGTGGTGCACAATTTCGTGGAATGTAGGTAGTGGTTATGATCGATTTGATATAAAAGACGGAATAGTGTGTATCTTTCGTTGGGGATTTCCTGGAAAAAATCGTCGGGTCTTCCTCCGATTTCTTATAAAAGATATTCAATCCGTCAGAATAGAAGTTAAAGAGGGTATTTATGCTCGGCGTGTCCTTTATATGGATATAAGAGGCCAGGGAGCCATTTCATTGACTCGTACTGATGAGAATTTTACTCCACGTGAAATGGAACAAAAAGCTGCGGAATTGGCTTATTTCTTGCGTGTACCAATTGAAGTATTTTAATTAGAAGTTATTTTACCGATAAATGAATGCTTTCTCAGATAAATGAATCCTTTCTCAGCAGGAGGGCAAAAATGCAAGAATCCTCTTTTTCTAGAACATAACTTAATTGATGTTTTTTCAGAACATTCATTCGAGTTAAAGCAGACTATATGGAACAAGTAAAAAAAACGATTTGGGGTATCTTTTATATGTATCGAAATATACACAACTCAATTAAATAAAAGTGAATAAAAAATCGAAATATATCATAATCAACCATTTCGAAATAAGGAAATATCCCCCCTTTTGACTTGCTTTTTAATTGTTGGAATTAAGACTTTATATTCAGATAGATAATATCTTGTCATTTTTTCAACGCTTCTTTTTGTGCTCCTTAATGATCAAAAAATTGGATCTCTTATAATGATAACTAGCCAATTTCTTTCTGTCGTTTGCCACCCTTTTTCATTTCACAAGATTCTTCAGAAAATTCCCTCAATTATTCTATCCCTGACTACTCATAGTCAGTTAATATTTTTAGAAATATTAGCTATTTTTATATAATGATAGAAAAGGAGTTCTTTCGTATCAAAATCTTAAAAATATTTATATTCATTATTGAATATTGAAATTGAATTTTAGATTGAATTTTCGGGGCATTCATCGAAAGGAGATATGTGCTTCGAATTTTACTATCGGGAAACAATACTTTTTTATTCTTTATTATTTATTCATTCGAATTTTTCGTCTATTTATGTCTTTTTTTCTAGATTCAAGGCCTAACCACGAAATCACAAATAAAAAATAGTGAATAGATTCATAGGTTCGATAACTTGTAATAGAACTGATGCGTGAGAGAAATATTAGATTACATAGAGTCGACGAATGAGATGGGTTCATTAACAATTCATAGATGAAAAAATGGCAAAAAAGAAAGCATTCACTCCTCTTTTATATCTTGCATCTATAGTATTTTTGCCCTGGTGGATTTCTCTCTTATTTCAAAAAAGTCTGGAATCGTGGGTTACTTATTGGTGGAATCCTAGGCAATCCGAAACTTTTTTGAATGATATTGAAGAAAAGAGTATTTTAGAAAAATTCATAGAATTAAAGGAACTCCTCTTCTTAGAAGAAATGATCAAGGAATACTCGGAGACACATCTATAAAACCTTCGTATAGGAATTCACAAAGAAACAATCCAATTAATAAAGATACACAACGAGGGTCGTATTCATACGATTTTGCACTTCTCGACAAATATAATCTGTTTCATTATTCTAAGTGGTTATTCTATTTTGGGTAATAAAGAACTTGTTATTCTTAATTCTTGGGCTCAGGAATTCCTATATAACTTAAGTGACACAATTAAAGCTTTTTCTCTTCTTTTATTAACTGATTTATGTATTGGATTTCATTCGCCCCATGGTTGGGAATTGATGATTGGCTACCTCTTCTTTTATCTCACTAGATTCGGATGTCTTGTCCGAATTTGATGAGACAGAACTAGGAACAGAAATCGTAACATTCGAAACAGGCTTACTTGTTTCGCTTTGACTAGCTTCAGGTTCTTTAATCGAAACTTTGACAGGAACTGTCTGACTAATCTCATCATCAACAGATTTCTGATTACTAGGATTATACGTATAGTTATGATTATATGGTGGTGGAACTTCAGAATATCCAATTCCCCCTTTTTTTAACTGGGGAACGTTGAACACTTACGATGTGATTAAGCATTGCTGAGGAGTTTCTAAATTGTTCAATTTTTCTGTTTAATTCCACCACTTTTACCTGGTAATCAGCTATCTATTTATCCCTGTCAGCAATTAGTTTGGTTTTTTCTTCTAACACTTCATAACTAAGATCAATTACTTGTATTTTTTCAGCTAGACTTGCTTTAAGACTTCTGATATCTTTTTCACTAGCTTTTATTTTTACCGAGTAACTGTTTTCTCTAGTTTTAGTGTAATGATGATCTTCTTTTAACGTTTTAAATTGAGCGTCCAAACTAACTAACTGATCAGTTATTGTTTTCAATTGTTCAGACAGATTTTCGCATTGCATACAAGGGAGTTCAGAACTTACCTCAGAAAGCTGATCGTTCACTTCTGCCATGTAAGCTTGATTTTCCCCCTTCTCCCTCTCGCTTCCTCCAGTTTCGATGTTAACTAAGTTTGCCTGCTCGAAGACTTCATCAACCTGTAGATTCCAGTTATACCCACTATTGTGTCTAGATATCATAGCCTTATTCTCACTATCTCCCCCATTCTGTTGTGCAGGCCTGGTCTGGCTGCGTTCGACTCTCTCATTTGTACATTACTTGGCAAAGTGACCATTTGGTTGACAGTTATAGCATCTAACCTTTGACTTGTCAAACCCTGGTCTTTCACCAACGAACTTTCTACCTGTTTTCTTCATGAACCTTTTAACTCTTCTTACTATCATCGTCATCTGCCACTGCAGATCCATCTCTTCCAGATCATCAGCATCAATCTGATCATAGTCTTCATCCAAAGTTGCGGGATCGACTATTTTACCTTTGATGTAATTTTCATAAGATGCAATGAAAGATGCATAGAGGGCAAACTGATGTTCAGCTGATTTAACACTCATGGGCATCTGTGAGTATTTGTTGGTTTGAGCATTTGATGAAAAGTTACCAGTTGTGGTTTGAGGTTTTGAAGAATTACTTCCTCCAGCTACAAAACATACATCACCATCCATGTTGAGAGTCACATGACCATCATGAGTTGAGTTTGAGCTTGAGTCTCCCTTTGAGTAGTAAGCAGATGATTCTGATCTTGAGCTTGAGCTTGAACTTGAACTAACTTTTGCACCGTACATACCCGGATCCTGAACCTGATCAGTTGGTGTCTCTTTCCGAACTATGTTAAGTTCAAAAGTTCGTAATTTATTGACTGTTGTTTCCAAATCAAAATCGGCAAACTATTTATCTTCTCTCATCAAAACCGTGTACATTTCCCATTTCGGTGGAAGAGTATCAAGAAGTTTCTCTACTGTCTCCTCTTCTTTGTATACAATGGAGTAATTGCTGAGTTCGGTCATCAGGTGATAATATCTTGTGATGATATCATCAAGTGATTCATTTTTCAAATATTTGAACACCGAGAATTGGGTTTTTAGTAGCTTAATCTTGGATACACGTATCCCCACATTACCTCCATATCGGTTTTCTAGAGCTTCCCATAGCTCTCTAGCAGTTTTGTATTTCTTGAAGGTGTGTAGAATCTCTTGTGGAAGAGCCATGGTGATTGCTGCATGTGCTTTACTCTCTGCCTCATACATCTTCTTTTCTTCCTCTTCCATCTTATTGTACTTCTTAATCTGATCACGACCCTCAAACAAGGCCGTTGGTGGAATGTATCCATCTTGAATGCACACCCACATCTTAGCATCTTGATATTTAACATACTGCTCAAACCGATCTTTCCAAGCCACGAAATCGGTACCCTTAAGCATTTTTGGAGCCTTAGTAGCTGAACCTGCTTCCACCTCCATCTTCACCAGTTCCGTAATGGTTATAGAAGTCATCTTTGAAAGAAATATGACTCGAAAACACAAAGAAACTCAAAAATAATATTTTATTATTCTGAACAGTACCCAGTAGGCGAAGTTATGATTAACTTCGCTTAAGTTTAACTTCACTTATACTCAACTTCGCTAAAAACCTTAACTTCGCTTACTTCTTAACTTCGCCTGATGTTAACTTCGCTTAATGATAACTTCGCTTAATTAAAGCGAACTTGTGAGATAGGCGAAGTTAAAGATAACTTCGCTTAAACTTATATCTTCGCCTAAACCCTACAAACAGTAGCGGCAACTTCGCCTGATGAACAAACGGTTTTTGCAGGTTTTAATTTGACGTATTGCGAGGTATGCGAAGGTGTAATGGGTTATATTTGATAGTGGGAGATGAGTAGGACACAAAAACTCGGTATTTCAACGTAAACTCGTTCCGCGAATAGTTGAACGGAACGATTTCTACACTCGTGTGATAATCCCGAACCACACAAACACGAGCAAATGCTCTGATACCAATTGTAGGTTCCCAGCCGGATCTACACGGAAATATCTCGTATTACGTAGGTGCGGAATCCCTACGTAAGACGATACGAGTGTTAGACGCGATATACGTTAAACCCAAGTACAAAGACACGTTACAATACTCAATAGACACGTTGTATTGCAACTCCTTTAACACGTGATAGCCAAATCACAATTTCACGTACTGAACCACCGTTTACAAAATAAGCCGTAGCCAAACATATATAGTTATCGACAACTTCGTCTAACAGGCTAGGCGAAGTTGTTGATAACTTCACTTGTCCACAAGTTCGCTTGTATTAGGCGAACTTGTGAGACAAGTTAATTAAAACATCAATACAAATCAAACTAACACGATTACAGACACTAGATACTGAACTACTGACATCATACACCAACACAAACCTTACTCGGAAGAGTAAAATACTTGGTCTTGAAGAACAAACCTGCTTGACAAAGTGAACCTTGCTCGGAGATACCAAATCAGTGATACTTACTCGGAAATGCACTGATTAGCATACCTTACCCGGATATTCACTTAAGAAGACTAATTGAAGTAAACCTTGCCCGGGAGGCAAAATCTCGTACTCGGCTAAGTAAAAGCTTGCTCGGAACCCAATGTGTGCTCGGATTCAATACTTAGCAGATACTGAGGAGGTTGAGAAGATTCCAATCTTCCATATTCTTCATTTAAGTCAAATCTTCTCATTTGGGTCAAACTCTTGACCCAACAGTTTTTTTCTTTTGATCTGAACAAGATCAAAGGGTTTTTCCTCGCAACAAATCACTGTGTTCATCTCAATTTCGTTCATATATTCATTGTTATTGTTTTAGCACTAGACCTCACGTTACAAATTTGGATACATTATCCTTAGTAGATTTTTATCCAAATATATTTGTATATTGGTGTTTTAATGTTTGCGTCCGTTGCCGAGTTTCCTACCGCAACGCGCGAGGAACACCACTACTTATTATTAAATTTGTTTAAATATTTAGGTAAAACAATATAAAATCCCAAAATGACTATGAAATGTTTTACCCCCAATTTAAAACCCACTCACCCACCCACCCAATTTAACTTTTAAGTTGGAATCACTTCTTAAATAATTAAGAGTTTGATTATCTAAAAATTCTTTTTTTAATCTAATACCTCATGGAAATGTCATGGGAATAAAATAATTAAAAACTAATTAGAAAATAAAGTAAAAACAAAAATAGGTAAAATAATACAATAGCAGTTGAAAAGCTAAAGTGACATTTGAATACAAAAAATATTAAAAAATAATCCTCGTCTCTCCTTCTTCCCCCACTTTCTTCTCTCTCTTCAAAATCAAACCTTTCTTTCTCAGTCCGCCATGGACACCATCGAAGCAACTGAACTCGTAATGTCCCGAATCAAGAACATCGACCCACAAAACGCTTCCAAAATCATGGGTTATGTCCTCATCCAAGACCAAAGCCAAAACGACATGATCCGCCTAGCTTTCGGCCCCGAAACCCTCCTTCTTTCCGTCATCCAACAAGCCAAATCCTTCTTAGACATTTCGTCGAACACCTCATCTGCACCATTGTCTCCATCCCCATTTCTTCACCAAACACCCCCAAAACTCGTAATCCCGAACAAGGGTTTTCATCACACCACCCATAACACACTTTCCCCTCATTCGCCGTGGTCTTGCATGCACTTTGATCTAGGGTTTGGTGATAATGGCTGTAAGGGTTTTGAAGATGCAATGTGTTTGGGTGGTTCTTCAGTTGATGGGTTTCAAGATTTCTTGCGAATTAAAGCAATGCAGCAGCGGGGACTGGGTCGGTTTACGGAAATGGGGTTCGGGAATTCGAGACCGAGTGCGGGTTCGAGTTCTCGACAGATTTACTTGACGTTTCCTGCTGATAGTACTTTTACAGGAGATGATGTGACGAATTACTTCGGGTATATGTTTTCATTTAGTTTCGGTTTTGCATGTAACTAAAACTGACCCGAACCTAACCAAATTCATGGGTTTTTGTTTTGAATTTGAAATAATGTATATGACTTTAATGAATAGTGTGGTACCTGCAAATTAATTAACAGGTTACAGTATTCAGTCCCAAAGTTTTAGGCCCAAATTCACTATTTTGGGCTTTCGAAAACTGAATCTTTGGTTTTTGGTTCAATTCGGTAGTGCATGTAACTAAAAACCGAACCAAACCAAACCAAACTGAATTTATGGATTTTTCATTTTGAGTTAAAGTAATCTATAAGAGTTTAATAAACTGTGTTACAAATTTTAGCCTAATGTATAATCATCAATTTATTATTAATTAACAAAAGGATTCAGACCCAAAGTTTTAGGCCTAAATTCATTTTTTTTTTTTTTTGGTTTTTCAAAAACTTGATTTTTGGTTCGATATGAGCCCAAAACTGACTGGTGCGCAGTACACCAGACCTCTACGATGTAACGAGTTAGATTATACTGGGTATGTTTGTAGTTGATGAACTAAAGGATTAATTTTTTTTATTTTTTTTGTATACAAGTATGTTTGGACTGGTTGAAGATGTGAGGATCCCGTATCAACAGAAGCGGATGTTTGGGTTTGTTGCATTTGTTTATCCCGAAACAGTTAAATCAGTTTTGGCTAAAGGAAACCCTCATTTCATTTGCGACTCGCGTGTTCTTGTTAAACCGTATAAAGAGAAAGGAACAATTCCAATCAAGTACTACATGCTTGTTTATTGCATATTGTTTTTATTTTATTGTGTTTTTTAATTTGTTGATTTTTATTTAACATTTATAATTTGTGTTTGTAGGAAGCATCAGCATCAGCATCAGCATCAACTTGAGCCATTTGATCATATACCATATGGTGAGCAGACCTTTGGTTTTTTCTTATTATGTTTACAGTCTTTGGTTGCTAATAGTTTATGAATATATAGGTGCAAGAATGTTTAATCATGGTATGATGTTGAGAAGAACTTTAGAGAATCAGGATGAGTTCCAACAAGCGATTGATTTTCAGGAAAGAAAGTTGATGAACATGCAGTTAACAAACGAGCATCATAATTTAAATGTTTATGGAGGTAAACGATATTCCTTATTAAATAAACGAACAGTTCACGGACGATTCGTTGAACGTTCGATACGTATATAAGTTTGGATGCCCCAATCTGTTTGACCCATTTTTCCAGGAGTTTAAACGAGATGAGTCAAGACAGGACGAGCAGAGCCGAGCTTAACTCTGTCTAGGCCCGAGCTCGGTTTGTTTAACATGAGAGAGCTCGAGCTTGGCTCATTTATAGCTATATGTCTAAAGCTTAAGCTCTGCTTGTGACGAGTTTTTTAAGCTCGAGCTCGTCTGGCTTATTCATTATTCAAATTTTAATTATTTATTGATATATTTTTATGTATATATTTATAATTCTCGATTTTTATATATAACAGAATATATATCACTTAATTATTTTTATCATAATTTTATATATAATAATTATTATATAAGTACATATTTAATTTTTAATATAAAAAAGTTATATAACAAAAAGACTCTTTTAGGCTTGCTAGCTGGCTTGAGCTCGATATGTGAAGCTCTAGCTTGGGGTCGTTTAATAAATGAGGATGAATCAAAGTTCAAGGTTCTGGTTTGAGCTCGTTTAAGCTCCGCTCGAATTGACTTTTTAGCTAACCGATCTCGAGTAGCTCATGAGTCAAGAGCGGCTGTACTCGGCTCGGCTCATCTATATCCTTACATTTCTCTCTCTATTTTTTAGTTGTTTTTTTATACGCATTTCACCTGTGAGGGATTGTGCACATCTCATTCATAAGGTTTGTTTTAAAACCAAGTTGATAAGTAAACGAGTGAAAAGTGGTAAATGATATTTGATGTTTTATTACAGAAGAAATTAATGGCAATGACACCCTAGAGGGCTATGATTCAAAAGTGCTTCAAGAAGTGAATGATGATGATAGGGAGATCAACAGCAGTAATGGTAGTTATTGGTTCTGCATTTAATACATGTAAATAATTATTATTATTATGCTAATAGCAGTTTTGATTTTTAGAGTTTACTTTGATTTGGTGCAGAAAGTTGAAGAATTAGAAAGACCAAGAGGAAGATGTTTTAAAAAAGATTCTTGTCATCAAAATACTAGTTACATATACTATTAATCAGTTTGTCCTTTTCTCCTTTTTGGGTGGTAAAAATTGATATGAATGGTGGATGTACATATTGTGTTAGATTATTATAGATTTGAAAAGGGTGAAGTCTTCTCCTTTTGTGAATGTAGAAACTGGAAACAGCCTTTGACTGTTTAGTAATGTTTTTTTGGATGATATGATGGTTGTTACAAAACTTACTGTTTGATTTCGGTTATGCTCTGTTCAAAAACTGAACCTCTTTGCATTGAAACTGAACAAAATGCACACCAAAACCGAACTGCAGAACCAAACCACAATGGACTTGTTTATAATAATATTTTACATATAGATTTTGTTCCAAACTCACTATTTGTCAAGGTTTTCGGCCTAAATTCCTTGGTAAGTAGTTAATAATACTTGGGTCATATGTACTTGGGCCATATGTTTTGGGTTCACATTCATTATTTTATGTCATTATTTAGCCTAACATAATTTAAAGTCCAAATGTAAAATTCATTCCACCTGATAGCCGCACCGATCCCATATGTAAACCGGAAAACCAAAATCAAACGGTTTCTAAAACTTAAAACATATTTAGGGGCTTATAAAAACCGAAAGTCAGTGCACACCTTTATAATTAGGGGCTTATGCAGTTTTGGGGGTGGTAATATATGACATGATATGAGTATAGTTTACAAGTTTAGTGTTGATTTGTTACATTTAAACAAAGGGGTGTGTTGATTTCATCTTTGAGTTATCTAATTAAAAACGCCGTGTTCAAATGATTCAAAATGATTTGTTTAATGGGTGTTGCTAAATGTCGTGTTCAAATGAAACTCAGCAACATTTAGCGATGGAGCAGCCATCTACAACATTTAGAGGTGCACAACCCGGGTTTTTAATAACCGATTCTGGGTAATCTCGAGTTTTAGACCGAATTTTGACCGGCTTGGCCGTTTTTTTTATCGGTTTTGCCAGTTCGGGTATGGGTTTTGATCAGGTAGAGATGGAACTGATTCCGGGTCCTACAATTCTGGTTCAGGAATGCAGGGTCAGGTCCGGAACCGGGTATCTTGTACACCTGTAAGCCCAATCGCATAGCGTGAAGCCTTCTTTTTCTTTGACATTTTACTTCATCTTCATATGTTCACCTTCTTTTTCTTTGACATTTTACTTCATCTTCATATTGTAGATGCTGAACACAATTCATTTGAAACACTCACTTAATAAACTAAACAAAATCATAACAAAAGTTGAAATCATTTTAAAACTACAAAATTTGTTACACCTTTGTATTCTCCTAAACCATAAAACTAAGACCAAAACCATTCCAAAAGCCCCACAGAATTTAAATACATCTTGGTTTTCATTTTGATGATGAACATCACCTTCTACATCTAAATACTATTCCATCTCCTTAAAGAATCCATATTAGTAAGTTTCTCATCATCAAGCAAGCTAGTCACTGGTCTACCCCGAAATCTTTGACTTTGATACTTCTTTACCCGGCGCCCTTCCATATCTACCTCGCGTCTTGGCAAATAAACTCGTGTATTTCTCCAAAACGTGATCCTTCTCTTCAACCAAACTGAGCCTCTCGTACGACTCAACCACCTTTTGTACAACAAACCGATCCGGAGGCTTCCGACCACGTAATTCAAGATCTTTAAAAAGCTTCACAACATTTTCCCACATTTCATTTCTATAATATACACATATCATAATATCACATACTTTCCAAGGCACTGACTGCACATCTTTACTTAGTTTCTTAACCCATAGCTTATTTGCTTCTTCGACTCGGTTATCCATATCTAACGCGCGTATTAACTGCCCATAGGTTCCAACTGTCACACCCTGCCCTTTGCTTAACATCCACTTAATAACCTGAACAACTTTATGCCATTGGTGTTTTCGTTCAAGTGTAATCAATGTGGTTTTGACCCGACCGATTGGGAACTCTTTTTCCTCTGCAATCCACGCATCAAGTGTACTGTATACTGACTCTTTAGTGTTGTCAAGGTCAACTAGAGTGGTTATAAGATCGTTGACTTTGACTTTTTTCGACATGTTGGCTGCGTTTTTGACTTTTTGTGTACCTTCAGTGTCTTCTTGACTTGTGGTTTGTTTGCTGAAGTGGTCATGAATTTGGTTTTTACAAGTAGAGGTGTGTAGATAATATGGTGTCGCGTTTTGAGTGTATCTAGAGATTGGTACTCGGGATGTTACGAGTTGACTCCTCGGTTTGATTAAAATAACAATTGGTTTAAACCGAGACATTGGTACAAATAATGTGGCTCCTATACCCTGAAAATTTAGTAAATTGGTGTGTTACAATGGGTACGCTTGTTTAAATTCAGAACCATATAGAATTAATAAGAAAAAACATAATTATACCAAAAAAGTTTCAATCTTGTTCCAACATAATTGTTTAAACTGTGACCTAAAGGAAATAATTAGGAAACTTGATTACTATTTGACAACCTTTTTTCCCTACACATTTCCTCCATATTCGACATGAAACGAATGTCCTAAATGTAGACTGTAAACAAACACGAACAAGGGCAACTTCGTGTTCGTTCGTTAAGTTTAAACGGACACGAAAACAGACGCAAGCACTTAATCGAACAAATATTTGTGTTCATGTTCGTTCGTTTAAAAATGAACATGTTTGTGTGTTTTTATGTTTGTTAATTTAAAATCTAAACAAACAGTTCAAAAACATAAACGAACATATATGAACAAATATAAAACATTTCCAACGTTTCATCCAAAAATGAACATAAACAAACAAACAAACAAACATAAACACACACGAACATAAATGAACGAATGGTTGAGAACTTCCCGTTGTAACGGTTGATACTGACGTTCGTTTCGTTTACAAGCCGAACGAAATGGAAGTTTGAAATCTGTGCATTTAGGCCACTTAATTTAAACATTTATAACAATTTAATAGTAATAATGAAACAACAAACATATGAGTGATATGACCACACTTAACACAGCCTGAATCAGTAATTGTTAACAATATAGCTAAGCTCAAATCATCATTATTGTTTCTTCTAGGTTTCTGTGTATTCTACAGAAAATTAAATCAAAATCCGATAATCCACAGTGTCATGTTTAATAAGAATTTACACCCGTGAATTAAATTGAAAGGAGGACTTACAATTTGTTCAGATGATACGATCGGTTACGAGGCGGCGGAACAAGAACAAACAGATATTAAGAATGGGCCAACCATCTAACTGGACTATGGGCTTATTGCAGCTGTGGTCAGAGCTGTCCAAACCGCTCGTGGCTCGAACTCGCTCGCCGCTCGTTTGGAAGTTGCTTGGAAAATGCTTGCTCGTTTCTTTGCTCGATTGTAAACGAGCCGCTCTGCTTGGTTCGGTTTGCAAACGAGCCAAGCAACGAGCAAAGGTCTGCGGTTCGGCTCGAATATTTTTAATTCATTTTATATATAATTATATATGAACAAATATATAAATATATAGACAGGGGTGGGATCTAAAGAACTCCTTTTAAATAGAGAACTAGAGAATTAGTAAAGAATTATTTTTAACTATTTTTTAAAAATTATTTTATGATTTTTTTTCTTTCCTCCTAATAAGATGATATTGTTTCTAAAAAAAACCCGTCGATGTGATGCGTATGTGCATTAATGTGTATTTTATATATATAAAATAGTGTTTTATTGCATATAATACAACACAAATACATTATCTAATACACACTATTGAATATATGCAAATATGACACTAATAATTGTATGTAAAACACATTATTGCATATATGTATACAACACTAATGCACATATACACTATATCGATTTTTTTAATTTTTTTGTATAATATAACACTATTGCAAATATACAATACAAACAACTATATATATGCTATTCAACACTATTTCAAATATCAAAATGCACACTATTGCACATATGCATTATAAAAAAAGTCGATGTATTGCATATATGCATTACGACGTTAATTTTTTTTTAATATTGTTTTTATTTTATTTTTTCATTTTTATATTTTTTTGTGGTCAAAAATAACAACATATAAGAAGGGTGGAAAAAAAATTAAAAAATATTTTTTTTAATTAAATTAAAAATACTTAATTATTAGTTCTCTAGTTCTCTCTATAAAATGGAGTTCTCTCATGATCCCCTCCCTATATAGACAAACCACATAAATGTAAGCTTTAAATTTTTTTAACCCCTTTAAATTTTCCTATTTCGTCAATTTTATAGTTTTATTTGTTCACTTCAAGTTTTTAGAATACTAAAAGTTTGTTTACATGATCATTTTATCTCAGTTAATACTTACTTTTAATAAAAATTTACAATCTATTACACGTTTATCTAAACACTACTAATTTATTTATAAAATATATAATTTACAACCTTTAAACTTGTTTGTTATTGAAAATTTTAAAGTGAAAAAGAAATAAATAATGCACGATATCGCTCGATGTTCGATCGAAAAATGCTCGTTCAATTTTGGCTCGTTTCGGTTTTCGCTCGGTTTGAATTTCAGCCGTTCGGTTCGGTTCGATTGTAAACGAGCCAAGCAAGGAGCAAGCCTTCACTCGGTTCGACTCGGCTCGTGAACAGCCCTAGCTGTGGTCGTGTGGATGGATTAGTTCGGTTCGGTTTTGGTTTTTGAGTATTTAAACATCGTTCGGTTTTAGTTTTTCTGTTTTGTTTTTATTGGATTTGTCATTTAAGCTTGAATTGGGCCGGAAAAAAAAAGGATAATTCCCAAAATAGCCCAAATGAAGAGAAAGAAGACCATAATAGTCAAAAAGTGATTAAAAATACCCAAAGTAGTCCATACAAACTTATCTGCAACGTGACAATGGTATTCGTGACGTGAGATTTGAGTAGCCATTCACAATCTGACACGTGTAAAGGAACGTGAAAGTTTCAACGAAATCTGTCTTCGTCGAGAGTTTTCAACCCAAAATCATTTTCTCATAAATTCATTTCCTTCGACGCATTTCAGGTGAATTTCGTTTCCTATAATAAATTTCAAAAAAGTTGCAAAAAAAAAAACGATACTTTTCCAATGAATTTAGTCTTTGTAGATGATTTTCAAAAAAGTTAAAAAAAAAACGATAATTTCCCAATGATGGCGGTGGGTGGTGGTCGATGATGGCGGTGGGTGGTGGGCTAGTCATGCCGCATAGACCTTTAGAACTTTGAGAAATACCTTTTCACCTTTCACACATGTTCATTCTTGAATCATCATTTCTACCCGTTTCGAGATACGAGTGATATAGGTGCATTCCGCACTATTATATCATGGATTGATCAGATTTATTGTACTAGATCTATTGATTTAGGGACTTACATTGTCCCAAACTAACCAATCTGAGACTAAATGTTTTTTGTTTATATTATTAATTTATTATACATTTAGGATTTTGGGTAAACTACAACCGTTAAACTAGATGCAAACCATTATAAATTACTTAAAATGAAAATATATATATATATATATATATATATATATATGTATATATAATAATGTAAGTACAGTTCGGTTTTTCAAAAAAAAAACCGTAAAACAAAAATGTCGGTTTTTGGCTGGTTATGTTATTTTAGTTTGTTTTTTTCTTCAATTAACGTTTTCGGATAGGTTTCACGGTTTTATGCACACCCGTACCCATAGAAAGTTTAGTTGTAATATAAACTTACAACTACTGGTGCAAATCTTAGAGTCGAAAATTACATTCATGGATCTTAGAGTCGAAACATTATTATGCATGACCCGTTCGACTTGAGTAAGTAGCTCCACTGCTTCAGGTGCAAGGAAACCAAAAGTGCAACTGCAAAATGTATAATTAAATGTTAGCTGTCAAGGCATGCCTTCTCATGTTTAGTCACATTGCATGAAGCAACTATTAGAGCAGTCTGGTTGACCGTGAAATCATTACTCCCAAAACCCATCAGAGGGAAAACTCCACACATGTGTGTTTCCCTCTAATTCACCCTAAGACAAAAATGTCAACCGGTCGAATAGTTGGGACGTTCATCCATCGGGACAGTCAATAAATTCACAGGTGCTTCTATCGTAACAGAAATCTCAGCACGCTTGAAATTGTCAAAGAGCACATCCTTAACCAAATCGTGTCGGTACTTAAACCCGATGAGCTCTTTACAATGCAACGTGTTCTCCCCAAACGAATCCAAACACACCTTGCGCACAGGGCATATAAACCGAGAGTAGAGGAATCATGAGGTGATACTTGACGATAGTACGATACTCATCTATAGGGATAATAAGTAGAAATCAGTTCGTAACTGATGATTGGGAATTATTTACATATT
This sequence comes from Bidens hawaiensis, assembly GCF_021521415.1. Taxonomy (NCBI): domain Eukaryota; kingdom Viridiplantae; phylum Streptophyta; class Magnoliopsida; order Asterales; family Asteraceae; genus Bidens; species Bidens hawaiensis. The sequence continues at coordinate 180,034 of NW_027493800.1, forward strand.
TTCACATAGAAAACTGGTTAACCTATTAATCGAACGTAGGTTAATACGGTTAGATATAATAAGGTTAATTTCAATAAATCTCAATATGTTATAATCGATTAACTAGTTAGTAACCGATCTGAGCGGGTTAAATAAGTTAGGGATTTTGCACTCAAAAACTGGTTATTAATAATTAGTAGTCACATTTAATAGCTAATATTTCAAAAGCAGATTAACATGTATTTGCGCCTCTACCTACCACGGTTAAAATCTTTTAACGTATTATATATACAACGGAAAATGAATATGGGGATGTCACACATCTAAGCTTACATGCAAAACCTATCAAAAGTATGTCGTTTTGATACATTATATGGTAAACTACACTATTTTAGGGAAAAATAATTTTAAATACGTTCAGCCAAAGTTAACATATTAATAAATAAATTCATTTCCGTTCCATTTCACATAATTCACAGATCGTCTTCTTCGTGTTTCTTCTTTCACGATTTCATCCCTACTAGTTTTAATTAAGCCATAAAATCATGGGTATTTACTTTCAAAAACATACACACACACACACATATATATATATATATATATATATATATATATTGTATTATTTAAAATATTAAAAATATAAACCATGTTTCACTTTTAATGCAAGCAATTTATACAAAATTCCTTCTATCGTAAAAATAACTATATATCCACGAAAATTTCCAAATGAAGTGAGTGATGATTTGCATATTGATAGAGGCCGATTCAAGATGGTCAATCTCTCTATTGACATGCAGAGTGGGTTAGGCTTCAAGAACATGAAGAGAAGAAGAGAAATCGATTTGGGACAAATATTCTAATTATTTTTCTTATTGAAACGATTACAATTTATATGGAAAGAAAATACCTAAAAATATGAAAAAATAAACAACAAGGAAACACAACTAGACTAAAATAAGGAAACTGAATAATATATACACTTAAATAATGTATTAAAATTTAATTAATATAATATATCGTATCAATTCCTCGCCCATTCAAAACGTTCTTGTCCTCAAGAATGGGACGCGTTTTCAAGGTGGTTGCCATTGGAGTCGAGCTACCACATGCGGGCAGTCTTAACTGTTTACCACGGCGGGAACCACTCACGCATTCCCGTCCTTTCGGTTTCGTCTACTAACGGGTTTATTAGTTTTTCTGTAGATATCTATTTCATGGCTTGATTCTACCAAGACGAAACCAAATCTGGTGTTGTTTTTTTCTCAAGATCAGGAGAACCCGCTATAACACCCTTGGCAAACACAACATCGTCCCACTCTTAGGCTATCCCACATCGGTCGTGGACAAGAGAGATCCTTGGTTCATAAGTAATGTCCTGCCTCTTAAATCACCAATGCGTTTTGGGCTTAGTTGGCTGTGGAGCATATGAAAACTCCACGGTTAAGCGTGCTTAGGTGGAAGTAGTACTAGGATAGGTGACCACCTGGGAAGTCTCTACCTGGGCAACCAAAAACAAATCCGTGAGTTCCCGGATGGGCAAACCATCGGGGGCAAAGCGGACAATATTGGTGGTACGAGAGGTCGGGGTGTTACAGGTGGTATCAAAGCCACTCTTGTGCCGTTCGGGATGATGGGACATGCCTCATCGAGGACGATGAGTCCAAAGGGGGGTTGTCTGTAACACCCTTGGCAAACACAACATCGTCCCACTCTTAGGCTATCCCACATCGGCCGTGGACAAGAGAGATCCTTGGTTCATAAGTAATGTTTTGCCTCTTAAATCACCAGCGCGTTTTTGGCTTAGTTGGTTGTGGAGCATACGAAAACTCCACGGTTAAGCGTGCTTAGGTGGAAGTAGTACTAGGATGGGTGACCACATGGGAAGTCTCTACCTGGGCAACCAAAAACAAAGCCGTGAGTTCCCGGATGGGCAACCCATCGGGGGCAAAGCGGACAATATTGGTGGTACGAGAGGCCAGGGTGTTACACCCGCAAGCATCTCCCATCCCGCAAGGTCAAGACCTGCCACTAGACTAGGATTCTTGTAATTTACCTTATGTGTAACAATCTTTCTAATGCACCTTTGTAATCCTCTTTTGACAACCATATGAAGTATTTTCCTTCCACTTTGTTTTATTGTTACAAATAATATAAGTGTTGTCTAGCATCTTTCAGATATTTTAGTAAAGGATTACTTCTTTAGATTGCACGCACACCGAATAAAAATGCTTATAACATGCGGGTCATTATGGCACGCACCCCAAGTAAAATATTTATGATACACGGGTCATTTATGGCACGCACAACAAGTCAAATATTCATGACGTGCAGGTTATTTATGGTACGCACACCAAGTAAAAATTTATGACACGCGGGTCATTATGGCACGCACACCAAATCTAATTTTTGTGTCATTCGAATCACCAAAAGGTAAAGTATTTCTTATAGAGAAAAGTGGCATGCAAGCCTTCTTTACAATTTTATATGACATTAAGTAATACCCAGATTACTTTGTCTAATAATGGAAAGCAGGCCGTAAACATAATTCAAAATAACGCACGCATGCCCTTACTGTATGCCATTATATGTAACACTTTTTTAACTACGTTGTGTTCCATGTTCGTGGAATCTTAATTCCATACAACTTTTCCAACTTATAAGCGCCTTTACCCAAAACTTCCTTGACTCTATAAGGTCCCTCCCAAGTTGGAGCCATTTTTCCTGAATGCTCTTGCCCTAAAGCTTCGTTCTTGCGGAAGACAAAGTCTCCCGCATGAAATTTGCAAATTTTGACCTTGGAATCATAGTATTTTTGAAGTTGACATTTATAATTATTCTCTCTAATGAGAGCTAACTCGCCGCGTTCTTCAAGAAGATGAAGATCCAAGCGCAAATCTTCATCATTATCAATGACAATAATGTTCTTGCGGATGGAATTCCAATGTCTGCGGGAATCATGGCCTCCGTGCTATAAGTCAGGCTGAATGGTGTTTCTAAGTTTCTTGCTTTATTTTGGGTTCTAAAAGCTTATAACACATGTGGCAACTCATCAACCCATCCGGTACGTTTAGTTCCTAGCCTCGACTTGATCCCATCCTTGATGCTTCTATTGGCCCTTTCGACTTGACCATTGGCTTGCAGATGAGCCACATATGTAAACACTTGGTTTATTAGAAGTTCTTTCAACCATGCTTGTAGTCCTCCATCCGCAAATTGAGTTCCATTGTCACTAACTCTTGTTTGCGGGAGACCGAAGCGACAAATGATAAACTCCCAGACATGGTTGCAAAAGTCGCTAGGCGGACCCTAGGCGGCCGACTGGGGAGTTGGGTGTACTCGGACTTGGTAAATATAAAGAAAATTAGTTTTTGGATATTATATCTATGTCGAATATCACAAATTTACTAATATTTAAAACAAAATAGGTAAAGATCAATATAAATAAGAGAAATACACTTTTAAACAATAAGTTATTTTAAAAATTGTTAGTCATTAAGTAAACAAAATGATATTTATTCTTTCATTTTAAAGAAATACGAGTTATGTTTTATTTTTTAAGCCAAAATTGGCTCAAGTTCACTGACTAGTTGCGATTCTGACTAAGGTTGACAACATTTAGTCAATTCTTAGTAACTAGGCGGAATTATAGAAACTCGCCTCGGCAACATACCTTGTAGCGAGTACTCGGGGAGTACTCGGCCTTGGAAACCTACTTTTACAACATTGCTCTCAGATAAACTTTTTCACACTCGCAGCAGTAATAAAGGCAACTAGTTTGGCTTTGACCCATGGTTGTAAGATCATAGAGGTGTGGGGAATACTACGACCAACACACCGTTGTTGGACAAAGCTCGGGGCCTTTTCATGAATTTTGTAAGAATCAAGGTATAATAAATCACTATACCATGCCCGTGACTGCTCAACAAAATGGTGTGGCTGAAAGGTGTAATCGCACTCCTATGATATGGCTAGTAGTATGTTGGCTAATTGTGATCTCCCTTTATTTCTTTGGACCAAAGCATTAAAAACAGCCGTCCACATAATTAATCGAGTTCCTTCTAAGGATTTCCCTAAGACTCCATTTGAACTATGGATGAGAAGGAAACCTAATTTAAATTATTTTAAAGTATGGGGATGTCCGGCTGAAGCTAAATTTTATAATCCACATTCTAATATATTAGATATGAAAACAGTTAGTTGCTCTTTTATTGGATATCCCAAGCGTTCAAAAGGATACCGATTTTTTTGTCATTCTCATTCTACCAGAATTGTTGAGACTAGACATGCTGAATTTCTTGAGTTTACACTCTTAAGTGGGAGTGACAGTGGTAGGCAAATGAATCTTCAAGTAAAAATTGGAGAGGCACCAATCAATCACTTACCGATGCCCATTAGTTAGTCTCTTGAACCATCTAGTGATTTTTCGGTTCTCATAATGATAATTTGACTAACACTGAGGAACCACTCACATCGAATCCTGTAACATCTCATGAAGTTAACGAACAAGAGACTCAAAAACTGCCACTAAGAAGGTTTTCTCGACCTAGGCGACCCATAGTTTATGATGACTTTGTGACTTACCTTCATGATACCGACTTTGATTTGGGTAAAATAAATGATCCAACTACATTCAAAGAAGCCATGAATTGCAACCAATCAACTCAATGTTGAGTGCCACGGAAGATGAGTTGAACTCAATGAAAATAAATAATGTTTGGGCACTTATTGAATTACCAAAAGGTGCTAATCCTATAGGTTGTAAGTGGGCCATTAAAACTAAATTAGACCCTAATAGAAACATTGAACATTATAAAGCACGTTTGGTTGCAAAGGATATACCCAAAGAGAGGGAATTGACTATCATAAGACCTTTTCTCAAGTGTCATGAAAGGGTTCCCTAAGAATAGTTATGGTCTTGGTAGCACATTTTGACTTAAAGTTACATCAAATGGATGTTAAAACTGCATTCTTAAATGGAGATTTGCATGAAGATGTGTTTGTGAAACAACTTGAAGTTTTTAAGCTTAAAGGCAAAGAACACTTGATGTGCAAATTATATTAGTCAATTTATGGGTTAAAACAAGCGTCTAGACAATGGTACATTAAATTTGATGAAGTAATGAAAAGACATCATTTCATTAAAAACCAAGTAGATCAGTGCATTTGTATTTTGATGAGTGGGAGTAGATTCATCATACTTGTGTTATATGTTGATGGAATATGACTAGCAAGTAATAACTTAGACATGTTGAATGAATCCAAATGATTATTATTTGCTAATTTTGACATGAAAGATCTCGGTGAAGCCTCTTATGTGATTGGCATAGAACTCCATCGAAATCGATGCAATGGGACATCAGGACTTTCTCAAAAGGCATATATTGAGAGGATACTTGATAGATTTAATATGGAACATTGCATCCCCAATATGGCACCTGTAGTTAAGAGTGATAGTTTTGGGTCTTATTAATGCCCAAAATCCAAGGCAGAACTCGAATACATGAGACTCCTACCATATATTTCTGTTGTGGGAAGCTTAATGTATGCCCAAGTATGTGGTAGTCCCGATATCGCATGCATAACTGGTATGCTAGGAAGGTATCAATCAAATCCTAGCCTAGATCACTAGAAAGCTACTAAAAAGGTATTATGATATTTACAAGGGACAAAAGAGTATAAGTTGATTTATAAAAGGTCAGATGATCATGAACCCATTGGCTATAACGACTCTGATTTTGCGAAGTCTAATGATGGAAAAAAGTCTACTTCAAGATACATTTTATGCTATTAGGTGGGCTCATTTCATGGAAGAGTCATAAACAACAGTTGCCTACTACATCGACAATGATGGCATAATATGTTGCATGTTATAATGCCACGTACCAAGCGATGATTCTAAGAAATATGATTAAGGGACTCAAAATAGTTACATACAGAGGCCTAAGCTTTGAGTTTTTCAAACAGTAATAGCTCAAGTGGTGTTGGACTATATCTCGACACAAAGCACTTGTTTGTGCGAGAGCGAGTGGAAGACCAAAATGCTATTGTTAAATATATTAGCACACATAATATGTTATCGAGTCCACTTACTAAAGGTCTACCGCCCAAAATATTCAATGATCATGTACTCAATATGGGCTTTAGGCGAGACCTTTTATGAATGTCATGTAAACAATGTAAACACTTTTAGGATACTATCTTCTTACATCACTCAAATGTAAAGTTTGTCTATATTTATGAATATATGTGCACTATAATGTTTATTTTAGACAAACATATTTTTTACCACATAACCTATAAATTTGAAGATTATATCATTATCATAATCGATAGGGGTCTTTGCATTGATAATAATGCAACTGACTGTATCAGTTTATTTTGATGTTATCATAAAAAGGTTTAACGAAATTATCTAATTTTATTACTTGGCCAACCGGTGTTATTTTACACGTATATATAGTACACACATATATAAATGATTAGTAAAAATGGTCTAGCAAGTGGTAGAATGTTAGAAATATTTATGATGCTTTTGACCATTTAACATATATATGGACTAAATGTGTGTAGCCTCATAATAAAGGTATCTAATTTTATGGGACTTAATACCTTAAGGGGTTAAGATGTAAATATGTTGGTTAAAATATTATTGAGTCATTGCCCTAATTAACTGTCATAAACAACGATCGTTCATTTATTCATACGATCACAGACAAACTCTCTAACACTATAACTTAATCCATCTTAATCAAATGGAAATTAGACTCTTAATCAAGATCACCATCATGCCCTCATCTTCATCAAACACTCATAAGAAAAAAATCTTCACCTTCAAGTAAGTTCTATAACCTATTATTTTGTGATAGATTAATTTGGAACTTGTATAATTGATATCATATGTTGAAATTGATCCAAAAGATGATCCTCACGTTGAACCTTTAAATGTATATAGTAAGTTTCTCATCATCAAGCAAGCTAGCTAGTCACTCGTCTATTCTGAAATCTTAGACTTCTTTACCCGGAACCCTTCCATATCTACCTCGTGTCTTGGAAAACAAACTTGTATATTTCTCAGTAATGAGACATTCACTTTAACCAAACTCAGCATCTCATATGACGTAGCTACCTTTTTGTACAACAAACCAATCCGGAGGCTTTCGACTGCACGATTCAAGATCTTTGAAAAGCTTCCCAACATTTTCCCGCATTTCATTTATATAATACACAAATATCATAATACCACATACTTTCCAGGGCACTAACTGTAAATCTTTACTTAGTTTCTTAACCCATAACTTATTTGCTTCTTCGACATGGTTATCCATATCTAATGCGTAAATTTATTGTCCATATGCTTCGACGGTCACACATTGCTCCTTAACATCCATTTAATAACTTGAATAACTTTATTACCTGAAACTGAAACCCGATATTAATGTTGGACCTCGTTTTTTTATTTTCTTTATTTAGGCTTATGCATCAGATGGTTCTTTAATGCAATATTCGTTTCGTTTTTGTTTTACTCTTTATATTGGGCCATAAGCCATTTGTAAAGGTCCATTAAGCCGAAGCATGAAATGAAAACGTAGGTGCATGGTTGTACACTATAAGTAGTGCACTATTCATCCATGCACCATAACTTCCGTTGCACTTTCTCTCTCTACCTCCATTTAATTAATTGCTCTCTCTACGCTTTTATTACTTTTGAGTTGAGATCCGAGTGATTCTAGTGATTTATGCTCACTAGTGTCGTGAATTGATTTGAACTAGTTGTTAGATCCATATCAAGAATCTACAATAGATATCAGAGCTTCGGCTCAATTTTTTGGGGTTTTCGTTTCTTCCACTTCGGATTTTGATCAATTTTGTAGTAGATTGAGCTTGTTTTTGTGTTAGATGCAAGATTTAGAGTATTCTGGACTTTAATATTGCCAAAATGGACCAGATCTAAGTCGTTGGGGTTAAACAACGTGTTTTGCAAGTTACAGTTCATCAGTCTATCTCGCAATTCACTGTGTAAAAGTGATTTGCAATTTTCAATCAACAGTGATTCGAAATTCACAAGTCTAAAGGACTTGCAACTCGCAAGACCAATTTATTCGCAATTTCATAAACTCGCAATTCACAATACAAGCAACTTGCAATACTCAACAAATCGCAGTTGGCAAAGAGTAGTAACTCGCAATTTCCATTTTGCGAATTGTAAATTGAAGGACTTAGATATTTTTTATAATTATTTTCTTTCATCAAGTGACTTGAAAATAGCCTCCGAAGCGGAAATGTTGTTGAAACACTATCTTTTAATGGACAATGAATCTGGTTCTAACAATAGACCACCAAAACTCATAAGCTTTGATGAATTTAATGTCTGGAAGTAAAAATTTAGGATTTTTGCAAGAACACATGTCATGAGAATACTGAACTCCATTGAAACATGACCTCATTATCTGGTAATTATTAATTATGTTGGTGTAGAAGTTGAAAAGTCCTCTTAGTGCTTTAGTTCCCAAGGAATTTGAGTTATTAGTGGTTGATCAAAAGGCCTTTGTTTACTTTAGCATGTGCTTGGACAAGAAGATTACTCAGAGTGTAAAGGAGTGTACTAGAGCCAAGGATCATTGGGATTCTTTGGTGAAAAAGTTTGAAGGAAATATGGCCATGAGAGAGTCTCGAAAGAAAATGTTAAACGAGGAATTCAACATGTTCAACCATGTCCTGGGAGAAAGCATTGAATCCATTATTGATCATTTTGAAGCCTTAAATACCAAAATGAGAAGTGTGGGAATCATTCACAATAAGAAACTGCATAACTCACTCTCCTATACTTGGAATAGCAATGTTACTAATATTAAAAGGACAAGGAACATGTATAAGACCTCTCTCATAGACTTGATTTCCATCATCCGGTCATTTGAAATGGATGACAAACTCCGAATGGTAAACCATGTGAGTTCACTGAATCAAGCAGGTCAAGAATTCCCTTCTTAAGTTAAGCTCATCTAAGTGTTGATGTTGCTGATGATCTCAAGGGTGTTCAGTCCAACATTAAAGATAGGTTAAATCAAGTTTTCATTTTGTCTCTGTTTTGGGTGGCGATCTGTCTACTCAAAACGCCATTCAGAATATATGGTCAATAAGATGTGACAGACCGTAATTAGACGGTCTGTCTAATCCACATTATTTGCCTTATAAGGGTAAAAACCAATTTAACACTTTTTGTGATTTGCTTAACCATTGTATGATCATCTATAAGTATAGAATATGTATACTATATATGGAAATAGCTTTTATAGAGGTATGATCAATTATAACTCGGATTTTTTTGCTTACACTAAATAAACAAACTTAAACTAATATTTAAACATGTCTATCTTACTTCCAAGCTATGTCAAAACCTAAAGATGAATGGTGATAAATTCTAACACTTCTAGAAAACTTAATTAATGACGAGTAGCCATGTAGCAATCTATTTTGACATCTCATGCTAACATAGGCGATTAGACGACCGTTTAATTATGAGACAGTCTGTCTCATAACTGCGGCCCATCCCGTCTCAAAAGTACGGCGCATGAGATGCCCTATCTCATTTGGGAAACTCCGCGTCTAGGTTTGGTTATATACATACCATTTAATAATGAGACGGCCCATCTCATTCTAACTTTTGTAAAAATACATATTGGACCTTGTACTTCAAGTTTGGAAAAATAACCAAATGGTCCTTCAACTTCTAAATTTGTCAAAATGGCACGAAAGTTTTTGGGGTGTTACACAATTGTCTATTAGCTACCATTATAGAACAAAATAAAACAAGATCCACCATTGGAATCAAGGAGGATGTGTAAATGCTTAAGTTAATACAATGCCCTTGGGGGCTCTAGGAACCCCCAACATAGTATGTGATCTATGTTGTCACAAACCCTTTAGCGCGCATAGGCTTTGGGGTCAAATGGATAGATGTCGAGTCAAAGTTCAAAAACGGGTCAATGTTAATTAGCCATCCGTATAATTAACTCTAAAAAATAAAGAAACTGAAAAGGATAAAATAAAAGAGATAGCATACCTTGATTCAACTTCCACATATTCATGGTCTCCAAGTAATGATATAAACACCTTTAATGCACGCTCTCCAAATTCATTAATTTCATCTCGATGAACCATTCTTTTTTTAATTTAGTATCTACATCATAAAGATAGATACAAGTTAGGTTACATGTTAATATACTTTTTAGTTAAACATATAGAAATAGGGGTGTATAGCCGAAATTCCGTAGAACACCGCCCCGCCCTGGCGTTTTCGGCGGCGTTTCAAAGCTAGCGTTTATAAATAACGTTCAGATGACACACATTTTGATTAATATAGCCGTTGGTCATATAAAAAAAATTAATGTAGTAAGGTTCTTACCATAATATGTTTATGATTTGTGCTCTGTTAATAATAGAAATAGTAATAATAATAGTAGTAAGAAGGAGGAGGAGGAGGAGGAGGAGGAGGAGGAGGAGGAGGAGGAGGTTGTGGTTATGTGTGTGTAAATGTGCAAGAATAATAAAATATTTAGGGAAAATGTTTTTTTTTATAATACACTTAGAAGATCTAGTAGAATCATTTGCTTGTACATTAATCTAACTTTTGTAATTTATTTAATAAAAAAACTTTAATTTATTATTTGTGCACTTTAGCCCTTGAGAATTATTTAAGTGTTTTAATTTTAACCCTAATAATTTTTTCTAAACTTGTTAACTTTGCATTTTAGCCCTTCAAAGTTTCATAGTTTTAATTTATATTCTAACTTTTTTTTTTGTTATAGTTATCTATATATTTAAGTTATTGAATATTTTATAATTTTTCACATACGATATTTTTTTAACTTTGAGTATGATGTTACGAAATGCTTGTTTTTATTTATGCTAAAATGGTAAAACAAAGTTTCACAATAAAATATATAAGTTTCATTCAAATATGCCATTATGACATGATTATTTTTATCTAATCCCACCGTTAAATAAGTTGTATTCTCAACAAAGTATGTAAGTCTCGTTAAAACATAGTTGTATTTGCAATAGTGTATATTTTTTGTATTGTAAGTTATATAGCAAGTGTTTGTACCACATTGATGTAATATCCCGAAATTTATAAGAATAATATTTAATATATTATTTATTTAAGTTGGAAAAAGTTTACTTGAGTTAGTAGAGAAAAAATAAATTAATAAAGATGGAAGGATAAGTAGGCTATCAGATGGAATTAATTATAGATCAAAAAGAAAAGATGGGCTTAAGGTGTAAGACCCCGAAATCCGGGAGTCCTACAGTTGGTAATCATTCCAAACAAATTCAATTTTAAAGATTAAACCGGTTTCATATAATTCCAAAATTCAGTACAGAGTATTCTTGCAATAGAAAATTTACAAAACATTCAAATATTATCCTTAAGACATAAAATGTAAATTAAAACTTTCTTACATATTAACACGATAAGGAGCATCGACTAGAACTGCCTAGGGACCTCGGGTAGTCTTGAGCACCTTCAAGCTGTAATCTCATTCATCTCGATGAACCATTCTTTTTCTTATTTAGTATCTACACCATAAAGATAGATACAAGTTATGTTACATTTTAATATATGTTTTAGTTAAACATATAGAAATAAGGGTATATAAAATATGCTTACCATCAGTTCTTTGTTACTAATCACAAAATCATGCATCGTCATCATAAAATAATAACCGCACTCCCATCCGTTAGGTTTGTGACGACGCTAAAAAAATAATTGAATTAACAATTACTTAATTAAAATATGAACATAAACAATTTGGAATAAACAAAAGAGAACTTACTGTTAATCATATCCCACATTATCTTTTGTTTTTTGATGTTTTAAAATAATTTTGTAATCTCGTAATATGAAAAAACCTTTATACCTTTAAGTGGATCAAAGATATGTCCCTTCCAAGTTTTTAATATTTGATTATGTTGAAGTTAAATCAGTACCCAATGTCATCTTCGTAAGTAAGTGTTGGGCCTAGTTTTGTGTGGTTTGTACTTAGTCTACACTAAGTGGGCTGGGATACGGGTTTCATCATGTAAGCTGAGATCTCGGTGGGCTTTTGGTTCATATGGGCTTGGGTGTTTGGTTCCCTATATATAGTGCATGTATTGTATAGGGTTAAGGGTGTTCATTCACTCACTTGTATTGTGTTTTGGCCGTCTACGAGTTACTAGACGTGCGAGTATTGTAAGTGCTTAAACATCCGACGTATAATAAACATACGTGTGTTTTGAAGCAATCCCGTGTTACTTTCTTGTGTTTATTTGTGTTCTTGAGTCACCAAGTATTGGAGTTCCGCACCAATACTTGTTTATTAATATCATAATTGTAGTGATACAGATTCGGGACTTACAATTGGTATCAGAGCCTTATACCTTATTCAGGCTCGTTATTGTGATATCAAAGATTCAAGAAGAGTGTTCTTGGTGGTTTGATTATTTTTCCGGCGAAGCTGTAACCGGAAAAGAAGAAGAAGATAATTTTTGGGAAAGACTTGATCTTGATTTGGAAACAAATCAAAATCCCCTTTTTCTCGCAAGTTTGTTACTAGTTTGTTGAATATCTGTGTTTTCGGCTACTATTGGTTTTCGGCCACTGTTAGTTCTCGGATATTATTGTTACTCGGCTACTGTTGGTTCTCGGTTACCATTTGTTCTCGGCCAAGAACAGTTCTCGACCATTAGAAGTTATCGGCCAAGGTAGTTCTCGGTCAAAGTTTGGTCAACGTTTGGGTTCTCGGTCAAAGCTTGGTCAAACGTTTGAGTTCTCGGTCAAAGTTTGGTCAACTTGGTAGTTCTCGGTCAAACTCAGTCATACATTGAGTTTTCGGTCAAACTCGGTCAATCAGTATGAATCTGTTGAAAGCCCAGTTAACTGTTTGGGCCTGTTTAAGTTCGGTCAAACTCAGTCATACATTGAGTTTTCGGCCACCGGTGTACCGCTGTGCCGCCTTGTTACTCCGTCTCTCTCTGCTCTCCCTCACTCAGCTCACTCTCTCGCGCCGTATCTCTCTCTGCTCTCTCTCACATCTCTCGACTCTCTCTCTTATACATTTTTCTGGCGACCTTTGTTCTTCGCCAGCTTTCATCTCCGACAAATTTGTTATCGGACAAACATCGTTTATAGGTAAAGAGATCTAGAGTTTTATTTGTCTTAATATCTAACTCATAACCCGAAACGAGTCTCGAGTTCGATTCCCCCTTGAACCGACTTTGGAGAGTATATTTTTTTGGGATTATTTTTTTATAAATCTCATAACCCATTATAAAACTTATTATTGTTATTATTATTATTATTATTATTATTATTATTATTAATATTATTAACAAGATAATTATTATCATTATCATTATTATTATTAACAAGATTATTATTATTATTATTATTATTATTGTTATTAACAAGATAATTAGTAGTATTATCATTATTATTATTAACAAGATTATTATTATTATTATCATTATTATTATTAACAAGATTATTATTATTATTATTATTGTGATTATTATTATTATTAAAATTATTATTATCTTTTAACAGAACTATTATTATTATTATTATCATTATTGTTATAAATATTAAAGTTGTTATTAATTTTATTAAAGATCATATTATTATTACCTATTAAAACCATATTATTATCATTAATTATTATCAATAATATCATTATCGTTATTATGTGTACTTGTTTAGAAATCGAACCAACATCGTGTATGGTAACATTATTTACTATCAACATTACTTGTTATTATTACTATTTTATCAACAACACTTTAAATTTATACCAAGATTTTATTCTTTAACTATTATTATTAGTATTATTAATAATAATTATTGTTATAAGTATTATACGATATTAGTATTATTAGTAATAGTTATTGTTATTATCATTAACTTATATATCTATATACATATATATATATATATATATATATATATTTTAAAATCATTATTATCGTTATTATCTTAAACATTAATAATATTATTATAAACTTTATTATCAGTTCATTTTTATGCAACTGAGCTCTTGATTTAAAACTCGTCTTGTTTTCTTTTAATATTGGTTTAACTGTTAAAAGCCCAATAAAATATATTATTTTATTTTAATTGTCACTTATGTACGAGTCCCTAACCATTAACAAATTAACCGATAATCCGATTTACAACCGAACCGTCCCATTCAATGTTTCCAATATAGTTTCATTATGGTTTCAAGTTCATTAATATATTTTATTTATTCGTTTTCAACAAGCTTTCAAGTCGGATTTGTTCATTTCGTTTACAAGCTTTCTATATGTCGATCATTTATTATTTCCCGATTCGTCAATCGAGGTGAGTACTTTCATACCCCTTTTTTCCATCTTTCGTTTTGGGGTGACATTTCATACCTATCAAACTAAATGCTTTATTTACTTGAATCTTAAACCCATAAACGTGATTGTATACCTTACTTGAATAATTGCTCGATTTGGTGTTCTATGCTTATTTGTCTATGTGTTTATCGCTTTTGGTTGGTGGAAGTCTATAACTCCTATACTACTTGGCATCCCCTTGTAGCAAGGTGTCGTTAACGTAATGCAATTAACGATATTCTATTAAATCCTAGACTACTTGGCAACCCCTTGTAGCTAGGTGGCGCTAACGTAATTCTATTAGCGATTGTCAATTTATCCAAGTTGTTGCTTTTATTTATTGTTTTGTATACAAGTTTTGTGGCTTTTTACTACTATATACTTATATGCTCAAACTTATGAATTTCTCACCAACCTTTGTGTTGACAAACTTTATTTTATGAAATGTTACAGGTTTGACTTTTGTTGACTTGAGGACTTGATGAAAACGTTACCAAGATCTTTAGGATATTAGTAAAACGAACAATATAAATGTTGCTTGTATTCAATTTGTTTGTGTGAACGAGATGTGTTGATTATTGGTTTATGAAATAAATGAGTTAATTAAATATTGTCACTTTAAATAGTGTCTTGTGTATTTGTCCAATCACGTTGCACCCCGGCATGTTTCGCCGCCTTTGGTCGGGGTGTGACAGATTGGTATCAGAGCCACAAGACTATAAGATAGGTGGTTAGACGTAACGACCTAGTATAGTCTTTACTTTAGGGTCCTTATACGTGTTGCCTATACGTGTTTACCCTACTTGATTGTTCAATGCACTTGTTTATTTATATATACTTATTTATTTCATCAAATAGTATATATACACAAATACTCGAAACATACTAAGGTATCCTTACCTTACTTTTATTTAATTTTATATTTAAACATGCATGCATGTTCATAATAATGTAAGGTATCCTTATCTTACCGCGAAAACATTAGTTTTTATTGTGTTTTATGGATCACGAGCTTAACTTGGATTCCGTTGTTTTAAATCTCCTTAAAGATTGTCTCAGATGAGATGACCACTTTAAGTTGTCGAATGCGAGCGTTCCGTTCGCCCTCCTAATTTTCGGTGTTGAAACAATAGAACTGCGGTGGTTCGTGGACTAGTGTTTCGACATGACGTTGTATTCCAATTTATTATTTTTGTTACAATCGTTATTTGAGTCGAAAACATGAAAAAGCGCGGTGGTACGTGCACATGTTTAGACTCCAACAAGGTAATTTTGTAAAAAGGTTTTAGGGTCGGAATATCAAGTCATGGTGGTTCATGCACGATTTTTCCGCCTTTAAATATTAAAACATTATTATTACGTTTCAAGAATTTAAATCCTTTTACCTTTATGGAAACAGGCATAACCGGGAACCATCTACGGTTTGTTATAAATTCTTATCACAAATTTTCATTTATAAATGTTATATTTTTTTTATTCGCTAATAATTCTTTTAAATCTCGATTTTATATGGTAAAGTTTTACACCAAATTTCTCATTTTGATTTCACAAGGATTTTTATTGCAATTTCGTTCATTAAAAAAAATCTCTTCGTTATAAAAAGGAAAATAAATAAATAAATACATGTATATATATAATTTGATCTATTCATAATGATCTTTAATATGCCATTTATTTTTATTAAAATGATTTACAAACAAAATCTTATTATATAAATTTCATCATATTACGAAGGTTTTATGATAAATTTCACCTCAACTTTTCAAGTAAATTTTCCTATTGTATAAACTTTAAATTGTCTTTAAAGTTCTCGTACAAAAGTTTATAAAATTTTATTTTTATAACTATTCCGTTTATTTTGAACGATCATTTCACAATATTAATTAAGCTTTTCACGACGTTTTAATTTTATTACATAATACCTATGGTAAAATTCTCATTACCTAAAATCTATTTTACAACAACTTTCATTATGCATTTTTGCTTCATTTTAAATTTTCACCAATAAAACTTGCATCTTATGATACAACTCGTTTTAAATTTCTTATGGTAGTTTCGCTTTGATTTTTCAAGAAAATTCGCAAACTTATAGTTTTTAACTTTCTTGAAATTCTCACGCAAAACTCAAAGAATTTTTATATTAAAGAAAAAAAATCGTTTACTTGTGATTTCTCGATTTACAATGCCGGTCGTTTTAACTTACCATGATATTTTTCATTACACGATATTAAATAACGAATTTGGTAAAAAAAATAGATTTCATTTCGCAACTTTATATTTCCAAGACGACATTCATCATTTAATATTGAAACCTCATAACAAATTTTAACACTTAATTTACGTATTTTAAATTTCCTCATCAACAATAAATAAATAAATTTATTTTAACCTTTATAAAAAAAATTTGTGATTCACACGCTCGGATCTCAGAAATGTTATTTATATAATATAATGTATATATTTATATATATTAACTTGCAATTTCAATCATCAAATTTTAATGGACATTTCAAACATTATTTATAAATTATGATATTTTCAATTTAATACCTACTATTAGTCAAAATTTCCCTAAACACAACCACAAGTTTCCCAAACACCCGTATCCCATCTCAAACTACCGCCTTAAATCAAACCATCCTTCAACTTCACAAGTTTCCCGCGCACTCAAATCTTTCCTCAATATGAACGATAACATATCAAACTTACTATCCAAATGCTTCAAGGACCGACTAACACATATGAAGAAGAGATTTGAAATGAGTTCATTGGGTGAAATGACTACGTTTCTGGGGCTACAAGTTCGCCAAAGCTCGACAGGAATTCTACTGCGTCAAGGGAAGTATGTTGAAGATATGCTGACAAAGTTTGAACTTCAAGATTCTAAGAGTGCCAACACTCCCATGGCAGAAAGGCCACTATTGTCATCTGATCCTAAAGGGAGTCCCGTAGATCAAACGTACTATCAGTCGATGATTGGGTCTCTGATGTATCTCACAGCCAGTCGTCCTGACATCATGTTTGCAGTTTGCCAATGTGCTCGTTTCTAGGCTAATCCTAAACTTTCTCATTTAATTGTTGTTAAACGTATTTTTAGATATCTGAAGGGACAACCAAAGTTAGGTCTTTGGTATCCCAAACAATCAGAATTTGATCTTTATGCTTTTGCTGATAGAAATTATGGTGGAGATGACATAGACAGGAAATCCACGTCAGCTGGTTGCCAGTTCTTAGGAGACCGTCTCATTTCATGGCAGTGTAAGAAACAACAGACGCTGTCTACCTCGACCGCCGAAGCGGAGTATGTTGCAGAATCTGCGTACTGCTCTCAGGTTATCTGGATGCAAAACCAATTGCTGGATTACGGTTTGGAATTTCTTAACACTCCTATTTTTTATGCTAATGATGCGGCTATTGCAATTGTGAAAAACCCAGTTCAACACTCTAAAACCAAGCACATCGATATTAAAATTCATTTTATTCGTGACTGTTTTGATCGAAAACTGATTCATCATGAACAAGTCGACACTGACAACAATGTGGCGGACTTATTTACAAAACCGGTTGGAACAACAAAATTTAATGTGCTTGTGGGTTTTCTTAAAATGCTTCGTTGTGAGGATTGAGTCTTTTTGGGTATAAATTTGTACATTTTTTTTATCTTTGCACAAATTTAGGGGGGGGGGGGAATCAAAAAGACAAATATAGTGTGTGTGAGTTGTCTTTATTATTAAAAAAATTGTCTTTCAAGATTCATTTTCGCTTAAAATTATGTCGGTTGCTCAAGTTTGACGGACATATACTTGTATATGGTTGGTCTGGTGTTCTACTTGTAGTTTCACAGGATAGCCATTTACCTAACGACTGAAAGAACCCAGGGCGATTATGATGTGTTTTGTGTTTCGTATTCTTTCACTTAAAATTATCTCGGTAACTCTGAGCTGGAAGGACATGTGTTTTCATGCATGTTTGGTCTGGTTAACCACATGTGGTCATACTGGATAGCCATTTACCTAAAAGCTTAAAGTGACCGAGGTGACTGAATTCTTAACACGTGTATTTTATGCAACTCCTTGGGAAATGATATTAATATTCAGTTAACAGCTTTTTAGAAGCTTCAAAATATTTTCAAATGAAAATTGATCCAACCTTTGGAAAGTGATAGATAAATTGTTTCTGTGTGCCTAACGGGTGAAGTTATTAAGCTTAAAAGGCTCTAGAACAGTCATTGATTTGTATGGTAGCTTTCCATGATACGTAAAAGTTGAGGTGATATAAACTAAATATGCTAAACTTAATGTGGAGAGTCATTTTGAAGAAATGTACATGTCTCCAGATACATCTCTCCGAATGATAGGCAGAAAAGCAATTACCCAGTCATACACGAGCTCGTTAGTGTCTTGATCACCAAAAATATTGTCTTTTTTTATTCGTTGAAAAAAAAAATTAATTTTTGTGAAGAGTTCCTTTTACCCTATAAATTTATTCTATCAAAAATCTATGTTTTTGAAAGCTTAAAGGATCAAACTAGAAATACAGAGATAGGGGCATAAAAGTAAGTCCTGTCATGTCTCGAATGAAAGGCATGTAAGTCCGGATGGCTTGTAAGTCCAACGTTCAACCTTAAAGCTTAAAACTATGTTTACTATATATGAAATCTTTTGATCAAGCACTAGGGGGTTGGAGTCAAATTGGGGTGATCTGGGGAAAGCCAAATACGCTTTAAGAAGAGATAGGAGGCATCACAGGTCCATGAGTGATGTCCATCTAAGCTTTATGCCAAACTAAACCCTAATCATATCACTGACACAATGAAAATCATGCTAAGTATGTTATACCTGCTATCAACCTGTCTCTTTATGTCATAATAACGCTGAACATGAATCCTAGTGACAGCCTCTTAAACGATATGATTCCATGTTCGGATCTTTTCACAAAAGGTGGCGTGTTTATTAAAACTGAAATTTGATCCCGACTTTATAAAATTCAAGGGAGTTCCTGTATATGTTAATGTTGAATTTTTTTTTTGTGTCTAATTTTTATTTTGTTTTATCTATTTTGTTTGTTTTATCTCGAAACTACTCTCCTCGAAACATTTGTGTAAACTGAGCTTATTTTCAATTTGGGCTTCGAAAGATTTTGGGCCATTTGTTTGTTTGGGTCCTCTTATGTTTGGACTGAATGTTTGCTTGAGCCTATTAAGGGCTCTCGGCCCTTGTTGATTGGGGTATAAATGTAACCCCAAAACCTTTTATTATCTACTTTTCATTCATTCACTCAAGTACCCTTTTCATCTCTCTAAAACCCTTCTGCCAGCCAAAAACATCCTCTTGCATAATCTATTCTTATTAAGCTGTGATCTTGTTTGTGTGTGCTATCTTACAGGTAAATGAGCATAATCTCAAATCAAAACTCTATGAAAGTTATGTTATTGAAGAAACTAACATATGAACAGACATCTTATGGATTAGTCGGTTTAATGGGTTATTAGGATTTGGGGATCTCGGTTGAAGTCTTGGAGTCTATTTTCGGTTGTAAATCTGAAAATTAAGATAGACCAGTTGCAGATTTAATGGAGTTTTCAGTATTTTGGAGAAGACGACACATTTTCCAAGGAGGAACCCAAGGGGTTCTCTGTCCACAACTGTCAAAGAGATCTCGGTTGACTTTCATTGACAGAGATCCCTTTGCCTTGACCGAGAACTCCGGTTCTCGGTTAAAGGTTGACCGAAAACTCCAGTTCTCGGTTAAATGTTGACCAAAACTCAGTTCTCGGTTGACTTACTTTGACTTCCGTTGACCGAAAACTTGGATGTTGACCGAGAACTCACCCTGTTGACTGCGATCTCTCCAGCTGGGCCTAAAATAGATTAGAACCATTGTTGGGCCCAACCAATACTGTTGCTATGTTTTGGGCTATACATTGAGTTTTTGGACTAATTTTTAATTCTAAATCCCAAATCAACTAATCAGCTATATATATTGATTTGATTTTTACTAACTTGATTCGTTTGATGCAGTAATGGCTTATCAGACTCCATTAAAGTTTGTTGATACGCAAAAAATATTGTTGGACATCTATATGATCCACCACTGGCTCACAAAGAATTCAAGTCTATGATTGTCGCCCTCAACACTTGCAGGATTTCTCATGCACTACGTGAAAACCCTGTTATATGCAAGACGATGATCACTGATTTATGGAAGAATGCAAAAATCAATCACCAAGGACCGGGTGGAGAGGTGTCAATAGACTCAAAAGTACGAGAGAAGCCAGTGACAGTCACGGAAGCTATTATCAGAGAAGTGCTGTTGTTTGGTTATCAACCAGATTACCCAACTGAATATTCTCATGCAGCTATCTCTGAGATCCTCACCAGGATGGGCTACGAGGGTACCTATCCTCCGGCAATCAAGAAACTGTTTCACCCATACCGGAGATTCTTAATACACACGTTCTTTACTTGTGTGTCCGGGAGAAAGGGAGGATCAGACGAAATTAGCCATACTCAAATGTCTATCGTGGTTGCTTTGATCATGGATTGGAATTACAACTATTCCAAGTTCGTCTTCAATGAAATGATGAGCAATCTGAAAGGGAAGAAGAAAGAGATGTTCCTCATGTATCCAAGATTATTGCAGATGATTTTTGATTTTCACCACACCGATCTCGTAAAAACCGTTGACACCTTGGATATGAAGTCAATGGGACCCAACACCTTTGAGTAAATGAAACAGTCCAGAAAAGGGTCCAAGGTTGTATATCGGGGCCTAAATGCTCTGGTGAAATTTGGACGATTTGCTGAAATAGAAGCTGAGCCAGTCATAGCTCAGGTTGCTGATGAGCATGCGGCACCGGTTCAAGCACGTGCTGCAGCTTTTGAAATCTCTGATGACGAAGAAGATGAGACAGAACACCGTTAGACAGATATCTCTCCAAGTGCTGAGAAATTAAGTGCTCTTGAAGCTGCCAAAGCTTTATTACAGTCAACTGCGCTGAAACCTCCTCAGACACTTACTGAAAACATTGAAGAAGGCTTGAGTGAAGAGCCAACTGCTGATCTCATCCCTCGTAAACGTAAAAGGATTGATCTGAGATCCAACGAGTTGGACAGTGAAGCTGAAGCAACAAACACAACACCAACACAAACAACAACCACCAGCCTACAACAACAAGCTCCTCAACCTGAGTCACATGCTCCAGAAACACAAGCTGAACAAGATGCATCTACTACAGAGCCGTCATTTCAGGGTCTGTTGTCTAGTGATTTTGCTAGTGATTTTGACTTCGAGACAGATATTCCACACACCGATACTACAGATATTCCCTCAGGTTCATCTGGCCCAGCAACTCAGGGTCAGTCAAGCTCAGGTACATCAAACAAGATTGCCCAAATACTTGCCATGCAAGAAACTTACTTTCAGAACAAGGGTAAGGGAGTTGTTCTTGAAGATGCTCCTGTTGACATTCATGTGTTACAACGTCGAGTCTTTGAACTCGAGTAAGATTCGGTAGTCAAGGATGTCCGCATTCAAGAACTGGTAGCGAGCAACTCTGAAAAGGATTCCAAGATTAAGGAGTTGCAGTCTGGTATGGGAGGTTTAACAGCAATGTATCTAGACCTCCAACAAAAGCTATTTTAAAAGTTTGGAGATGAGTTTAAAAGCAACGATGATGTGGCATCTCAAACACCCACAGTTGATCAAGGTAAAAGCTCTCCTATTCGCCCAGCCGACAACATTTATGAGTCTGAGACCTTGAAACAGTATATGGATGCACCACCAATCACCAAAGAGAAGTCAGATCGAGTTCAGAAAAAGCTGATGGTGATGAAAAACTCAAACCAGAAAGTTGAATCATCAGATCATCCAGACAGGTTCATCATGACCTTTCAGAAAACTTCTTAGATAAATATGGCGATCATTCAGGAATCGTGTCATGGGGCTTTGATGCTGATAAAAGTATGTGGTGGGTTAAGAGAAAGTCTGGGAACACAGTGTATTACAAAAATATGAAGGATTTTGGTTCCTGGACTAAGGTGGATCTGAGTGACTTGATAAATTCTCCCTTCACCAATCCGTCAAATGATAAACGTGGTAGAGACTTTTGGAACTTTCTGAGAAGTCAGGTTGATAGAAGCTTCCCAAATATGACAACTGCTGAGTCATTCTTAAAGAAAGCAAAGGGGGTGATAGATCCAAAGACGGGGAAAACAATGGTCAATGTCATGTGGCCTGCTACAACAAAAGCCACCCACATTCCTGTACATGATGCAATTCCAGACGGTACTTTGGACAATTTGAGATTCTGGATTTATGACAGTGCAACTGCTACCGCTGTTGTCAAACTTCAGAAGGGCAAAGGGTGATATAGATTTGTTGATCCGAGGGATTTGCTCAAATTTATAGAGAAGGACATTCACACTCTTAGCACGTTCCAGATTATTGTTGAACCGATCTTTGAAACAGCCGCCAAAGAATACACGAGCATGGTTGCATCTATTATCAGGTGCAAGTTTTGGGCAGGTGCGTTAAAGGATGCAAATGTTGACTACATGGAGCATGATTGAAGATAAAGCTACAAACCAATGGGGAGATTGTTGGGCCTAGTTTTGTATGGTTTGTACTTAGTCTATACTAAGTGGGCTGGGCTACGGGTTTCATCATGTAAACCGAGATCTCTTTAGAGATCTCTGTAGATCTCGTTGGGCTTTTGGTTCATATGGGCTTGGGTGTTTGGTTCCCCATATATAGTGCATGTATTGTATAGGGTTAAGGTTGTTCATTCACTCACTTGTATTGTGTTTTGGCCGTCTACGAGTTACTAGACGTGCGAGTATTGTAAATGCTTAATCACCCGATGTATAATAAACATACTTGTGTTTTGAAGCAATCGCGTGTTACATTCTTGTGTTTATTTGTGTTCTTGAGTCACCAAGTATTGGATTTCCGCACCAATACTTGTTTATTTATAATATAATTGTAGTGATCCAGATTCGGGACTTACAGTAAGAAAACAATTTGAGTTAAACAACACTTACAAATAAAAACTAAACAACACTCTTTCATAACCAAGAGAAGGTTGAAGCGTTAATAAGATTAATCATGATATAAAAAAATATATCAGATTATATGTGGTGCTATAAACCATTATTTGTCCTTTTAAAAAGATATGACATCTTTTATGTGCTCGATCACAAACTCATCATCATCCGAGACAAGATAATTGTCAATATACCAAGTATGAAAATATGCGGTATTGTTTAAAACCTCTCGTCTCCCAGCTTCATACAAATATCTAAAATAAAAGTAGAAAAAAGAAATTTAATAAGGTAAGTGACACTTGGTTATACTGTAAAAAATAATGCCGCAAAATATGTAAAAAAAAAGTTGAACATACATGGAATACCAATGCACAAAACAAACATCTGCCCAACCATTGACACGTAATTGTATAACCGCCTCATATTCAACAGTCTCTTCAACATGTTTCTCATGCATCCCTTACGGCGTGGTACAATCTAAAGACATAGCTTTTTTCAGCTTGAATAGCCACTTGTTTTGCTAATCCATATATGCTTTGAGGACTTGACAAACTCACCATTTTCTAAAAGAATTGCTATTTCTGTTTTATCTTTTAAAGAATTAGATACAACAACAGGCTTGGTAGGTTGATTATCATCATGAACGACTCAATAGGTTTATACAAAGGAAATTATGTTATGAGAAAACTATTTATCAATGAGCTTCATTAACAAACAGTGATATTATTAGTCCATGTATATAAACACACACATAAAATATGATTACCAACTGATTAAAATCTTCATCGTCTTGTAATGCGTACGAGTATATTTGATACTCGTTTCTTTCATCTGAAATCGTTTGTTGTGTGTGAGTAGATGTTTCTTCAAACCACATTGGCAAAATACGATTTCTTTTATGTCTAATAATTGTAAATAATAATAATAATAATTTAACAATAATAAGTCACAAGTATATTTTTTAATATTTGTTTAGTTTTTATTTGCTAAGTGTTGTTTAACTCAAATCGTTTTCATACTTACGCATACGACATTGGGTACTGATTCTACTTCAATATAATCCAATATTAAATCTTGAAAAGGTCACAAATTTGATTCACTTATAGGTACAAATGTTCTTTCATATTACGAGATTACAGAATTATTTGAAAAGGTCATAAAAAAGAAAATGATGTGGGACCTGGTTAATGTAAGTTCTCTTTCGTTTATTCCAAATTGTTTATGTTCATATTTTAATTAAGTAATTGTTAATTCAATTATTTTTTTAGCGTCGTCAACAACCTAACGAATGGGAGTGCGATTATTGTGTTATGATGGCTATGTATGATTTTGTGATTAGTAACAAAGAACATATGGTAATCATATTTTATACACTTCTATTTATATATGTTTAACTACAACGCATATTAATATTTAATATAACGTGTATCTATCTTTTTGTTGTAGTTGGTAAATCAAAAAAGAACGGTACATCGAGATGAAATTAATGAATTAGGAGAGCATACTTTAAATGTGTTTATATCATTACTTGGTGATCGTGAGAATGTGGAAGATGAATGAAGGTATGATATCTCATTAAATTTTTTTTTTTTCAATTTCTTCATTTGTTTAAAGTTAATTACACGGATGGCCAATTAACTTTGACCTGTTTGTCCACTTTGACTCGACATCTATCCATTTGGGCCAACGCCAATGCACGCTAAAGGGTTTGTGACAACATAGATCCCATGCAATGTTAGGAGTTCCTAGGAGCCCCGAAGGGCTTTGTATTAACTTATGCATTTATATTTCCTTATTGATTTCAAAGGTGGATCTTGTTTTTTTTCTTCTATATGGTAATATGGTAGCCAATAGACACTTTTTTATATGTATTGGTAAGGGGCAAAAATACTGTAACTTGTGGTGAATAAAGGAGGTTGCATGATGTCGAATAAAGTTTTTAAATAGTTGTTTATATACAGTTATAGTGAATGTCTAGATATTTTTGCATGTTTTTTAATGCTTGGATTTGCTATAGCTAATATATATATATATATTTATATATATATAATGACTCACTTGTATTGATTTTATATATGTTTATGGTTTTAAATTAATATGTATGGATTAAATGGTAAAATTGTGAATTAATTAATCTCTACTATATATAAAGTAAGAGTCATGGGCAAACTTAAGAGTACAAATTTTAAGAGTTTTACAATAGATAAAGCATATTGTACAAGATTAAACATGGGCATAATAATCATTATAACATTTAATCTCATGTGTCATTTAATTTTATTTGAAATACTTACAATTTTTACCCTTTAAATTTCATCATATTTTGTTAATTTTAAAATATTCTTTCAAAAGTGCCCCTCATTTTTTACTTTTAAATTGACAACTTTATTTATTTATTTGTTTTTTAGATATCTTGAAATATATTATGTTTTTTTCTTAAATGAACTTGTTGTTGTGATAAACTCATTCTTGTCGACGCTTCGATATAAAAATTTTTCAATATCGATATGTAAATTATAACGTACAAGTCAATATAGCATCAATGTACAAGCTGATGAAACATGTAAACAATTAAGATATATATAATAAAATAATAATAATAATAAAGGAAGAAGGAAGTTATTTTTTGGTGATGAAAACCTCCTCAACTGCAATTCCTGATTAATCTTCCTCACCACCACCATTATCATCATCATCATCTTCTTCTGATTCCTCTTCTTTCTTTCTTTCTTTCTACATCGCTCCTATCCTATCCTCACCACTCGATAGATCTATTTGCATTAATCTCTTCTTCTTCTTCAATCAGGTAATTTATCCATCTCTATGAATTTTTCATTATTTTCTTCTATATCTAAACCTGATCCATGGTTGATTGTAGGATCCCTCAATCGGAAATCTACAAATGTTATCTACAACACATCTCTAGGTAAGACCCAAAACCTAATCCTAATTTTAATTTATGTATGATTTTGCTATTGAATTGTGAAACCAGATATGAATTAAGTTCGCATTTGGTTCGGTTAGGATTAAATTCTCCATGACTCAAAAATCCATCCTACCTCGGGTTCTGATTTTAATTATAAAATGATAAATTTAGTTGAAATATATGTGTTATTATGTTTGAAGACAATTAATTATAAACAAGTGCGTTCTGCCGTTCTTGTCAACATTGAGTGTTTGAAGCCAATTGATTTTGTATTCTTTGAATGATCATCTCTTTAATGTTTGTAGCAGGACATAACATCATTCGAAACAAAGCGTTAAGGAAAAAGAAGCGATGATAGCATCATTCGAAAACACTAATCGGTCCACATGATGTGGACTCCTTGAAGAGATTGCTGCATGATCTCTCCTCTTTTTTTATCTTATATGTATTCAAGTAGTGGGTTTCTACTTCAGTACTTCCATACTCGACATCAACATAGTGCAAATCCATTTGAGAAGCCAGTAACGTAATTAAACTTCACAATCTAAACAAACATTTATTTCTTTACCTAGACCGTGAATTAATTTGTAAATTACTTATTGATGGATGACAGATTGGGCCAGGGAAATATAGCAACAATGTGTGGCTTCTATTTACAGTTGTATGAAGGTTCAACCACCCAAACCATGACACAAGGGAAGCTGAGTGCACCTTGTATCCTAAGAATACCTAAGGTATTGTTTAAAACATGTTTTGTTAATTTGTTATTATTATTTAATAATGCAATAAAACTATCTTGTGTAAATATGTTTTATTAGGTTGTTAATTATGCTTTGGAGAAGTTGGTATTGGACAAACCATTGGAGAGTTTGAGTATCGATGGGACTTTTGCTTCCGAAGCAGGAGAAGGGTCCTTTAGAACCGGACTGAAAAGTGAAAACCATTGCAAAAACTTTGGTCATTTATAGAAATATTATGCAACAAGGCAAGTTTATTTTACTATTACTGGACACAGGTGTAATTCAAAATTTTTAAATATATTTATTTTGATATAAATGCATATATATGTTGTTATTTAGGTCTTGACACCTAATGTGAGCTTAGCTTTTATGTTTCTTTCAGTCCAACAAGTGGATAAACGTTCTTTTATTATGGGCTTCTTGAACTTCAGTAACAAGAGTTTAAGTTGAGATTCTGAGAAGCAGAGTTCGCTACTTGCTGGCAAGAATAATGCATTGTATTTTAATAATGAAAGTGTGGTTCGTGTTGAATTGCTTTTTCATGCGTAATAATGCATTTTATTTTTGAGGACTTATTATACATCTTTTTCAGATATGCTTCCAGGTTAGTGGCTTTGTTTTTGAGGCGAGAGTTTTAGAGGAGTTACTATAGATATGTTGGAATTGGACTTTGCCATTTCAGAAGCTTAATTGATGTTAGGATCAGTTTGAAAGGGTACACTTTTCTTATTTTCCTATCAGTTTTATGATCTGACTGATTTCATTATATGCTATCTTTAATATGTTTAAGTAGCATTTTATACTATATATTTTTGATATACATATTTGACTGTTAGTATAATACAAATCAGTTTTTTAATATTTTTTAAATGGTTTTTCACAATATATGTATAACAAACTTTAAGATATTACTTTTTAAATTAATAATTTAGGTCAAGCTGAGAAAATAAGGAAACTTTGCTAAAGGTTTAGGAGTCAAATGGACCGGACAACAGACGGTTCGAAAGTTGCTCAAACCCCGTTTATGTTTAAAAGGCGTACAACATAGTCAAATGATTCAAACAGCTGCCCAAGAGATTTGATATAAATATATATGATAGCATGGGCAAATTTGTCAAATTACAAACTTTATACAGAAGAAAATATATATAAATATTAGATATCTGATTGGGTCTTTATATGATAGTATATGTCAAATGCACTATGTTCTGGAGGAATTAATGGAAGGTTTGTACTTTTGAATTCGGTTAAGAATGATAGTTTGTGCAAAAGGGTAGTTTGGTCAAACTGTCAAAATGCTGTATGTGTTTATTATTGACATTTAAAAGTCAGCTGGCAAATTGCAAGATTATTTTTTTGTTATTTTGACTTTAAAAGTCAAGCTGAAAATTGTTCAATTCCGTTAATATTAGTGACTTTCAATTAGCCTCTATGTTGGAACGAAATAGCTGGTTTTGAATTTTGACATTCATATTACCCTTCTTGATGTAAACAACACAACTATTCACAATATGTAAGTGAACTGTGTTATAGAGAAAATTTACAAGATTTATTAAAATATATATGTTTTCTAATTTTTTTTTCTGTATGCAGTGATTTGTTTAATAGTGAGCTATATGGGACACTTCCTTCTTGGGTGAATGAGAAAAACCTACATGTGTATGTGCATGATATTTAATATTACTTTTAATCCTTAAAGTATAATAATGCTAATTTTATTTGTTCAGCAAAATGAGATTATTATTAAATAGTAAATACTATTATACTTTATACACTTTGTTTATCTTGAACGTCCAGATGAGTGCTTACTATTTTGAAGAAGGGAATATTCAGCTAGATGCAAAGTAAGTAGCCAGGGATCCAACTATCTTTCAGGTTACATACCTAACTCAACTAAACTCACATCTCAGACATCGCAACTAAGAACTTTGGGTCACAAGTCACACGAGAACTTTATTTCAGTTTTTGACAGTTTTATACATCTATGGCAGATGGTAAGCCGGAAAGAGTAAACATTCGTGGAAAAATGCCAATACAGATTCAAGAAAACTCAAACGGTCTAATAACGCTTTCTGTATCTGCAGACTGTAGCGTACAAACTTTGAAATAAACGGCTGATTGTTATAATGGATGTACCATTTCAAAACCGTAAGTATCGTTATGGAGTTGACAATTTGCTTGTACTTTTTATTGGTGGAATTCCAATTGCGATGTTAACAACTTAAGGATGCAATACTCGATTACGTATATTGATTCCCTCAATTATAATATGAACATTTACCTTTGTAACACGAGACGGCATATAAACCAACTATAAATGTGTACCGCGTTGTAAATTGTTGTCACCGTCGCATCGTGCGGGTTGCCTACTAGTATATTAATTAAATATGAGAATGAGTTGAAATTTGATTCAAATAAGGCGGTGCTAGTTTTATGGTAAAATGAATGAACTTAGCCGGTGTATGTTAAATAAGACAGTTTTGTTTGTTCAATTAAGGAGGTGAATATTTAGTAAATAAGAAGGTCTTGCTTGTTTGTTCAAACAAGGCGGTGCATATCAAATGACGGTGCCGTTTAACACGATCAATAAACTGCCATATGTAATTGAAAACCGCAATATTTGTTCATTATATTTGTACTAGTGAGAATTCGGAAAATATCGTACTGTACCGAACCATACCGGTATCGGTATCGAAGACTCAAAACTTGGTACTGACGGTACCATATTGGTACCGGTACCGAAAACGCTCATCCCTAGGGGTGAGCAAGATAAGGATCGGACCCTTGAAACCCGGTTACCCGACTCGCAAAACCCTTTATTAGACCCGGGTATATAATAAGGGTCGGGTTAAGGGTCTTTAAATTTTATCTTAAAAGGTAAAAAGGTTTCAAGGGTCTGCCCTTGACCCATTTACTAGTTTCTAGATATACATTAGATTCATGATTCATAGAAAATTTAGGAGAGATTTGTATTTCAAATATGATTCACCCACAATTTACCAAGTACCAAGAAAAATAAAACTTAATGGGCCGTATACCTAACTGGAAACAGATATATGTGAGCCACTGAATTGTTTTTCTACATGTAATTTATGAATGCGAATATTATTTGCATCAATTCAAATGCTTGATAACCGTACGAAGTTAGACTTTAGTATATTATTAAATGAAAGTATAATTGTTATAGGATTAATAGGATAAAGTAATCTATGAGATATCCAATTAGTAAACGTAGAAAAAAATATGTGATTGGTGTCTTAAGAATAAAGGGTTGGATCTTTGAGTCATCCCTACCAAATAGTGATCCATATGTTTGTTGAAATAAGTGATAAAGCAAAAAAGTTGGTTTTTTCTTCTCATTAATAAGCTTAAATGGAATATGTTTCAAAGGAAAACTCCGTACGTGGTTCTTTAACCATTAGTTGGAGAGTTCAAACTAAAGATTAAATTCTTAGAAACTCTAGATATATTCCCACAGTTATAAATCAGACATGATCAAAAGGTAATTAACGTGTGGTTGCTTTAGTGATAATGAGTTTAATAACGATTGATGAAAGATGATTCTTGTTACTACCTTTTGTTGGATAAAAAACTAATGAAATACTACCTTGAATGAATTCTTGGCTACCGTCGGCAACTCCTCAGCCATAGTTTACTACCTTTAATTGCAATGAACATGCTATCAATTGAACTGAACGTTCCATTCAAACCGGCAGTTACACAACGTCCCTTCAGTTACAAAACCCTACATGCATCTCTTCAATTATAAATTATGGAACCTACAATTAATTACTCCGATATACAATTATTGTCTTCAAACCCGATTTTTTCTCCCAACTGTATACAAATAGCGACAATTCGGTGTGTTTTATTCTAATTTTTGCTTGCAATCGTTTATTTTGTTCTATTGTTGGCAGCCAGAACCCCATCAATTTTCGTAGGTAGGTGTTTTATCCTAATTTTATTGAATCCTATTTCTTAATTGGTTGTTCTGTTGTTGATTTTTAGGGTTTATCGTTGGCAGATTTAGGTATAGTATTTAAACACATGGGTTTTGGTGGCAACATGAACTGGTCTGATATATCTAGATATTGCTCATTGCGATTCGCGTTTGATAAGGCATAGAATGATGAAAACGTTTTTACGGAATTATCTTTTGGTTTTGGATTTCCTACAAAGTTATGTTAATTCACATGATCTACATATTTAAGAGTGGAAATGTATTAATGTTATTGAGCCATGAAAGAATAGGAAATCTAAAGACTTTTTTCATGTGGTAGTTGTATTTCTCTTGATGCTAATGAAAAGTGGTTGGCATGAAAATAATATTTGAATAAGGTAAATTTAAATTGTTGTCCGATTGGGTTTTGATTCATTGTTACCTTAGGCTTTTATGTTTGTCTGTGTGATTCAATCTCAAAACGGATTTGTATTTTATTTAATGGAAGGGGGTCTTATTAGCAATTAGGTTTATATATATATATATATAATATATATATATGCAAGTCATTGGTTGATAATGTGAACGGAAAATTGATTGTAGAGGATTTTTTTTAGATGATTCCATACGTTGTAGTGTGTAATTTTGTGAGTTTTTTTCAGTTTTTGCAGGATATTCAAGAAATGAGAGATTGCAGAAACCCTTCGGCACAAGTTAGTGCACAATCTCTTACACTTTTGCATACAAATTTGTAGCCTATAACAATATTATAGAATTATACATACAATCTATATTGATTTGGAACTTATTTGACTGTTATTATAGGCATGTACCAGTGAAAAACCTTGCATTCATGTGTCACATAAACGCTGGATCATCGACAGTCCCAGATTTGGAATTTCTTTGATTTAATATAATTGTGCTTGTGGGGGCTGGGGATAAAGAGGTGAAGACAGGGTAGTAGGGTACTGCCAAGGGTTTATTTGATTCTGCAAGAACCCTATTTGATTAAAAAGGTGTTGCTTAGTTCATTTTGGTATTTGCAGGCTGAAGGGTGAAATGGGAATTTGAACTATATTGTTAAAGTCCTAAAAATATTAATCAAATAGTAATATTATTAGTATTACTTGTGTGAAGTGTGATTTAAGAACCTCCTATTTGTAAGTTATTAACTAATCATGATTTTTATTCTTGCAGTTGGAAATCATCAGAAAGATACTCATCTTATCAATTTAAGATGAAGAAGTAAGTAATATGTAAGCAGTTTTTTAATTAGTTTATGCATGAACAAATTAAGCTTCTGATTATCATATTATTTATTTACCATGGGTTAAATGATTATTTAAGATATAATTCTGTTCAAACAGGGCGGTAAGCAAACGCAACACAAGAACGAACAAACAAAACATGGTTTGTGATTTTTTCTATTAAAATGAGCTTCGCCATTTGTTAGCATCCCAAACGAGCACGCCTCGGCTTACGCCACCTGGATCACCACCAACTTTATCCGCGTCAACATCAGCTCGAGATTGATGGAAAATCTTCTGTTTTTTCAATTTCAGGTACTAAAATTAGGCTTCTAAACGAACCGAATGTGTTTGTGCTTGTTTAACTTTATTAGATTAATTGGTTAAACACGAGAAATTAAACGAACATAGTTTTAATCTTCCTGTTGGTTTATTTGTTTATGCTCTATAAACGAACAGTAACTTACAAACATAAATGAACAAAATAACTGAACATGGATGAACAAACATAACCGAACGAATGCCAATTAAAGTTTTCCTGGGTCTCAAAATTTAACTTAATAAATAAACGAACTTAAGAAAAACGTAACCTGACGAGCATAATGAACGTAAACGATTGAAACTAAACGAGCATAAAAGAATTTGCTCACGAGTCACAAACATAAATGAACGAACAAGACATGTGTTCATGTTTGTTCATTTAACCAAATGAACAAAAGAATTTAAAAAACGAACTTCCTACAAAAAGTACACGAACAGTTAGACCTCCTTTTTAAAGTTTTTTTTATATTCTATCTACTACATTTAGAATTCATTACCAACCTATTTTCTCAACCTTTTTTAAAATTTCTTAATTCAAATTCTTATCCTTATTTAAAATAGAATCAGATGGAAAACAATAACTATAATTTTATGTTGTTTGTTTCTCAACCTTTTTTTAAAATTCCTTAATTCAAATTCTTATCATTATTTAAAATAAAATCGGATGGAAAACAATAACTGTAAATAAAAGTGATACCATTTGGTTTTAATATATGCATGGTTTTTATTAAACCAACCAAAGTTGACTTATATATTATATTATTATTAAATTAAACCAAAATGCCGCCTTTCTTCATTTTATAAATAAAAAGCCAAAACGCTTGCGGAAACATAGCTTGCTCAACCGTCGTGTCCTTTGTATATACTTCAGTAACTACCTTTTAACCGTAAGAACTTATAACCGCTACCCCTCCAAACCTATATATACATCCCCATATCCATCCATTCTCATAATCCATTACCATGGTGAAAGGAAGTGATCACAAGATGATCATGCCATCTTCTACACCACCACGGCACCGCCAACATACTTGCACATCCAATCACCATTACAACAACGAATGCTGGCCGTTTATTGCATAGTTCGAGCGATGGGGTTGACAAACCAACATCGAAAACCTACAAGACACCGAACCATAAACAAATCTGGAGAATGATGGAGAATTTTATTGCTTATATGTGAATTCATACTCTTCCGGCTGATGATGATATGAGAAACTTTGATTGATTACATAAGTTGTAAAAGTGGTGCATAGTATAACCATTTTTTAGTAAAATTCATACCCATGTTTCAAATTACTTACATGACAGACGAAAGATGGTTCGGCAAGTGTTGGAGAATAATGGTACGCTGTCTATTGCCTCCTGCAACGTCCGGTAGTTACCGGCACCGTCCTGTGCGACCGTTATTACTCTCTCCATTGATATTGATCTTCGACAATATTAATAGAGACACAGATAGCGTAAAAGATATATAGATATCCTTGAATGATTAAAAAATAAAATGTATCAAATAGTAGATTCCTGGTCAATCGACACAATGTAAATGTAAATACAGAAATAATAATGTAATAATAACTTGATAGCGGTTTGGTTAAATTGTCACATTCTATTCTGTTCTATTCTATTCTAATATCTACATTTAGAATTGGTGCAAAAAACGTTGTATTTTTCCATTTTGTAATTAACGTAACTTTTCCATGTTTTTTATATTAACGTCATGTAGAAAACGGGAGAAATAATAGTGTTAACTGTTAAGGCATTGGCAGTTATGCGTCTCTTCATCAACATTATTAGGTTTACGTGTATGGCTGTTAACCGCGAACAATCGCATCTCTTCATCAACCATCGCAATGTGTATCGAATAACCGATTAACCATCAACGGATAAATGCCACCACACCACCACACCCACGTCTATAAGTCATCGTCATATCCAGCGTGTCCGACGATCACTCCTAACTTTTTATTATCACAATCGCAATGATTACAAAAATAAGAACACCAACCACCGTCCACCGTTTTCAAGATTTTAACGGAAAATATGTTTGGTGGTGTACCGTTTCAAGATTTTAAACCCTCAATGCCATCTGGTTTTGTACAATGGTTCCACTAACAATGCACCATCTCTTTGCATGTGTATGATTAATAATTATGATTAATCCGTGTTTATTTTAAATCGAAAGAACTTTTTAGGTTTATAATTGAGTTCGGGGACGAAGATCGACGACATTGGATGGTTGGGGTTCAGAGATGGGCTTTCGTATAAATACATTAAAGTATATGTTTGATCCATGGATTCTCTATTAGCATTTTAGCCCACAACCTTATTTATTTTGCTTTCATATTGTGGTTACGTTTTTCATTTAAGATTAATTTCAATATCACAAAATCCAATTAGATTTCATATATCTATCCTAAGTTAGTAAGTTTCATATAAAAATATTTCAGGCCTA
Source organism: Bidens hawaiensis (assembly GCF_021521415.1). Lineage (NCBI taxonomy): Eukaryota > Viridiplantae > Streptophyta > Magnoliopsida > Asterales > Asteraceae > Bidens > Bidens hawaiensis. Next base: position 215,083 of record NW_027493800.1, read on the forward strand.
AAGAGTAAAATAATCACAAATATAAAGCAACATTGAATCCATTTATTTGAACACTACTTTTTGTAGTGAAATTAGGATTAATATATAAAATCCAAATTCAACCTTATAAATTGTGTCATATCAAAATTTTATAACCTATAATAAAAAAATATATCAAAATTCACAAGCAAACAACCTTATAATAAAAGTCGTAGCAAATATGGCATAAATTTGTTATTTTAAATTTTTTTATGTTACCACAAATAGTCTCTATATCAAAAGCAAACAATTTTATTGCTTTTAATCGACAAAAACAAGGAAAATTAATTGGGATGCAATGCTTATTTGTTGTAACTATTTTGAAGAATTCGTAAACAACATAAGTGTTCACAAACACGAGTAACGGTCTCATAAAATTCGAGATACTAACATTGCCGCAACACACAAAAGTTTCCACAAGTTATGGTACCGTAATACTATTGTAAAAAAACAATTCTACCAATTAAATTCCTGCCGCAACGCGCGGGTTAATCTTGCTAGTTTTATATATTTGTAATTTACTAATTTGTCTAATTAGAGATAAAAGTAAAAAACTTAAGGTTAACCGGCAGTCCAACACATTCATAAACATTCTACTTCTTTGTGTTTATTTCAGGAAGGACCCGGGTGGATGGCATAGATTTTTTTAGCCAAGTCAGGTAAATATGCGTCACCATGCAACTCCAGAAATTGAAATTACACAAGTGTATTCATATAAAATGATTTCGGATCTTATAAAGCATTTAATATATTTTAGGCGAAAATGGACGTTTGTAACTTAGATTAGTGTTTCTTAACAGGGGCTGATTATCATACGAGCAAGTTGTTGCTTTGTTAGCCAATGTAAAGGAACTCAAGTACCCAACTCGAAGGAGGTGTGTTTCTATAAGCACTTGTTACTATGTTATAATTTTTGTGATGTAGTCTAATAATTGTGATTACTATCTAAAATGTGATTGCTGTTGGAACCTGTAAGGAAGGCTAGAAAGGCTGATGATGTTTTTGGAACCAAAACAGTAATCACATTAGTTGCTTGACTGTGCATACAATCTCATTGCATTTTTTTCCATACCATGTCAAATGCTATATTTATATTGTGTATATGTTACCATGTATAGAATCTTATGAATGCGTGTTGTATATGATTATGGAAATTAAGGGTGCGCGTGAGTCGGTTTTGGGCTAAAACCCAACTGAAAGCGTAGAAATTTAGTTTGAGTTTTTGAAAATGGTCCAGTTTTAGTTTTCGGTTGTGATTTCTTTGTTTTTACCATTTAGACTTGGAATTTTTTGGCCGGGCAAAATTTGGACCAATATACCTCTTGTGGGGGTTGAACACACACCACTTTTGATTTGTGTCCACAGCTTTGTTTTTTCACTTTTAAAAAGATGATTTTTTTCCTTTCTGATTCTATTTATTTTGTTATGGGCTTGTATGTTTCGACATTACTTTTAATATAATTACAAACATACAACTTACTAAAATATTTCACGATTTCACTTTGTCTTTTAAATATATGGCATCGTTTATGGTTTACATTTACCTTTTTTAATAATTCCAAATATACTATCACTATTGTTATCACGTTCTTAGCTTACTATGTTTCGATATGGATTTATTCAAAATTGAGTTTACCCGCTGCAACGCGCGGGCACTCATACTAGTTAATAATGATACGTATTTAATTATTAGATAGAAAGAATACTAAAGCACACACTAGAGAGTGCTTTGAAAATTTTCAGCATGTGCGTGGAGCCGGGGCCCGCATGTTCGCCCGTTGGGCCAAGTGTTCCCCCATTTCCGTGTCTTCACCTTTAGATAACAAAATGTGTTTGCCCCTTAGGTCGCCAAACTATGACGAGAGTTTCGCCTTTTGAAACGCCAGCCGCGTAGGGTGACCGGGCCAGGCTGAGTCAGAAAGGCTTTGATGACTCAAGGTTCATATTAGGGAAATGAGAGTGAGGGGAAGAGGGGGCAACCCTCGGCCCAATCATACAACTCGTTTCAACAGACCGGCATGGTTCTGTAGTCAAAGAAACTTCGTCACTTTTGTGTACCCATTAGTTTCTTTGTTTGAATTATTTGTAGTCAATTTTTTAATTAACGAAATATCAAACTTAATATGGTGGTTTTTACCGGTCAAATACGACAGTAACAAATTAGTTAAATGTCAAAGTTATTAAAATGATGGTCACAAATTAATTAAAGAGTAAAGTGTCATTTTCGGTCTTATGGTTTGGCAAATAATGCGAATTTAGTCCAAAATGTTCAATTTTTGCATATGGACCGGACCATCCACGTTTCTCAGTTCTTGTCAATTACATCCAAATCACTAGCCCCTTTAAATTTAATTGTTAAGTCAAGGGTAGACATGTCTTTTCACTCTTTCCTTATTATAATACTTATTTAAGTGAAATGCGGTTTTTGTTCATGTGGTTTGTCCAAATCTGCGGTTATAGTCCACCAGTTTCAAATTTATAATTTTGTTTTCTATAGTTTCATTTCACTTGCAATTAATCCCGAATTCACTAGTCTCGTTATGTCTGGTCGTTAAACCAATCAACGTGCCTTTCATGTGAGGGGCAGTTTTGTATCTTTTTCTTTTTTTCCATTTTCCCCAAATACACCCTGTTGGTACATGTGTCAGTAGTTCATAGTCTAGCATTTGTAATCGAGTCTGTAATGCAATTATGTTTTGATTATGTTTATATTTGTAACACGCGAAGTTGTCAACAAGTTCGCTATGGCGAACTTGTTGAATCAGCGAAGTTATTGACAACTTCGCCTGTGGCGAAGTTGTCGTGTATATAAACTGTTTCAGCGAAACAGTTTAGTGTTGGTCGTTTAGGGTTTTGTTTCAGTTGTTCAGTAACAGAGTTACGTGTCATAGTCTGTAACAGTGACCTCGGGTCACGTGTTTGTTATCAATATAACGTGGTTGGTTTATTGCTTGTGTGTTCGATCTCTACATACTCTACACTCGTATCTACCTACGCAGGGATTCCGCACCTGCGTTGTTAGCGACGTCCCGTGTACGATCCGTCCAGGAGCCTACACACCCAGCCCCTCACGTGAGGGGGCTGGCAATTTAGAATTGAGGTTTATTTATGGAGAAAAACGACAAAACTGGACGTCACGTGAAGGGCACACACATGGATTAACGACCAGACTTAACCATGTTAATAAATTTGGGTTTAACTGCAAGTGAAATGAAAGTACAAAGACGAAAATTGTAAACTTAAACTATTGGACTAAAACCGTAGATTTGGACAAACAACAATGACGAAAACCGTAGTTCACTAAAATAAGTATTATAACAAAGAATGAGTGAAAATACATGTCTATCCAGACTTAATGATTAAATTTAACGTGGTTAGTGATTTGGATATAATTGGTAAGGATTAAAAATCGTGGATGATCCATATAAAACAAATAAATTTCTTAAACTAAATTCGCATTATTGCAATTCATAAAGATGAAAGATGACATTTTACTCTTAATTAAATATCAAGTTGTCAAGAATGGCCGTTCAACAAGTTAATTAAATTGAAAAGTCAAAGGTTATATATCAAAATGCTGGTGTTCTTTCAAACCGTCTTAAAAAGGCTGTTTTTTTTTTCACACCCGCCATAAATTCTTTTCTGGACCGCCTCCTTTTTTACTAGTGAATTTTTCATAAAGTAGGTTTTTATAGTCGTGTACTTTAGGAAATACACAGGTCCTTAGCAAAACTTTAGGAACACACAAGTACGTGATTTAGTTTTGTGTAGGAACGAATTCTAACTATTTTGGTCTCTTTCTTCATAGAACTTTACGTAATCTATTTTAAGATTACATACTCATGTAATTTGATATTCGACTATTCAACCTCAACTTTATGTGCCAATATAGGTGTTTAACTTCGTGTAGCGGTGTAGGTCATCTGAATGCTCTAGGACTACACACGTAGACCTATGTAACTTTGTGTTCTAAGAAATCTTCAATATCATCAAGATTTAGATTTTGAAATTAAGCTATATATTCCTTCTTCATTAATGGTTCAAATAAACCTAAAAATCAAATATAAATCAATTAGTCAACGTAGTCAACATTTTTATCCCTAAAAACCATAAATATACAAGTACATGGCATAAAAAACAATAAAATTTACGTATGTCAAAAAATATATTTTTAATTTCAAATCAAAACTCAAAGGTTATATTTTGTTGGGTTTGAATGTTTGATCATACTTGTTTAATATCGTGAATAGTCGGATCACAATCCATGTCTTCTCTAGATTGCATGTACCTTATCGTTTCACACTATGGTTGCTAAGTATCTCGTGGCACGCAACTCACTTAATTTTAGCATAAAGGAAGCTCTAGCTTTGCCCGAACCAGTTCACGTGTACAAAAATTTGACACCGTATGTGCTCATCTAGTGGCTTGCTCGATTTAAAAGCGCAATTCAAACCCATGTTGAGTGCGAGTTTTCTATGATCATCCTCATCCGTATGAACTTTGTACGTGTAAAATGGGTTTTGTGTTTTTCTAAATAAAAATAATAAATAAAGATAACCTTTTTATTTGTGTTGTAGATATGTAATACTATTTACAAAACGTATTTTAATAAGTGTACAAAACAACTTTAAATGAAAATAAAGGATTTTAACTATTGTATATTTGTAATCAGTGAGGTCTTCAATAGTATTTTCCCCTACAAGAATAATAAACTAACCATTAGAGTTGGCTAAGAGTTCTTGTTTAATATAGGCCCGTTAAAATATATTTTACACCTTATCAAAGGCAAAACATATGATGCGGTGAAGCTCAACTCACAACCCAAGCAAACTCAGATGGTGTTCAATGACCGGCCCAAAAGAGAAGTCAAGAGGCCCAGTCGTTCAACAATTAAAGATGAAACCCATTTCCATGTATTCTAGTTTGCATGTTTATTTCTAGCATGGTGACTTAGTAGTTTTGCATGTTTGAGTAGTGAACATGTTCTGCATGTTCTCCATGAAATAAGGAGCATGCTCCCTGCATGTTTAAATATTTTTTTAATTAAGAAATATATCAAAAAATTGCCCGAAAAGTCTTGTTCTCTGTCTTTCTTTGGAGTGTTTGCCTACTAGAAAAGGCTCCATCATTAGATGCTTTCATTCCCGAATCACCTCCACCATGTCACCTCACAAAAGACTAACCCGCTTCCGATGACTTAGGGCCCATCGTGCCCGATCTGTTAAACCAACTCATCCAAATTACAACCATCGCTGCCAATACCCGAACAAGTATTCATACTCAAATGACCGCCCTTGTTCAAGCCACCTCTAACCTCAATGCTAAACTCAATTCCCAAATAGACACCACGACACACCTTGTCAATCATGTGACTACACTCACCGACAACCTTGACCAAGACGACCCATTTGTCCGCCATAACTCCCCCGATCCTCGCCACCGCATACACAATAACCACCATCAACCACGACACCGTAAAATTACCTTACCACTTTTGTGTTTAGGGTTTATTTGCGGGAAGTACAACCGTAGGGATAAGTGGGTAAATTAATTAGATAAAATCAGTTGTGAAACACCTTCTTAGAGACCGAGAGGTGATAAGAAGTAAACTCATCTCATTACTTTTACTTGTTAGAATTAAGATCGCGCGAGAGCGGGTTTTGTGTCGGGTTTGGGTGTTTGAGCGATTAGTTGGTCTAGTTTAAGTTAAGTTGAATTGTTCCTCTATCCTTGGTTGCGTAGTATTCGTTTCCATTAGGCTAGTGTGTCGGTGAGACCGAGAGGTGAGTCGGCATTAGAACACGTTAATAATTTGTTTTCCCGGTTTGTTCTTAAAATCAACTAAGATAAGTTAGAGTTTGTTAGTGAGACTGAGAGGTGATCTGACCTTCTTGAGCGAACCTTAGTTGTGTCATCCTTTAGAACCGGTGTCGTGAGAGTTTTCAATCCATTGTCTTGTCATCTCATTCAATATGATTCTTATCTAGGTAGACGTTTTTATCACTGCAGTCAAAAGTTCCGAAGTTTTGTCAAAAGTTTTCACTTAGTTAAGTTAAGTAGTTAAATCAAATAAAAAAAATATCAACTAAATATTTTGGTGAGTCTTGGTTAGAGTTTAGTGATTATAAACGTTTTCACGTGTCTTCGAGTTCGATATCCGGACTTTCCTCATCTGTGCTATACGCGACCTGTACACTTGCCGTTTGTGTGAACTAGGATAGATTGTTTGGTTTTTAAAGCTTAGTTGTGACTTGTGTTTTATTTATATATATATTTTTATATATTTTCGCACATCATATATTTTGATAAAATAAGTGTAATTCACGTCAACAGGGTACTCTAGCAGACTCAGCAACTTTTGAATGACTTTTAACTAACTTTCAAAGAACTCTAGCCCGCTAGCCCGACTTTTGACCGCTTAGCCCGACATTTATGTAACATCCCGAAATTTCTAAAGTAATATTTAATATATTATTTTGTCGGGTGAAATAAACGAGTTAGTGGAACGATAATAATAATAGCAAAATATGAAGACTTAGTAGGATAATTAGATGGGATTAGATATGGACCAAAAGAAAATATGGGCCTTCGGTCCATGGGCTTAAGGGAGTATAAATACCCCCTTAAACCTCAATCCTTTCCATTCCATCCATTTATCCATCCTAATCTCTACACAACCCCAAAACACACAACCCGAACCAAGATCCAAAGGCGAGGACCCGAGCTCGTTGGTGCTAGATCGTCGTGACGAACCAAAGCAACAAAACCAGCTCGTGTTCGTAGTTCGACTCATTTACGGGACGTTTATATCGAGAACTTGTTCGTTTAGGTTTGGATTAGTATAGAAATGATAGATCTGTGTTTGTATGGTAAAAACGAATCCAACAAAGCTAAACTTACTGAAAATGGTTAAGATTTGATGGGTTAATCGATTGATAAAAGAACCCGTAACCTATTTGCCTAAATCGGACCCCTTAAACATCGATGTTAGGCCGATTTAATGGTTGGGGTTTGTAGGCGCTGGTCAGACGATTCCGTGGATACCTAAATCGAGTTATTTGGTTAAGAAACGAAGATGATTAAGGACGAACAGTAGCTGCAGCCGACAACTTCGCCTGCAAGCTAAGTTCGCCTGATGAACTTCGCCTGCAAAGCTAGGTTCGCCTGATGACAACTTCGCCTAAAAGCTAAGTTCGCCTGATGGCAACTTCGCCTAAAAGCTAAGTTCGCCTGATGACAACTTCGCCTAAAAGCTAAGTTCGCCTGATGACAGCTTCGCCTAAAAGCTAAGTTCGCCTGATGACAACTTCGCCTAAAGCTAAGTTCGCCTGATGACAACTTCGCCTAAAGCTAAGTTCGCCTAAGGTTTAACTTCGCCTAGAGTCAAGTTCGATTAGAAAATAAATTAAAATGATAAGTAAAAGTAATCTAATACTAGGCCACCAGATTAAATCAGGCGAGTATTGATACGTGTAACTTATACAGTCAGCCGAGCTCAGTTAAAGAAGGGATTTACAACTATCGGAGGAAGAAGCAGAGTTCAGGTGAGTTTCTAGCCCCATTTCCTTGTTATGTTTTCGGGGCTGTGTGCATACTCGATGTGAAGTGTGAATACACTTACCTTAAGTGGTAAGTGTATGCTATAGATGTTATACGAGGTATATATTTTATAATGCTTGTCGGTACGTGAACGATCTTCGGATATTGCACGTATCGCCAAGGATAGTAAATTCCAAGTGGTTGATAGTGTGTATGAGTGTTATGATGTGACTTGTTTATTACGTAAATACTGAACTGATATGAAGTGTGATATAGGCAGGTAGAGGTAGAGTGTGTTAGAAGTGGCAAGAGTCTAGTAAGGGTGTTAGTGGCATAACGTGAGCGCGTGATAGGGAAAGCCTGTACGTGCCATCGTTATTATGTGTGTATGATTGTTGATGTGACTTGCTTATTATGTAAATGATATGAAGCGTGTTGTAGACAAGTAGAGGTAGAGTGTGTTAGAATTGGCAAGAGTCTAGTAAGAGTGTTAGTGGCATAACGATAGTACGTGGTAGGGTAAGCCTATACGTGCCTTCGTTATTAAAGTGGCAAAGTGGCATAACGTTATACGTTATTAAAGTGGCAAAGTGGCATAACGTTATACGTTATTAAAGTGGCAAAGTGGCAAGGTGGTAGGTGTAAATAAGAGGCTAAGTGGTAAGGTAAGCAGGTTAGTTAGTGGACTACGTGTCTGCGGATACGTATATGATGCATGTAGTGGTTGTATGATAAGTTGCTTGATTAACTAGAACTTACTCAGCGTAGCTGACTTTTAGTATGCACGCAGGTGATCAGACCAAAGAACTAGCATAAGGATGGCACATGGCATGGATTGAACGGCTGGCATCTTAAGATGGAAGAAAAGATGTTTTAAATATAATGATTTGTTTTATAGTATCAAAGAAGAGATTGAATGTTTTGTATAGAATGCTTCAAGTAAACGTTTCGGCGAAAGTTTTAATTAACTCTGATTGCAAGAACTGTGTTTATGAGTAAATCCGACGCTAAAGTAGGGCTACCGGTTTGGGGCCTTACAAGTTGGTATCAGAGCATAAGTTCGAGAGATTTAAGCATCCTACATGCTTAGACTCGAACAGAGAATGGGATTTAAAATGAGAAAGAAAGAAGATGCCAGTTCAAGATAGCCATGTGTCGCTCAAGCAAGATCAGTAAAGGTAAAGTGTATGATTAAATGATATATGTTAATGAGAAAGAAAAGATATGTGATCGGCAGGGATAGGAATAATTGATTGTTTGATTTGACTAACTGCTTAAGTAGAACTAGCACAAAGAGACTCATAAAGGGAAGTGTATAGGACACGGAAAGCAACGTGATCAGCTAGTCACAGCTGGCCATTGTTATTACCTGTTAGCCTTGCTATCCTTGTACTAAATAGTTCCTTGAGTGATGATGTTTGTGTTTTCCCTTTTAGAATACGATGTTTGCGTTTTAATTAACGCGTGAAAGGATGGTCTATTAGCTGCTGAGGAGGTTGCAGGAGAATAAGTGGCATGTCACAGTTGTTTTATGTTTAGTAAGTTAAAGAGTGTTTTATGTTACAGTTGAACCTATGTTTGTTTAGCAAGCTTGAATGATTTCCTTTTATGTTATGAAGTACTTGTGATTTCTTGTGATTTTGTATGAACGACCTATGAAATTATCTTGAATGCGTGTTGGTTATGATAAATAGTTGTGTGAGGGTAAAGCGTCGCCTTAGGAGTTAGCGTTATTATATAAAACAAGGTTCCTAGGGAAGGTGAGATGAGACTTGGCACATTGAGGGCCTCATGGACAAGCTACCTTAATAGCTAAAACACATGATCACCGCTCGATGACTACAAGTCAGGAGTAAGAAGGATAACTCAGAAAGCAAAGGTGATTCAATAAAGTGTGCGATTATAAAGAAAAAGGTATTCCTTTTACAAAGGTATTCCTTTTAAAGAAATAAGCTAGGTTTCGGGGACGAAACCTCTTTAAGGAGGGAAGACTTGTAACATCCCGAAATTTCTAAAGTAATATTTAATATATTATTTTGTTGGGTGAAATAAACGAGTAAGTGGAATGATAATAATAATAGCAAAATATGAAGACTTAGTAGGATAATTAGATGGGATTAGATATGGACCAAAAGGAAATATGGGCCTTCGGTCCATGGGCTTAAGGGAGTATAAATACCCCCTTAAACCCCAATCCTTTCCATTCCATCCATTTATCCATCCTAATCTCTACACACCCCAAAACACACAACCCGAACCAAGATCCAAAGGCGAGGACCCAAGCTCGTTGGTGCTAGATCGTCGTGACGAACCAAAGCAACAAAACCAGCTCGTGTTCGTAGTTCGACTCATTTACGGTACATTTATATCGAGAACTTGTTCGTTTAGGTTTGGATTAGTATAGAAATGATAGATCTGTGTTTGTATGGTAAAAATGAATCCAACAAAGCTAAACTTACTGAAAATGGTTAAGATTTGATGGGTTAATCGATTGATAAAAGAACCCGTAACCTATATGCCTAAATCGCACCCCTTAAACATCGATGTTAGGCCGATTTAAGGGTTGGGGTTTGTAGGCGCTGATCAGACGATTACGTGGATACCTAAATCGAGTTATTTGGTTAAGAAACGAAGATGATTAAGTACGAACAGTAGCTGCAGCCGACAACTTCGCCTGCAAGCTAAGTTCGCCTGATGAACTTCGCCTGCAAAGCTAGGTTCGCCTGATGACAACTTCGCCTAAAAGCTAAGTTCGCCTGATGACAACTTCGCCTAAAAGCTATGTTCGCCTGATGACAGCTTCGCCTAAAAGCTAAGTTCGCCTGATGACAACTTCGCCTAAATCTAAGTTCGCCTGATGACAACTTCGCCTAAAGCTAAGTTCGCCTAAGGTTTAACTTCGCCTAGAGTCAAGTTCGATTAGAAAATAAATTAAAACGATAAGTAAAAGTAATCTAATACTAGGCCACCAGATTAAATCAGGCGAGTATTGATACGTGTAACTTATACAGTCAGCCAAGCTCAGTTAAAGAAGGGATACAACTATCGGTGGAAGAAGCAGAGTTCAGGTGAGTTTCTAGCCCCATTTCCTTGTTATGTTTTCGGGCTGTGTGCATACTCGATGTGAAGTGTGAATACACTTACCTTAAGTGGAAAGTGTATGCTATAGATGTTATACGAGGTATATATTTTATAATGCTTGTCGGTACGTGAACGATCTTCGGATATTGCACGTATCGCCAAGGATAGTAAATTCCAAGTGGTTGATAGTGTGTATGAGTGTTATGATGTGACTTGTTTATTACGTAAATACTGAACTGATATGAAGTGTGATATAGGCAGGTAGAGGTAGAGTGTGTTAGAAGTGGCAAGAGTCTAGTAAGGGTGTTAGTGGCATAACGTGAGCGCGTGATAGGGAAAGCCTGTACGTGCCATCGTTATTATGTGTTTATGATTGTTGATGTGACTTGCTTATTATGTAAATGATATGAAGCGTGTTGTAGACAAGTAGAGGTAGAGCGTGTTAGAAGTGGCAAGAGTCTAGTAAGAGTGTTAGTGGCATAACGATAGTACGTGGTAGGGTAAGCCTATACGTGCCTTCGTTATTAAAGTGGCAAAGTGGCATAACGTTATACGTTATTAAAGTGGCAAAGTGGCATAACGTTATACGTTATTAAAGTGGCAAAGTGGCATAACGTTATACGTTATTAAAGTGGCAAAGTGGCAAGGTGGTAGGTGTAAATAAGAGGCTAAGTGGTAAGGTAAGCAGGTTAGATAGTGGACTACGTGTCTGCGGATACGTATATGATGCATGTAGTGGTTGTATGATAAGTTGCTTGATTAACTAGAACTCACTCAGCGTAGCTGACTTTTAGTATGCACGCAGGTGATCAGACCAAAGAACTAGCATGAGGATGGCACATGGCATGGATTGAACGGCTGGCATCTTAAGACGGAAGAAAAGATGTTTTAAATATAATGATTTGTTTTATAGTATCAAAGAAGAGATTGAATGTTTTGTATCGAATGCTTCAAGTAAACGTTTCCGCGGAAGTTTTAATTAACTCTGATTGCAAGAACTGTGTTTATGAGTAAATCCGACGCTAAAGTAGGGCTACCGGTTTGGGGCCTTACAATTTAGAAATACCTTGCCTGACTAGACCGAGTTTGATCCCCTAGCCCGCCTCACTCGACTTTTGATTGTCTCTGACTAATCCAGGCCTACTTGGAAAAAGTTTCCAAGGTAGGGTTCCAAGGACCGACTAGTCGCGGACTAGACGACCTCGGAATCCGATTTTTTCAACACTGCTTACTACCTTTGAGTTCATCTTCGACACACCGCATACCCTACCACCCTAACGGCCTCATGACCATCATATTCCTTTACTTAATGACAACTAACCCGCTAACGTAAAACCTTACCGGTATCCTCACTTTCATAAACGAGTAATGACCCAATTGACTGATGAAAAGCTTCAGGATGAGATTATTAGATCTAGCCAAAGTCCTTTTTCCTCACCAATATTATTGGTTAAATAAAGGATGGTACTTGGCATTTTTGTTTCGACTACTGAGATCTAAATACAGTCACAATCCGTGATCATTTTCCAATCTCAACCATTGATGAACTCTTGGATGAGCTTAATGGTGCCACTTGTAACATCACGAAAATTCGATTCAAAAATGTCAAACTTCCAAAGTCAAGGGACCAAATATGCCAAATTCCAAACTCCAAGGTTGAAAATAAAAATTATGATTCTTTGGCCATCGCGATACACGACGGCCTTAGGATCAAGGTTATCGCGTATCGCGATGACCTGTCTGACACAATGTGACACGTGGCAAGCGGTGGCACAGTGTGTCGCCACGTGGCAACACGTCCGCCAAGTTTCACCACGTGTCTCCACGCGGCATAACGCCTGCCACGTGTCGCCACGTGGCAGGTCTACGTGGTGACTCAACTAGCCTACATCGCGATACATCAGCTCTCATATCTCTCTCTAGAATTCCAAACTCCAAGGTTGAAAATAAAAATTATGATTCTTTGGCCATCGCGATACACGACGGCCTTAGGATCAAGGTTATCGCGTATCGCGATGACCTGTCTGACACAATGTGACACGTGGCAAGCGGTGGCACAGTGTGTCGCCACGTGGCAACACGTCCGCCAAGTTTCACCACGTGTCTCCACGCGGCATAACGCCTGCCACGTGTCGCCACGTGGCAGGTCTACGTGGTGACTCAACTAGCCTACATCGCGATACGCGACAGGCTGGTCAAGGAGGCCGTCGCGTATCGCGACGGGCTCCAAAAATTTGTCTATAAATAGCGGCCATGGGGTTCTTCATTTCCCACACCAAACATCAGCTCTCATATCTCTCTCTAGAATATGCACTCTCTCTCTCTAAAATTACCTCGAAGTTCGTGCCCTGATTCCTCGATAAACTTACCCTTGAATCCTCGATATTCGTGCCATATTTCAACAACATTCCAACAACAAAGGTGTTGCCATCTCGACGTCCCGATGATTGCCTCGTAAAGCGTGCCGATGGGTAGAGAAACATTGGTGTACTTCGTTGTGCGTGTCGAGGAGAAGTATTGATCGAGAAGAGTTGAAAAAGAGTGAAAGACGTTGGAGTGCTGCTCAAATTTCTAGGGTTATTATAAGCCGAAAAAGGTAGACATAATGCCCGAATAAAATAATAATAAAATATTATAAAGGCTTAAAACCTAAAGTCGAGGAAATACTCGATACCTCGATAAAACAAAAGGAAAATATAACAAAGAAAAGAAAAGAAAGGATATATGAATAAGATATCTATATGTGTGATTATTCTTTGTTATAAATATTATTTAAGTAATAATGAGTATTCTTATATAATAAAAAAATAATACGTTTCTTAAAGAAAAAGAAACGTAGGGTTTTGTAAAAAAACTAATGGTTTATAATATTAATTCTTAAGTTTATAAATTGTATTTTTTTTAACTTGATTATTCCTAAGCTAAGATGGGCCAAGACTTACGTGGTCTTGAGGGGTGATTAAGTAAAAGAAAATATTTTAGCGACAGCATATTCACCAGCATTCGTTGCTGACGTATTTTCTTAACATTTTGCAGGTAATCAAGAATAGGGCTTGAAGAACGAAGTGCTCATTATTTCGATGGCTCGGATATTTTGTTAACTTAAAGATTAAAAAAATGGTGGTTTTGTAAATTGTAAACAAGTAAACTGTAAATGAAACTTTCGTTCCATCTTTTGTAATATAAATTTTTACAACTTTAATCCACATATTTTATAAGTGTTACGCTATTTAATCGTAACTCTGATTTATATACAAATGTGGTACCAACTGTTGGTCGCACTCCTAGGCCTTAGAAGGGGGTGTGACAGGTTGGTATCAGAGCCATCGATCTTAGAGAATTGGGTATTAAAAGATAATACCCAAGCTTCGATCCAAGCATAGGAAAAATATTTTACTTTTTTATTTGAATAGGGATAAGTGGCTGGTAACCCTTTCTTTCCCTCTCCTCATTCTAGACCACCCAACGTAGATGTCTTTCAAAGAATTAATCGAAGGTTATGATCGTGAAGCAAGATGAGCCGAAATCTATTACTCATCTCCATAAGACAAAATGTGCGAAGACTATTATGAGGCATTTTTTAATCCCGACGTAGAGCATGATTTAACCAAACCATTCCAGTATCCCGGTACAGAACAAAACACACCAAGTTAAACATATCAAGCACCAAGACACTTCAGCTATCATCCGTCAAGCTTACCCATGTATCAACCATCCGAAGTCCCAACGTATCATCCTTCCGAAGTTCCTACCTACCAACCATCTGAGGTCCCGTCATACTACCCATCTGGTGTTCCGATATACTGTAACGATTCCGGTAAATCCAGGTATACCCTAGCCGGTATATACTATTTACGTGTCATTTAATATTGATTATATGAGTTATAGTACGTTTATACGAGTATATATGATTCATAGTACGAATCATACTCGATTATATAGTGAATCGTATTGGAATTACAATTAACCAATGAACGATTATTGAAACCCGAACGAATCGGGAATTACATTATAGACGAAGCATATAATGTTTAGTGATGTTTTCGAAGTATTAATGCTTCGGGATAAGTGAATTATAGCACAGAACAAGGATTTCGATTTATTAGTACGTCGATACGATAAACGAAACCTTTAACATCAAACCAAGCAAGAGACGATCGATCAAACCGAAAAAGATGCACAAAGACCGACAATACGATGTTTTAAGTCATTTAACGTCATGATTTAAGTTTTTAAAGTTTTTAAATCAGTTTTATGTAAATTTTATTTTTAACCCGAAAAACAACCATTTTAGGCTCGTTTTAAGCCGAATTACGAGTTTAAACGAGAAACGAACTGAACCAGATTATCCACAACATTATCCGGATTGCGTAATCCGAATATGTGGCTTAGAATGGATTTGTGGGACCCACCCCCACCCATTACATGGACCGATCGGCCCTAGGGTTCCCAAAATATCATTCCATTTCTTTTTTTTACAACAAAAACTCTCTCAAACTCTCCAAACCCTTCAAGCATTCATCCAAATCCATCATTTCTAACCAAGATTTGAAGGTATAAACATGTTTTTAATGCTTGATTCTTGTTTCTAATTCTATAATCTTGAGAAAAGGAGGTTTCATGTGAAAAATGGGTGAAAACCCGAGATGAAACCGATTCTCGTGTGATCAAGGGATGTATACAAGCTATACAAAGGATCTTGATCCAAGTAATTAGTTATAAGAGTTTAGAATGAAATTTTACGGTTGAAATCTTGTAAAAATGAGTTTCCATGTGAAAGACGGGTGAAAACCCGAGATGAAACCGACTCTTGCATGATCAAGAGATGTATACATGTTATACAAGGGATCTTGGTCCAAGAAATGAGTAAAAAGAGTCGAGAACGGATTTTTACGGTTAAAACCTTTGTTTTTATATCAAAACCGACACTATGAAAGAAATGGTTTGATTGTTGGTGTAACTTGCTTGGTATAGTGTTATTGTGCTTGTAAGTGTTGTATCTAGTGGCTAGTAAAGGCTAGAAACCAAGATCCTTGCGATCTAACGCTAGAAAACACAAGATAGTTCGGTTTTCGTGTGATTTAGTGAGTTTGGACAGATTGTAGTGTACTTAGAGTCGGGTCACGAAATTTCACAGAGATGATCTACACATGAAAATATGAGATCTGTGAATTTTTGGTAATTTTTGGATAAAAGATGAATATTTGGTGAATTTAATGCTCGGTTTTGGCCAAAAATGGTGAAAAATAGCTAAACTTGATGAAAAATTCTGAAAAATTTAGGATACGCTTTTTATAACATATAAAGGTCACACACAAAATTTGAGCTCAGTTGGAAAAGTCTAAGGGGGCTTTTCGGTAAAACGAGTTCTAGGGCTTCCTAGCTCGGTTTTTGTGAAAATGGCTTGAAATATGAGTTTTGGGTTCTGGAAAAATTCCAGGGAGTCATGAGAATGGGAAGGATCATCCTGGAAAAATTTGGGATTTTTCTAAAGTCTTTTGGTATTTTTGACATATTTAGTGTTTTAATAATGTTTAAAAATAGATAAATAAATGAAAATATAAAAAAATAAATCTGGAAAATTTTTGTAAAATTTATTACTGTCAAAATAAGTTTTGTGCAAAATCTCAAGACCCGAGACTAAACGGGTAATTATTTGTGCTAAAAAGGACATAAAAACAAATTTTTAAAGCTTAAAACTTGTAAACCGGCAAAACTCGCATAAGCGAGCTGACTGGTATATAAAAACCTAAAAATAGACCATTTTCATAATACTAAGTAAATTAAATAAAACAAAATCATCCGAAAATAATTCGGATGATTTGGGTAATTTTACCCGATTTTACTGTTTCCGGCACCTAAATGACGGAAACGGGCCCCGCGGCCAAACGGGGTGTCCAAACCGAGCTCTAAATTCATCACTTTAACTAAAATAACAGTCAAACACCATTTTTGGGTTAAGTGTGAATAAACTCATTTTTGAAACTAAAAACGGATGACCGTGCTAGGCACGCAAATCAAGGAAAACATAAAAATGATAATTTTGACCGTCCGACTCTAAGTAATGGCACAATCTGAGTCCTTAGAAGTGTCACGAGGTTAACATTGTCCCCGGATCGAGTACAGTACTGGGTTAACAATGTCCCCAGATGTACCGGTTAATACGGATTTAATTTATGGGAATTATATAGTAACGACTTAGATATTATATTACAGATCCAGGCACGTAGCTGTTCATTGTATTACCCACCGACTCACAAAAAGGTGAGTTTTCACGAGCCCCTTTTACTGAACTGTTTTAAATATTTTCCCGGGGCGGAAAACATGTCTTTGTTAAAATATTTAAGTACATACCGATCGTATGGAAACACTTGTATATTTATATATATATGGTTTGATGCATAGAATATATAAATTGTTTATCGTGTGGGATTGTTCTGGGGTAACAAAGTTCCCAGAGGTGGTTATTGTTCTGGGGTAACATAGTTCCCAGAGGTTATTATTATTGTTCTGGGGTAACATAGTTCCCATAGGTTATTATTATTGTTCTGGGGTAACATAGTTCCCAGAGGTTATTATTATTGTTCTGGGGTAACATAGTTCCCAGAGGTTATTATTGTTCTGGGGTAACATAGTTCCCAGAGGTGGTTATTGTTCTGGGGTAACATAGTTCCCAGAGGTTATTATTGTTCTGGGGTAACATAGTTCCCAGAGGTGATTATTGTTCTGGGGTAACATAGTTCCCAGAGGTTATTATTGTTCTGGGGTAACATAGTTCCCAGAGGTGATTATTGTTCTGGGGTAACATAGTTCCCAGAGGTTATTGTTCTGGGGTAACATAGTTCCCAGGGGTTATTATTGTTCTGGGGTAACTTAGTTCCCAGAGGTTATAAATGTTTTGGGGAAACATAGTTCCCCGCATAATTACATTGTTTAATAAATTATTATTAAAATGATCTGTCAGTGTTTATTTAAATTAGTGAAACTCACCAACTATTCGTAGTTGACCCGTTTTCTTTACATGTTTTCTAGGTATGCCCAAGTTGGAATGATTGATATGTGCTTAATGATCTGTGCTACTTGTTGGAAGCTTGCTGATCTATATTTTGTAATGAATATATAAATGTCTTATCGGTAAAATTTGTGTGTAACACCTAGACAGTAACGAAACTAGCAACAATGTAATATGATATTAATTAATGTAGTGGTATTTTCTTTATAAGCAATGCTGTTGATATCAGATGTGTCTGTTGCATCCCGTGTACGTTTCCGCTGCGGTTACGGGGTGTTACAGAACTTGGTATCAGAGCCATTGGTTATAAAGAATTAGGATGTCTGAAAGAGATACCTAAAATATAACCAGTAGCTCAAATATTATAGGATCTGAATATCAACTAATAATTTATTGTGACGGGATCTGGATGAACTTGGATGGGCAAGTGAGTTATTATGGTCCGGAACATAATAACAGACTTGTCTGCACGGGAGAATTCAGGGGAAGTCACGAGGAACTTTAAATTGGTAAAATTGGCAACATATGTGTAAATATATGATAATATTATTATGTGGTAAAGTTGTATAAATAAGTATGCATTAAATTGATTATGAATTACACTATGGAAAGAACTATATGCTTGTTAACTTGTGTGCAGGTAAAAATGTCAAGCCCGCATAGCTTATCAGTAGAGGAGGATCCGGAGGAGGTTAGCCCCGGAAACTCCGGGAGCTTACACGTGTCTTCCGACTCCGAGCCTAGCGAGGCGAGTCACAGGAGCTCGAGCCAGTCCTCCCCGGCCCGGATCGTCAGATCCCCTACTCCACTCGCACCGCAGGCCACCTCTGTCCCTCCGGGATTTGGTCCTCGCCTTACGGCTCGGATCAGCATTCCGCGTGTCCCACCGACCTCTCCCCCACCCCGACCTGCTACTCGTCGGGGAGAGTCCTCATCTCAGCCCGAGCCGATGGCTCTACCTGTCTGGGGCCATCCGAGACAGGAACGGGATGCGGCAGCCTGGCTACGAGTGCTCACAGAGCAAGTAAATGAGCACTCAGCCGCCCTGACCGTGGGGGTACAGAGACGGGTGTACCTTGGTGACCGCATACTGGATTGCCAGTATGCAATCGACCGGTTGACAAGGGAGTGCTCGTACTCCCTATTGATGGTTCAGCGGTTAGAGGCGTGGCTTCGGGGAGTGATGGCAGTAGTGGTGGCGTTGGTGGCAGTGATGATGTGGTGGGCATACCACCGTGTTTAGTAGTTATGTTTGGATGGGGATAGACAGGGACCATTTTTTTTGATACTCTGTGTAAGTAGTTAGTGGTGATACTAACACGGAGTGAATCTTGTTTAGTTATGATACAACCACTGGCCCCTAGGGTGGGTCTCTTTTGGGGCATATCTTTATAGATACTTTTGGGTATCATTCAAGCACTGACCCTTTTACGGGTTATGTCGAGATGATACCGACATAGGGCCCTTGTATTAAAACTTAGTTGTGTAATGTTGACTGGAAAGTATGTAAACTGATGTTGTGTAATATGTATCAATGTTTACTAATGAATGAAATATGTATTGTGTTTTATAATTTGAGATGGTATTGATTATATGTATTTCTTGATGTTGTGTAGAATGGCACCGAAACGATCAACGAAAACATCGGAAGTAGATGTGAGCCGTTTGATTGCTCAACAGTTGGAGACGGCGATACCGGATATAGTATCGCGCATCGCCGCCAGTATTAATAACTCGACCAATCCAACCCCTCCGAGCAATCAAACGCCCATAAATAATGACGGGGAACAAAATGCTAATCCTCCAAGGAATGATAACACTATTCCGAGTAATGACGCACCGCCTAGGGTGGTCGTTACTGACAGCAATGGCCCTATACCTACGGTAGAGACAAACCGTACTGAACCAATTCGTACATCCAGGGGATGTTCGATCAAGGATTTTATGTTGTGCAAGCCATTAGAGTTTAGCGGGTCTGAAGGACCGAATGGGTTAGTTAAATGGATAGAGAAAATAGAATCAGTGGTGAATATTAACAACTGTCCCGAGGATTGTGTCGTTAAGTACGCCACTTGTACATTCACCGACCATGCCTTGACATGGTGGAACACCATAGTACAGACTCGAGGTCAGGCGGCGACAAACCGCATGACCTGGACAGAGTTAAGGCTCTCGTTTTGGAACATTTCTGCCCAAAGAATGAATTACAGAAACTGGAAAATGAGTTGTGGAACCTGGAAATGCAGGGGGCGGATCATTTGGGATATACAAACCGGTTCAATGAGCTGTCACGATTAGTACCATGGTTGGTCACCCCAGAGGCAAAAAGGGTGGAGCGTTATATTTGGGGACTAACTCCAGTAGTGAGGAGTATAGTTAACGCGGGGGGACACCAGACGTATGAGGGTGCAGTGACACAGGCCGGTATTGTCACGTATGATTTCTTAAGGAGTGGATCACTAAAGGTGACAGGAGAGTCTGCTGGGGGAAAGCGAGGTACGTATGACAATAGGATCCGGGAGAAGCAGCAAGGTAAACGGGCTAGACCCACTGCCCAGAACTACGCTATGAATAGTTCGGGCGGAAGGCAAGAACCGCAGAAGGGAACGTTTCCTAAGTGTGGGAAATGTGGTTACCACCATGGTGGCGTGTGCAAAGAGGTGGTGTGCCACCGGTGCGGCAGGATTGGGCACACAGCACCAAAATGTAGGACAAACCTGAACAACCTAAATCGACAACCGCAACCAATTCGTGCTCAACCATTTAGGACCCAACCAGCCCTGCAGCAAAACCCGCAAGGAAACCAAATGATGACCACTAGCCGTGCCTGCTACGAATGCGGCAGCACGGATCACTTCAAAAGAAACTGCCCGAAACTGAACCAAGGGGGAAACGGGAAACAACCCACGGGTCAGGCATCGTCGTCCAACCCGGCGAGAAGCTGAGCTTTCGTGATAGGGGCGAGCGAAGCACGCCAGGACCCCAGCGTAGTGACAGGTACATTCCTTGTTTCTGACCATTACGCTTCAGTATTATTTGATACGGGTGCTGATAGAAGTTTTGTCTCCGTTAAATTCCTATTAATAGCAAACATGCCGGTTAGTGAATCCATAGAACCCTATACCGTAGAAGTCGCTAACGGTAAGACCATGATAGTCAATCAAATCGTTCGGAATTGTCCTTTTATTCTAAACGAACAATCCTTTCTGATTGACTTGTTACCGGTAGAACTGGGTAGTTTTGATGTGATAGTGGGAATGGATTGGTTGGCACGTAACAGGGTAGAAATAAACTGTGAAAAGATAACCGTCAAGATCCGGGTGTCGGATAACGAGGAGGTATTAGTGCAGGGAGAAAAATCCGGCACCATGATACCATTTATATCCCACCTCAAGGTGTTGAAATATATACGTCAGGGATGTGTGGCGTATCTAGCGAGCCTGACAGCCGCTGATTCTGAGGAAAAACGGGTGGACGATATTCCCGTGGTACGCGAATTTCCACAAGTTTTTCCAGAGGAACTTCCTGGATTACCGCCAACCCGACAGGTCGAATTCAGAATCGATCTGTTACCACAAGCTGGCCCTGTTGCTAAGGCCCCTTACAGACTTGCACCGTCCGAGATGCAAGAATTATCCAACCAGTTGCAGGAATTGTGGGATAAGGGATTTATTCGTCCCAGCTATTCCCCGTGGGGTGCACCTGTACTATTTGTGAAAAAGAAGGACGGAAGCCTTCGAATGTGCATTGACTACAGGGAATTGAACAAATTAACCATCAAAAATAGGTATCCTCTTCCCCGAATCGATGATTTGTTCGACCAACTACAAGGTGCGAGCTATTTCTCAAAGATTGATCTTAGATCGGGATACCACCAAGTTAAAATTCAGGAGGAGGATATCCCAAAAACCGCGTTTCGGACTCGCTACGGCCACTACGAATTTTTAGTTATGCCTTTTGGACTAACAAATGCGCCAGCGGTGTTCATGGATCTCATGAACCGAGTCTGTAAACCCTATCTTGACAAATTCGTCATCGTGTTTATTGACGATATTTTGATATACTCGAAGAGTAAAGAAGAACACGAACGACATTTGAGGTTAATTTTGGAACTTTTAGATCAGGAGAAGTTGTATGCAAAATTCTCCAAATGTAACTTCTGGTTACAAGAAGTGCAATTCCTTGGTCACATTATAAATCATCAAGGAATACACGTCGATCCAAGTAAGATTGAAGCAATTAAGAATTGGCAAGCACCTAAATCTCCAAAGGAAATCCGCCAATTCTTAGGCTTAGCTGGGTACTATCGTCGATTTATTGAGAATTTTTCCAGCATTGCCCAACCTTTAACCCTGCTGACCCAAAAGGATCGAAGGTATGATTGGGGTGAAGAGCAGGAAGCGGCGTTTCAAACGCTAAAGCAAAGATTGTGCCAAGCGCCAATCTTAAGTCTCCCCGACGGAGACGATGGATTTGTTGTATATTGTGACGCATCCCGTAAAGGGTTAGGATGCGTGTTGATGCAAAATAAAAAGGTCATAGCCTATGCGTCTCGACAGTTAAAAGTTCATGAGAAAAATTACACTACTCACGACCAAGAACTGGGAGCAGTCATCTTTGCACTTAAAATCTGGAGGCACTATCTCTACGGTACAAAGTGCACCATCTTCACTGATCATAAAAGTTTGCAACACATATTCGATCAGAAAGAACTGAATATGAGACAACGAAGGTGGGTCGAGTTACTAAGTGACTATGACTGTGATATCCGATATCACCCCGGCAAGGCTAACGTCGTAGCCGATGCCTTGAGTAGGAAAGATCGAGTTAAGCCACTACGCGTGCGAGCGTTGGGAATGATAGTCCAATCGAGCCTTTCGGATTTGATTCGAGTCGCTCAACGCGAGGCGTTGAAAGAGGACCAATTGGATAAAGAAGGACTTTACGGGAATGAGAAGAATTTCGAACAGCGTGTGGACGAAATTCTCTATTTCAAAAATCGGATTTGGATCCCGACCCTCCATGACCTTCGTGATTTGATCATGGATGAAGCGCATAAATCGAAATATTCCATACATCCGGGATCAGATAAAATGTACAAGGATGTGAAAGAATTTTACTGGTGGCCAGGTATGAAAAAGAATATAGCCACATACGTCGGCAAGTGTACGACGTGTGCGAGAGTTAAGGCGGAGCACCAGAAACCCTCGGGAATGCTACAACAGCCGGAAATTCCCGAATGGAAGTGGGAGCAGATCACAATGGATTTTGTGACACATCTCCCCAAGACACCCCGAGGTCATGATGCGATTTGGGTAATCGTGGATCGATTAACCAAATCGGCACATTTTATTCCGATTAGGAATACTTTTAACACTGAGAGACTTGCGCAGATTTATATAAATGAAATAGTGTCTCGTCATGGCATCCCCATCTCGATCATCTCCGATAGGGATAGCCATTTCACCTCCAAACTTTGGCAAGCTGTCCAAGAAGCATTGGGAACACGTATTGACCTAAGCACAGCTTACCACCCTCAGACCGATGGTCAGTCTGAGAGGACCATTCAAACTTTGGAGGATTTGCTTCGTGCTTGCGTACTGGACTTTAAGGGAAATTGGGATCAACATCTCCCACTCGTTGAATTTTCCTATAATAACAGTTATCACAGCAGTATAAAGGCAGCACCTTATGAAGCATTGTATGGGCGGAAGTGCCGATCACCACTTTGCTGGTCTGAAGTGGGTGACCCGCAGGTCATTAGATCGGATCTGGTCCAGGAGACGACCAGCAAGGTTCTTGAAATTAAGAACAACCTAAAAGCCGCGCGGGACCGGCAGAAGAGTTATGCCGATACCCGTCGAAAACCGTTGTCATTTGAGAAGGGTGAAAAAGTATATTTGAAAGTATCCCCTTGGAAAGGAGTGGTCAGATTTGGCAAGGCGGGGAAGTTAGCCCCCAGATACATTGGACCATTCGACATCACTGCAAAAATCGGTCCGGTAGCTTACCGATTAGAACTGCCTGAGGAACTAAGTGCAGTTCATAACGTGTTTCATGTGTCAAATTTGAAAAGATGTCTGGCGGATGAGACATCGGTGTTACCCTTAGAGGGTGTTCAAATAAATGATAAGCTCAACTTCGTAGTGGAGCCCATTGAAATAGTGGACGGTAAGATCAAGCAACTTAGACACAATAAGATCTCGTTGGTCAAAGTTAGATGGAATTCGCAACGAGGCCCAGAATTTACTTGGGAACGAAAGGATGAATTTCGGAAGAAATACCCCCACCTATTTCCTCAAAAGGAAGTAGTTGACGTGTAAAATTTCGAGGACGAAATTTTTATAACGGGGGGAGAATGTAACGATTGCGGCAAATCCAGGTATACTCTAGCCGGTATATACTATTTACATGTCATTTAATATTGATTATATGAGTTATAGTACGTTTATACGAGTATATATGATTCATAGTACGAATCATACTCGATTATATAGTGAATCGTATTGGAATTACAATTAACCAATGAACGATTATTGAAACCCGAACGAATCGGGAATTACATTATAGACGAAGCATATAATGTTTAGTGATGTTTTCGAAGTATTAATGCTTCGGGATAAGTGAATTATAGCACAGAACAAGGATTTCGATTTATTAGTACGTCGATACGATAAACGAAACCTTTAACATCAAACCAAGCAAGAGACGATCGATCAAACCGAAAAAGATGCACAAAGACCGACAATACGATGTTTTAAGTCATTTAACGTCATGATTTAAGTTTTTAAAGTTTTTAAATCAGTTTTATGTAAATTTTATTTTTAACCCGAAAAACAACCATTTTAGGCTCGTTTTAAGCCGAATTACGAGTTTAAACGAGAAACGAACTGAACCAGATTATCCACAACATTATCCGGATTGCGTAATCCGAATATGTGGCTTAGAATGGATTTGTGGGACCCACCCCCACCCATTACATGGACCGATCGGCCCTAGGGTTCCCAAAATATCATTCCATTTCTTTTTTTTACAACAAAAACTCTCTCAAACTCTCCAAACCCTTCAAGCATTCATCCAAATCCATCATTTCTAACCAAGATTTGAAGGTATAAACATGTTTTTAATGCTTGATTCTTGTTTCTAATTCTATAATCTTGAGAAAAGGAGGTTTCATGTGAAAAATGGGTGAAAACCCAAGATGAAACCGATTCTCGTGTGATCAAGGGATGTATACAAGCTATACAAAGGATCTTGATCCAAGTAATTAGTTAAAAGAGTTTAGAATGAAATTTTACGGTTGAAATCTTGTAAAAATGAGTTTCCATGTGAAAGACGGGTGAAAACCCGAGATGAAACCGACTCTTGCATGATCAAGAGATGTATACATGTTATACAAGGGATCTTGGTCCAAGAAATGAGTAAAAAGAGTCGAGAACGGATTTTTACGGTTAAAACCTTTGTTTTTATATCAAAACCGACACTATGAAAGAAATGGTTTGATTGTTGGTGTAACTTGCTTGGTATAGTGTTATTGTGCTTGTAAGTGTTGTATCTAGTGGCTAGTAAAGGCTAGAAACCAAGATCCTTGCGATCTAACGCTAGAAAACACAAGATAGTTCGGTTTTCGTGTGATTTAGTGAGTTTGGACAGATTGTAGTGTACTTAGAGTCGGGTCACGAAATTTCACAGAGATGATCTACACATAAAAATATGAGATCTGTGAATTTTTGGTAATTTTTGGATAAAAGATGAATATTTGGTGAATTTAATGCTCGGTTTTGGCCAAAAATGGTGAAAAATAGCTAAACTTGATGAAAATTCTGAAAAATTTAGGATACGCTTTTTATAACATATAAAGGTCACACACAAAATTTGAGCTCAGTTGGAAAAGTCTAAGGGGGCTTTTCGGTAAAACGAGTTCTAGGGCTTCCTAGCTCGGTTTTTGTGAAAATGGCTTGAAATATGAGTTTTGGGTTCTGGAAAAATTCCAGGGAGTCATGAGAATGGGAAGGATCATCCTGGAAAAATTTGGGATTTTTCTAAAGTCTTTTGGTATTTTTGACATATTTAGTGTTTTAATAATGTTTAAAAATAGATAAATAAATGAAAATATAAAAAAATAAATCTGGAAAATTTTTGTAAAATTTATTACTGTCAAAATAAGTTTTGTGCAAAATCTCAAGACCCGAGACTAAACGGGTAATTATTTGTGCTAAAAAGGACATAAAAACAAATTTTTAAAGCTTAAAACTTGTAAACCGGCAAAACTCGCATAAGCGAGCTGACTGGTATATAAAAACCTAAAAATAGACCATTTTCATAATACTAAGTAAATTAAATAAAACAAAATCATCCGAAAATAATTCGGATGATTTGGGTAATTTTACCCGATTTTACTGTTTCCGGCACCTAAATGACGGAAACGGGCCCCGCGGCCAAACGGGGTGTCCAAACCGAGCTCTAAATTCATCACTTTAACTAAAATAACAGTCAAACACCATTTTTGGGTTAAGTGTGAATAAACTCATTTTTGAAACTAAAAACGGATGACCGTGCTAGGCACGCAAATCAAGGAAAACATAAAAATGATAATTTTGACCGTCCGACTCTAAGTAATGGCACAATCTGAGTCCTTAGAAGTGTCACGGGGTTAACATTGTCCCCGGATCGAGTACAGTACTGGGTTAACAATGTCCCCAGATGTACCGGTTAATACGGATTTAATTTATGGGAATTATATAGTAACGACTTAGATATTATATTACAGATCCAGGCACGTAGCTGTTCATTGTATTACCCACCGACTCACAAAAAGGTGAGTTTTCACGAGCCCCTTTTACTGAACTGTTTTAAATATTTTCCCGGGGCGGAAAACATGTCTTTGTTAAAATATTTAAGTACATACCGATCGTATGGAAACACTTGTATATTTATATATATATGGTTTGATGCATAGAATATATAAATTGTTTATCGTGTGGGATTGTTCTGGGGTAACAAAGTTCCCAGAGGTGGTTATTGTTCTGGGGTAACATAGTTCCCAGAGGTTATTATTATTGTTCTGGGGTAACATAGTTCCCAGAGGTTATTATTATTGTTCTGGGGTAACATAGTTCCCAGAGGTTATTATTATTGTTCTGGGGTAACATAGTTCCCAGAGGTTGTTCCCAGAGGTGGTTATTGTTCTGGGGTAACATAGTTCCCAGAGGTGGTTATTGTTCTGGGGTAACATAGTTCCCAGAGGTTATTATTGTTCTGGGGTAACATAGTTCCCAGAGGTGATTATTGTTCTGGGGTAACATAGTTCCCAGAGGTTATTATTGTTCTGGGGTAACATAGTTCCCAGAGGTGATTATTGTTCTGGGGTAACATAGTTCCCAGAGGTTATTGTTCTGGGGTAACATAGTTCCCAGGGGTTATTATTGTTCTGAGGTAACTTAGTTCCCAGAGGTTATAAATGTTTTGGGGAAACATAGTTCCCCGCATAATTACATTGTTTAATAAATTATTATTAAAATGATCTGTCAGTGTTTATTTAAATTAGTGAAACTCACCAACTATTCGTAGTTGACCCGTTTTCTTTACATGTTTTCTAGGTATGCCCAAGTTGGAATGATTGATATGTGCTTAATGATCTGTGCTACTTGTTGGAAGCTTGCTGATCTATATTTTGTAATGAATATATAAATGTCTTATCGGTAAAATTTGTGTGTAACACCTAGACAGTAACGAAACTAGCAACAATGTAATATGATATTAATTAATGTAGTGGTATTTTCTTTATAAGCAATGCTGTTGATATCAGATGTGTCTGTTGCATCCCGTGTAAGTTTCCGCTGCGGTTACGGGTGTTACATATACCTACCACCGAATTCTCACCCTTCATAACGTTTTCCTCTCCAACCGACCAATCAAAGAGGAACCCCAATCTCCGTCATCAGATTGGATGAAATGCCACTCAGATAAACGAAGATGGCATACGGGAACATCTACCATGGACTCTGCTGACTCACGTCTCAACAAAGAGGGACCATCTCACAAGCCCAAAATGAGGGTAATGATGTCGTACGAGAGTTTCCACATGCCCGCAATGTCAAAAGAGACTGCCCAAATAATGGAAGAAGAGGACCCGGAAGAAGAGGAAACCGAAGAAGACCCAGAGAAAGAATACCCCGATAATCCGAATGAGGTGACGAAACCGATGGAATAGCCATACTCTCATCAGAATCCAAGTTATGGTTCTGTCGATCTCTACATACAATTTCTTCAAGAAATCAAGGGCAAAGCATCATCAAGCTTCCCACCGTACCAAGGAAAGATCCCATCAATTGAAAATCAAGCGAATGAAATCCGAGAGCAGAATGAGGCTGCCAAAGCTTTCTTCAACTACCAATCCGACGTGACTGCATCACCATATCCGGACCCGAAGAACCATTTCAACGTTGTCATGATGGGGTACCGTGATCCACCACCCCACTACGGATATCCCAATGACATCCCTCAGTCACAGGAGGAGCATCTAGATGGAGCTTTACATGAAATGGATGAACTGAGAAAGAAGATAGCAGTTGATGGGAAGAAAAAGAAGCAGATAGGAGAGACGCTTCTTCGAAAATGCAACAAGTTAACCAAAGTCATGAAGAAATTTATGAAGGATTAAAGGATGAGTGATGAAGAGATGGAGTTGTGAAGAAGTTGTGTGTTTATTGTAATCTTTGTGTAATGTGTGTAATAAGGATAGGTCTATATATATATATATCAAATAAATGATATATATATATATATATATATATATATATATATATATATATATAATCTTGTATAAATAAAAATGTATATCATGTTATGATATATGTTATGAAATAAATAAACTTGTGTTTACAAGAAAAGTAATTTGTTAAAATACAGATAAAAGATTGAAAAAGAAAAAAAAATGTCTCATCAAAGCAACAATTTTGAGGCTTCCCGAAAGGAAGCTGATAATAGAAAAGAAAAAGGGAAAGATCCCGAAAAAGAACAAGAAGAACCAATCCTCGATAAGTATAAGAATCAAATTCAACGAATGATCAAAGATGCGGTTATAGAAGAATCCGAAGCTAGATCCCAATCTAGGAAATCTAGAAAATCACAATATGTTAACCCTTCTCAAAAATCTATCTCTAAACCTCGTTCTAGACCATCTCATCTAGAAGAAAGTGTTCATGAGTCAAATGCCAATGGTGGAATCCGTCGAGAGTTTAAGAAATTGAAGATTGGAGGATGTTTGTTTAAAGATTTCAAGTACTATGGACCGAAGGATTTCATGGTGACAAAGGAGCCATCACAACCGTGAGGTGGATTGAAGAAATGGAGTCGATTGTGATAATAAGTAAATTTTCCGAGCAAGAGAAAATTCAATATTCTGCCCTCATGTTTAAAGGTGAAGCCTTAGAATGGTGGAACACACTATTTCTGAGTAGAGGATGGGTGATGATGTACAATCTATCTTGGGGAGAGTTTAAGGAGATGTTAATGGCAAAGTTTTGTCCAACGCATGAGACTGATCAAATTCAAACCAAATTTCTAAATCACAAAGTCATTGGAACGAATCTTCGTGAGTACAACACTAAATTCCACGAATATTGTCGCTTGGTTCTCCAGCTGGTTACACCTGAATCCAGCAAAGTTACACGTTATATTTGGGGATTACCACAAGAAATTCATGACATGGTGAGGTCTCACTTGCCACAAACCGCCGATTCCGCGATGGAATTGGCTGGTTATTTGATGGGTGGAATGATCCGTAACAAGGAAGAAGATGAGAAGGTCGTAACAACACAAGATCCGAAGAAAGGAGGAAGCAACCGTTTCAAGGGTAAAGGAGTTGACCAACGAAGGTTTGGCTTCAACCCCAACATTCCAGAATGTAAAATCTGTAAGAAATATCATAGGGGTAGATGCCTTTTAACTCCGTCGGTCAGTGAATCGTGTCATAGAACCGGCCACGCAACGGCCGATTGTTGGAAGAAAAAGATGACCTATTACAACTGCAAAGAAATGGAACATCTTATTTTCGAATGCCCCAAGATCAAACCCGTGACTGGTGGTGCGGGTGGAAGCGGCCAAAAGAATGAGCCCAAGAAGGGCAACGCACGAGTCTTCGTTCTTGACACAAAGAAAGCGGCCGACATGCCGGAAACCATTACCGGTACGTTCCTTGTTAATGACACATATGCTAGAGTTTTGTTTGATTCGGGTGCCAATTTAAGTTTTATAGATTATAAATTTTGTAGTCTATTAAACAAACCTTTAATTAAACTTAATAAAACTCTAAGCGTCGAAACCGCTAGTGGCAAAATTAGTAAAATCTCTGAAGGTCTAGAAAACAGAAGAGTCTTATTAGCTGGTTATGTTCTGCCTATTCAATTGTTGCCTATGACTCTTGTTGGTTTTGATATTGTAACGGGTATGGATTGGTTATCCGACAACCATGCTTGTATCCTTTGCAATATCAAACTGTTGAACTCCAAGCCCCCGATAAACGAACTATTCGAATTGAAGAGGATAAAGACGCTGGCCGATTAGCCTAATCTCCATGATAAGGGCTAACAAATGTTTGAATCAAGGATGCTTAGCATTCATCGCCTATGTCACCGAAGAATCTAAACCCAAAGAAATCAAAGACGTTTCTATTGTTTTCGATTATGCCGATGTTTTTCCCGATGAACTTCTTGGAATCCCTCCCGATATCAAAGTAGAGTTTAGGATCGATCTCATTCCCGGTACTGCTCCGATCGCTAAAACTCCATATCGTCTTGCTCCGACTGAAATGAAGGAATTAAAGAAATAACTCGATGAACTTCTCGAGAAAGGCTTTAAAAGACCAAGTTCATCACCATGGGGAGCGCCGATACTTTTCGTCAAGATGAAGGATGGATCTATGCGTATGTGTATCGAATATCGAGCATTGAACAAGGTTACAATTAAGAATTACATCCACTCCCTCGAATTGATGATCTCTTTGACCAACTTCAAGGCGCAAGTTTCTTTTCTAAAATCGATCTTCGTTCCGGTTATCACCAACTCAAAGTTCAATCCGAATATATCTCGAAAACCGCCTTTCGAACAAGGTATGGCCATTATGAGTTCAGCGTTATGCCATTTGGACTTACTAATGCGCCAGCTGCGTTCATGGACATGATGAACCGAATTTGTAAGCCTTACTTGGATAAATTTGTGATCGTATTCATCGACGGCATATTAATTTACTTTAAGTCTAAGGATGATCATAAGAACCATCTCCGAACATTGCTGGAAATTCTTAGAACCGAGAAGTTGTACGCCAAATTCTCGAAATGCGAATTTTGGCTTCCCAAAGTAAAATTCCTTGGTCACATTATCAACGTCAAAGGTATTCAAGTCGATTCCGCTAAGATTGAAGCTATCTCTAAGTTGGAGATCCCGAAATCGCCAACCGAGATCCGAAGTTTCTTAGGATTGGCCGGCTATTACCGTAGGTTCATTGAAAACTTTTCTCGAATTGCTATTCCTTTAACTTCTTTGACTCGTAAGAATATCAAGTATGAATGGGGAACAAAACAACAATAGGCATTTGAAATACTTAAACAAAAACTTACCCAAGCACCTATACTGGCCTTGCCGGAAGGTACTGAAGATTTTGTAGTCTTTAGTGACGCGTCTCATTCCGGTTTGGGATGCGTACTAATGCAACGCAAGAAAGTGATAGCTTATGCCTCTCGTCAACTCAAGGTGCACGAAAAGAACTATACAATTCACGATCTAGAGTTAGGCGCCATAGTTTTTGCTTTAAAAATATGGAGGCACTATCTCTATGGAGTAAGATTCATCGTGTATACCGTTTATAAAAGCTTAAAACACATCTTCGATCAAAAAGAGCTTAACATGCGTCAACGACGATGGATAGAAACTCTCAACGACTACGACTAGGAAATCATTTATCATGAAGGCAAAGCCAACGTGGTGGCCGATGCCTTAAGACTAGAACTTCAAATAGATCTCTTTGAACAAATTAAATCCGCTCAAACTCAAGCGATCAACGAAAACAAGATCTTCGACGAGAAACGTAACGACA
This sequence comes from Bidens hawaiensis, assembly GCF_021521415.1. Lineage (NCBI taxonomy): Eukaryota > Viridiplantae > Streptophyta > Magnoliopsida > Asterales > Asteraceae > Bidens > Bidens hawaiensis. Next base: position 246,828 of record NW_027493800.1, read on the forward strand.
CCATTGACTCGCTAGTCAAAGGTGACGATTGGTATCCTTAGAATGGGAAACCAAATTTGGGTACCAGTAGTTGGAGATTTGCGTGAAAAGATAATGAATGAAGCTCATAAGTCCAAATACATGATGCACCCCAGTAGTGATAAAATGTATCAAAACCTAAAGCCAAACTATTGGTGAAATGGGATGAAAAAAGATATTGCTTCGCACGTGGCGAAATGTTTAACATGTTTGAAAGTTAAGGCTGAACACCAAAAGCCTTCGGGATTGCTCCAACAACCCGAACTTCCTGTATGGATGTGGGAGTTAATAACAATGGATTTCATCGCCAAACTCCCAAAAACGACTCGACAACATAATGCTATTTGGGTAATTGTGGACCGATTAAAAAAGTCCGCACACTTCATACACATCAATGAGTCGTATTCAATGGATAAACTAGCGCGTATCTATGTGAACAACATAGTTGCTTTGCATGAAGTACCGCTATCTATAATCTCTAATTGTACATTAGTTACTTTTCAAACCCGAAAACTCGACCCATTTTAAATTTTCGGTTTTGTTTCTATTTAAATTTATATATTTTTATAATATTATTAATTAATCTCAATTTTCGTTAATGTATTTTATGTGATCATTTCTATGCAATTATACATTTCACCACCCTTGTAGTATTAAATACTCATTTAAAACATTTATAATCAAGATCAAATATATATGTACATGTTCCATGCAATTTACTAGAATTATTATTTAACTACAACTACTACTTTTTACTTATTATTATTATTATTAATATTAATTTTATTATTATCATCATCTATTCATATGTTACTTAACTAATAAAAAACTAATAATTGCTTTAATTTAATAAAATTTATTAAAATAGTTAAACCTTTTGAATACCCTATTAAACAATTTTTAATTTGTGTTTTAATTATATTAAATATGATTAATTTTCATAATTTTCTTAAGACATAACAACTCTATATTTTCAATATAGAAGGAAGACAAATCCTCCATTATTTTCACACCCCAATCCATTCTTTTCTTAAGTTTAAGAGCACTAACAATTAAGTTGTTACCATTTCAAGCATTTTATAACTTTTGTTTTGATTTTATCTTGAATGTTCATACTTGTTCATAAGTTGTTCTTCATGATCATGTTACTTTTATCATAAAAATATTATATTTTGGTTTTAAGAATCATTATGATCATGGATATCCAAGATGAACACTTTGAGTTTTCTAAATCTTGGATCAAGCCTAGTTATTTTGCAAGAACAAACATGAATATATATTTATCTAAATCTTATGATTTGTTGATCATCATAACTTACAAACTTTCTTTTAAATAAGATTATTAATAAAAATTTCTTTTATTTAAAATATTTTACAATAGATAAAACATACTTCTTATCTTTGAATTAATAGTTGAGTAAATTAATAATTGTTTATTTTATTTCAACATAACTACTATTTATGAGAATTAATTAATTAATTATGTTACTTGGAAACAAATGTTTAATCATAAATTGTTATTAATATTATTATTTAATATTAATAAGTTATAATTATTTGTCTACAAATCATTCTTCAACTAATAAACATTAACTGATTTACATAAACTTTATTCATTTTTGTTAAACTCATTAAAAATCCCCAAGTCCCCATTTACCATAAGTTAATTAACTTTATAATTCCGGTAGCTATTCCTTGATTTTTGTATCTTCGTTATTGTTTATAGTTTCGTGAGATTCAATTGATTCGTTTGTTAACTCGCTTTCGGTTATTTATTTCAAGTTGTCTCCAATATTAAAGGTGAGTTTCTCACACCCACTTTTTACCATTTTTTAACTATTTTGGGGGTAACATATATATCCTATCAACATTTCAATTTCGTTTATTCATTATTTACAAACTACAATTTGCTACATGGACTTGTGTGTTTACTTGTTACTTGCTACAAATTACTTGCTCATGGATTACTTCAAGATAATATGATCATACGCCCCCATTTGCGCTCAATACATTTGTTGTTATGAGTGGAAAAGGGCCTCATTATCCGAGTACGTTGGTGCACAATCCCAACTAGAAAGGACCTTACTTGCGCTCATCTGAGTACGCAGGTGCACAATCCCACTTGGAAAGGACATTACTTGCTCATTTACACTTGTTCATGGAATTGCATGATTTTTATGTACGTATATAAAAACTTGTGTGAACTCACCAACTATTCATTTAGTTGACTTTATTTTATATATATGTTACATGTATAATTATTAAAGGATGAAACGGAGAAGACACTAGAACTTAGGTTATATTAATAAATGGACAAGTTGTTAATTGTTCTTGTATTTTCTTGTATTTCTTGTTACAAACTTGTGTACTTGATGTTTAAATTAATTAATGATAATATTGTCACTTAATAGTGTCACATGTGTTTTGAGCAATCTGTACGTCACACTCGGGCGTATTCCGCTTTAGCCGGGCTGTTACACTGATCGAGACAGTCGTTTCACGTTTCATTTCTGGAATAGCTTCCAACAAGCGCTAGGCACCAAGCAAAACCTTAGCACTGCTTATCATCCACAAACTGATGGGCAAAGCGAAAGGACGATTCAAACGTTGGAAGATATGCTCCGCGCTTGTGTGATAAACTTAGGTGGAAGTTGGGATGACCACTTACCCGTAATGGAATTCTCATATAACAATAGTTATCACACAAGTATTCAAGCCGCACCATTCGAGGCGTTATATGGTCGAAAATGTAGAACGCCCGTGTTTTGGTCTGAAACCGGAGACAATCAATTGTCTGGACCCGAGATAGTCCAAGAAACCACCGATAAAGTTTTCCAAATCCGAGAACGACTTAAGACGGTACGTGATCGCCAAAAGAGTTACGCCGATGCCCGTCGTAAGCCATTAGAGTTCAATGTTGGTGACAAAGTTCTTTTAAAAGTCTCGCCATGGAAATGCGTAGTTCGCTTCGGTAAGAAAGGAAAGCTAAGTCCTCGATTCGTTGGACCCTTCGAGGTACTTGAACGAATTGGTAATGTTGCATACCGTTTTCGACTACCCGAGGAAATGCAAGGAATACACGATGTATTTCATGTTTCGAATCTGCGTAAATATCTAGCTGATGAATCTTTAGCCATGCCTCTAAAACACGTTGAAATAAATGAAAACTTAAAATTCGTAGAACGTCCAATGCAAATAGAAGATTTGAAAACAAAGAAATTGAAAAGACGAACGTTGAAAATTGTGAAAGTTAAATGGGACTCACGAAAAGGGCCCGAGTATATGTGGGAACTCGAATCCGAAATGAAAAAGAAATACCCCCACTTGTTTTAACGAAGCAATCTTGAGGACGAGATTTATTTCAAGATTGGGAGGATGTAACATCACGAAAATTTCGATTCAAAAATGTCAAACTTAAAAAGTCAATGGACCAAATCTGCCAAATTTCAAACTCCAAGGTTGAAAATAAAAATTCTGATTCTTTGGCCATCGCGATACGCGACGGCCTTAGGATCAAAGTCATCGCGTATCGCGATAACCTGTCTGACACAATGTGACACATGTGCCACGTGGCAAGCGGTGGCATAGTGTGTCGCCACGTGTCACCACGTGGCAACACGTCCGCCATGTGGCAGGTCTACGTAGTGACTCAACTAGCCTACGTCGCGATACGCGACGGCTGGTCAAGGAGGCCGTCGCGTATCGCGACGGGCTCCAAAACTTTGTCTATAAATAACGGCCATGGAGTTCTTCATTTCCCACACCAAACATCAGCTCTCATCTCTCTCTCTAGAATATCCACTCTCTCTCTAAAATTACCTCGAAGTTCGTGCCCCGATTCCTCGATAAACGTACTCTCGACTCCTCGATATTCGTGTCATATTTCAATAACATTCCAACAACAAAGGTGGTGCCATCTCGACGTCCCGACGATTGCCTCGTAAAGCGTGCCGATGGGTGGAGAAACATTGGTGTAATTCGTTGTGCATGTCGAGGAGAAGTATTGATCGAGAAGAGTTGAAAAAGAGTGAAAGACGTTGAAGTGCTGCTCAAATTTCTAGGATTATTATAAGCCGACAAAGGTAGGCATAATGCCCGAATAAAATAATAATAAAATATTATAAAGGCTTAAAACCTAAAGTCGAGGAAATACTCGATACCTCGATAAAACAAAAGGAAAATATAACAAAGAAAAGAAAAGAAAGAAAATATGAATAAGATATCTATATGTGTGATTATTCTTTGTTATAAATATTATTGAAGTAATAATGAGTATTCTTAAATAATAAAGAAAAGAATACGTTTTTTAAAGAAAAAGAAATGTAGGGTTTGTAAATAAACTAAAGGTTTATAATATTACTTTTTAACTAAGGGTTTTAAAGTAAAAGAGATTTTGAACTAAAGGTTCAACGAGGTAAAGTTTATAAAACAAGACTAAAGGTTTTAAGCCGGATTGTATATCCGACTAACAAATGGTTATTCTAGTACTATAGATGCGTGATAGCAACGGGAAAGACCCTCGGACGGTGTTTGAAGCCGATCCCAATTGAAAATGTGAATACGTCCCAACTTTACAAACTAATTTCAAATGAGTCAAACGTGTTATGTGAAAAAGGGTTTATATGAGACTACGTGTCTCTAAAACATTTATAAACAAGAGTAAAAACCTAGCCCTCAGGCTATAGTATACGTTTGTCTGGATCCTTACATATGTGGTAAAATGCAGTGGGCACATCGCACCATAGCTTACGCTGGGTACCGTAAGCTACAATGGTCTTCACCCCAATTTCTTATTTTCTTGATTTCTTCATAGTTTCTTCATTCCACGGCCGTTTTCTTCACCGTTTTTGCCTACGTTCTCGTAATTCTATCATCTAGCTTTTCATACCTGCCATTACACGAGTAAACGTAGTTATCCAATTCAACAAGATAAACCAATTAAACGCATGAATATTAACGGTCTTAACTCACTTAATGGTTGTCCCATGGACCACCCGTTAGCCTTACAAACGCTCAATCCACCTTCCAATCAGCTATGAACGACCTTTTTCGCTTGGTTCTACGCAAGTTTGTCTTGGTGTTTTTTGATGACATTTTGATCTATAGTGCCTACAAAGAGCATCATTATGCTCATCTACAATTTGTTTTTCAAACCCTACGTGAAAACCAATTCCATGCAAAGGCATACAAATGCGTTTTCGCTGTTACCAATATCCCTTTTCTTGGCCATCGCATCTCGGCCCTGGGTGTAAGGCCATAAGTGGAAAAAATAACATCCATTCAACTATGGCCTACACCAATCTCCTTCACCACCTTGCGAGCCTTCTTAGGTTTAGTCGGGTACTACCGAAAATTCGTTCGACAATATGCTCACATAGCTACACCACTGACCGACCTCCTCAATGGAAAAGAGTTCGAATGGAGTGAGAAAGCTGAAAAAGTCTTCAACACTCTCAAATATCACATGCAAAACCATATAACCTTATTTCTCCCTGATTTTTCCTAACCATTTAACCTTACCATAGATGACTCGGGTCATGCCATTGGACCGTGCTTTCATAGAACAACTGCCCAACTGCATTTGTTTCCAAGAAACTTTGCCCCGCCATGCAAGGTCAATCTACCTACACTAAGAAGTTATACGCCATTACTGAATCGGTCAAAGTGGCGTTAGTACCTTCTCGATAGACATTTCCGTATTTACACCGATCGCCATAGCCTTAAACACATCCTCACCAAAACCATTCACACTCCGAAGCAACAGAAGTGGATCACAAAACTCCTCGAATACGACATTGAAATTTAATTCAAACTAGGAAAGGAGAATACAGTTGCTGACGCATTGAGAAGAGTTCATATTCTAGCTATGATGGCTATATCCCATGCAACAACACCTTGGCTAAATGAAATAAAACAATACTTCAAAGAGAACTAGATTGGAGATGAATTGATCGAAAGCATTACAAACGATTCAACGACGTTCCCTCATCATCTTTACAAGGATGGGCTTGTCTATGCAGCGGTAAAATTTTGGTTCCTCCCATTGGTAACTTTCGAGAACGACTTTTACAGGAATTTCATTCATTTTCCATGGGCGGCTATTTTGGAACCACAACGACTTTCAAACGGTTTGGGATTAAAGAAAGATGTATAGTTCTAACCAAGAATTGTGAAATCTGCCAAGCAATTAAGACACCAAATCATAAACCCTATGGTTTACTCCAACCCCTTCTGGTTACAGAGAACACTTTGCATGACATCTCGATGGACTTCATAATGAACCTGCCAGCATCTAAAGGTAAAACAATAATATGGGTAATCATTGACCGCTTGTCTAAATTCTCACATTTTATTGCTTTACCCTCTCATTATACCGCGATATCGTTAGCAACGATCTTCATGAAAGAAATTTACAAACTGCATGGGTTACCAATACCTATTGTGTAGGACCGAGATCCGATAATAATCAGCAAATTTTGGAGAGAACTGTTAAAGCAAATGGGTACGAAATTGTTATATTCAAGTGCTTACCAACCCTAGACCGACAGTCAAACCGAAGTGGTTAACCGTTCCATTGAAACATACCTTCGAGTAATTGTTTTTGAAAGTCCATCCAAATGGGAAACACTTGTATCTAGCTGAATTTTCATATAATAACAACTTCCGCAGTTCCATCAACATGACCTCGTTCAAAGCGCTTTATGGCCACGAAGCTACTTCCATCCATGACTATATTCAAGGAGCCAATCCCAATGCTTCTATCGATACCTCTCATTCCAACCATCTAAGAAGTCTTATCAGCTTTAGAAACCTCTCTTGAGGTGGTAAGAGCACAGACAGTCAAGCAAGCAAACAAACATTGTTTAGAGGAAAGTTTGAAGTCGGAGATTGGGTATACCTAAAGCTTCAACCATATCGTCAATAATCAGTGAATAATCTTGTAAGTCAAAAACTTTCAAGAAGATTTTTCAGACCTGACAAAATAATCGAACGCATTGGAAAAGTTGCATACAAGTTGGAATTACCACAACCATCAATAATTCACCCAATTTTTCATGTCTCGTTGTTGAAACAAAGTATTGGTGCCATAGCTTCAAAAAGGGTAATATAGAAGTTTTCAATGAGGAAGCCATGTCATTCTTACCTGCGGCCATTTTAAACAAAAGAGTTGTGCCAGAAAATCAATAACAACTACTTGTACAATGGGAAAACCGGGCCGTAGAAGAAGCTACATGGGAAGACAAGTGAAGTGGGTCTTACAAAAAAAATCCCATTTTTCCCGAAATGAGGACAACGTCGTTCTTGAAGGGGAGGGGGATGATACGGTTCTCTCAACTGACAACCCAAGCAAGCCAATGTGGTGTTCAATGACCGGCCCAAAGAGAAGTTAAGAGGCCCAGCCGGTTCAACAAATAAAGGTCAAACTCATTTCCATGTTTTCTAGTTTGCATGTTTATTTCCAGTCTTTTGACTTAGTAGTTTTGCATGTTCGAGTAGTGGACATGTTCTGCATGTTCTACATGGAATAAAGAGCATGGGTAGTTATCCACGATTCCTCGCATGCTTAAATATATGTTTTTGCATTAAGTAATATATCAGAAAATTGCCTCAAAAAGTCTTATTCTCTTCCTTTCTTTTTTTGACGTGTTTGCCTACAAAAAAAGGCTGCAACAACATATATGATTCTGCCTCACATTATACAACAGAAGAAGCAATAGTTGTAATGCGGGAGAAGAGAAAGGAATCTCATCTAGTATAGTATAGATTTTTGGTGTGTTAAATTTTGTAAAAAAAATAATAAATAGATGAATAGACTACCTCAATGAAAAAGAGGCTGGTCCCTTCATTTTTTTTGAATGAAACAACTTTGTGACAATTTAAGCTTTCATCATCCTTATTAAATATGAAATATAGAAGTTTGTTTTTTATACTCACACAAAAGAGAAACTGACATGTATTTTCTTAATCTTATAATAAAAAAAATATTTCATTAATATGAATTTATTTGGTCATTTAGAATAGTGTTTCATTTATAACAACAAACACAGCAGTTACTGCGACATTAGTAGGAAGTGAGCCATCAATGATCATCGCTAGTTGAAGCACCCAGTAAGAACCAAATCATCATTTCACTTTAGACACGGTAACTGGATGAACGAAGCAAGAAAATTTTCTATGGCTTCACACCACCTTGGTACTCCTTGGAAAGACACTACCCGGAATATTATGACCAAGATGAAATCTCTACCATTTTAAAACTAGCCATGAATTTTGGAACAAGTTCATAGGCACATTTATTGCAGAGTCCTTACGTATGATTGGTCGTTATCAGACCGGTCAAAGATAGAGATAATGTGTGTCCTAAGACTGGTCTCTACTGTGAGGGGAATCGATGCCCCTCCACAGTTTCACGTCAGTGCCACGTAAGCACCGGGGGGCATCGAAGCCCCAACCTGTAATGTCCGCTATGGTTTAGTGGCCCTTGGGCGCCCCTATTATATGTGTGTGTGTATATATATATATGTTTGAGAGGTGGAATAAGAGAGGGCCCACAAAAATTACCAAGTGCGCCCAGCGTTCGGACAATCCAAACCTTCACCGTGCCCCCACCAAGGGCGCCTCTTAGTGGTGTTCCGCGCCCATCGACGCCCAAATTGGACCCCATCGGCACCCATAGCGGCCAGTCTAAATACCTTAAACTAATTATGGTAAGAAGGACGTCGAACCAAGAAGAGTATGTGGTCGGTGTTCAAACTCAATGGACTAGTTTTGTTTCTGAAAGTTCCTAGAATTTTTATTTTAAACAATTTGATTACCGGTTGAAATCAGAAAATATTAAGATTGTTGATTTTGATTAACTCCAACTTTTAAGTAGGAAACGTGTAACAAATTGCAAACAAGTACATTTTATTATGTAGCAACCTATACTTGGATTCAGTTTATTCAAATGGAAATTACGTATACATAATTTGGTAAATAAATATAACGAAGGATGATTACAAACCAAGGAATTCCGGCCGTGTTGACCTTTTGATATATGACCGGACAACGAACACGTGCTAATAATTTGTCTTAATAAAAATCAAGGTATATATATAATATGAAATCTGTAAACCAGTTGTTAGTATACAATTATGAAAACACCAAAAATAGACAATTAATAATAGATTCCATAATAATAACTTTGTTCTTCAAAGACAAATAACCATATAAACCCTGATTGTTTAACAAGTCATAGTGAAAACTAAAGGTTTAAATCAAAACAAACCTAATCAAAGATATAATGTTGCAAACATTCACTCTAGACCGGGGTTGATCATTAGAAAGTTTAGCTACACATGTTCAACATGATTCTTACAATTGATAAAAAAAGAAATCTTGATCGTTAGATGATAAATCTTGGTATATGTGCTTCCTCTATTGTTGTTGATGGATGACAAAATGTTGATGAATGAATAATCGAAAGGATGGAAGAAGATCTAAGAATCCCCCCCCCCCCCCCCCCCCTCCCCCATTAAGCCCCCAATTGTGTTTTCAAATCATGTCATCAATAGGGCATTAAACCCCATCAAAACTTGGTCAAAGGCTAGGCATTTCTGTTTTTAAAACCAACTTGACCATAGGATATGCCCAAGGTACGGTTGAACCCCATTTTCCATTAATCTATCGGTTCCAAAACATGCTTAAATCCTTTTCTCTATGTCTTTTATATCTGTCACACCTACAAATCACGAAAACATATCAAAGTAGCCATGTTTGGTGCATAAGCACAATGGATTGAGCTAACCTAATACTTCTAAACGTGTGCTATTAAACCTTCCATCAACGTACCCCTCACCAAACAAACGAACAAACTTGGTTCTACTTTCTTTATCTCTTCACCATCTTTATAGAACATCTAAAATAAGCAAGAACTCTAATTTGCCCGAATATCGACCTGCTATGATATCGCTTTTCACAGGTCATCTTTTGAGGCCCCGCATGGCGCTCTTGGTCACCCAACCGCAAGCTATTTAATATCCCGCTCACATGGTCACTTGCTTCGTGTTGTCATGTCTTTCCAGATTGTTGAGGCTCTCTAAGTGAGAACTAGAGTTAACCCGTACTAAATCAAGTGTTCCAGCACTAACATATTTAAGAAGTCTTTTATTAAATATTTGACATGACACAATCCGTTCCCTTGCCAAAATTCATAGTAAGTGGGTGTTTGTAAATTTGTTTTCTTAAGTACATAACCCACATTAAAATAAAAATTAATCATTTGAGAAAACATGATTTAAAAATTAACATTTAAAGTCCATGTTGAATATTTGTTGATAAAATTATATTTACTAAAAAATATAAGTCTAGCTTTAAAAGTCGTAATTAGCAGAATTCAAATTACATAAAAACGAATCAAAATTCAATTATATTAAAACAAATGGTTTTAGAAAACATAATTTTAAAAACAACATTAGAGTCTAGAATGTGTATTGATAAAACATGTATTATTTTGGTGTGTGTACGTCGTAATTAACAAAATGTGCGTATATATTATGACCTAAATATAAAAGAATTTCATATGTTTAAAACACCTTATTCGAAGGAGATCCAACCAATGCGTGATACATACCCCCCCATCAAACCTTCCGATTGAATGGTCACAATAATCTTTCATCAACTATAATTAGAATATAATACTATTTTTTTATATATACACATATATCATGCTACTTTTTTTGATAGGGTGGTATGGTCACGTGCCATCCATCAAATTAAGACCGGTGAGTTATAACACAACATGTGACACCCATCCACCGGTCTATGTACCACACATTCATTTATTCTATAAATTGTCACTATGTAAACATCACTCCACAAACAAATCTAAGACTAATTTTAGTGATTAGTTTACACAAGTTCTAAAATAACCGGAAGATGGTCAGCATTCAGGAGTTCCGTAACGCTCAACGAGCCGATGGTCCGGCTGCGATTCTGGCCATCGGAACCGCTACACCACCTCACTGTGTGTTCCAAAGCGAATATCCGGATTATTATTTTCGTGTCACGAAAAGTGAGCACAAGAAAGACCTCAAAGAGAAGTTTACACGCATGTGTAAGTTATATGTATATGTACATGTTTTTATTTATTATTTCTATATATAAGTATATTTTTGTTAAATACTTTTGTAATGTTTTCAGGTGAAAAATCCATGATTAGAAAACGGTACATGTACTTAACAGAGGAGATCTTAAAAGAAAAACCGAATATTTGCGCTTATATGGCACCGTCATTAGATGACAGACAAGATATCGTAGTCGTGGAGGTACCAAAGCTCGGTAAAGAAGCCGCAACACGCGCGATCAAGGAATGGGGTCAACCGAAGTCAAAGATCACTCACCTCATATTTTGCACCACGAGTGGTGTTGACATGCCCGGGGCCGATTATCAGCTCACTAAACTCCTAGGCCTTCGGCCCTCGGTTAAACGGTTCATGATGTACCAACAAGGATGTTTTGCGGGTGGCACGGTCCTTCGTTTGGCCAAAGACTTAGCCGAAAACAACAAGGGGGCTCGTGTACTCGTTGTATGCTCCGAGATCACGGCTGTAACGTTCCGTGGGCCCAATGAAACCCACCTTGATAGCCTAGTGGGCCAGGCCTTGTTCGGTGATGGTGCAGCCGCTATCATAGTCGGGTCAGACCCGTTGCCTGATGTCGAAAAGCCGCTTTTCGAGATCATTTCCGCTTCTCAAACTATTCTCCCCGATAGCGGGGGCGCGATTGACGGGCATCTTCGCGAGGTCGGGCTTACATTTCATCTTCTTAAAGATGTTCCGGGCCTTATATCAAAACACATTGAAACGAGTTTAGTAGAGGCGTTCCAACCGTTGGGCATCGAAGACTGGAACTCGCTATTTTGGATCGCGCACCCGGGTGGGCCTGCGATCCTAGACCAAGTCGAAGAGAAACTCGCGTTAACGCCTGATAAACTACGAGCCTCACGACATGTGCTCTGCGAATACGGTAACATGTCGAGCGCTTGTGTTCTCTTTATTCTAAATGAAATGCGACACTCTTCGGCTACAGAGGGGTTCAACACCACTGGAGAGGGTCTCGAGTGGGGCGTGTTGTTCGGGTTTGGGCCAGGGCTTACCGTTGAGACCGTGGTCCTGCATAGTCTGTCCATTTAATCAACGGATCGTTTTTTCATCAAGAATTGTGTGCTAAAACATTCTCTCTTATGTTCTTTGGGTTTGTATAAAATTATCGGCATCTAGTTCCTTTGTTATTATCCTAATAACAATGGGTTAAGGTGTTCGGTATGCTTTCACTTACATTGATTGCATAATATATTTGAATCAAAATTTTAATACTTTGCGGTTTAGATGTTTTCGAAATAATTCTTTGGAATACTTTGGCTAATATAAGGCTAATTTTAATTAACAAATTACACAAATTGAAATCTTTCACATTTTGAGTTAGGATGCTAATCCCGGATAAAACCTGAAACAAGTAACCAAAGAATCAAACGGCTTGACACCGAATGGTACCAAGGGGAAGTCCGTCCTTAATTCGGGTTCAAGTTCCAAATTGAGAAAAAAATGGGTAAAACTAGGAATAAATTTGGAGTGTGTGAGTTTGTCTTTCATAAAAAATGGGTAAGACTGGTTGTAAGTTGTAACGGTTCTCATATAATAAAGAGAAAGCTTGTTTTCCGTACTTAGGGGGTGTTTGGGATTCCTTATTTAAGCTCCTTATAGCTTAAAACTTATGAGTTATAAGTTATAAGATGTTTGAGAAAGTTAGGTTTTGTGAGTGTATAAGGTATAAGTTGCAACTTTGTAACTTATACCTTATGCCTTAAATAAGGTATAAGAAGGTAAAATAAGGAATCCCAAACACCCCTTTAGCAATAACCGGCAACATGTTATCTTGAATATGCTTAGTTGATTGTCGGTACCAAAACAAAGAGGAATATCGGAATAAAAAATATATGTTGGCAAATTTTTATGTCTATCATCGGATTAACTAAAAGAACATATCCAATCGTTTATGAACTAGGATTTAAGGTACGACGGCTCCAGTTGAATAACAAATAAACGGACCGAGTATATCACACTAATGTGTGTAGGAAATAAGCAGACCGAGTATATCACACTGATGTGTGTAGGGTCCAGGACGTGAGGGTCAGATAAGGAAAAACATTACTTTTTGGGATATAAAAAGTATACACTAGATGGATATATTGGATTAACTCAAACCAATAATTTGTATTCATCACCTTATGAGGTTTAATTAGAACAATAATAGGACATCAATGAAAATAGAATTGAAACTGTTCTCAACACTAAAACATACTAATTAATACTCATGACCCGGACTTCTTGTCATTGCTCTCCTCTAACGGGAAGCAACTTCTCGCATAGCAGCCTAGGTCCACATTACCTCCCGAAAACACAATCCCAATGTTACGAGAATCCTTCCAAACAGGACTTTGCTTGAACTTATCTGACAGAACTGCAGCAAGGTCTATAGCACCACTAGGCTCAATTGCAACCTTAAGTATCTCGTAACAATATCTCATAGCTTGGATGATCTCTTTATCTTCCACGGTTATGATATCATCAACAAAATCACGTACAATGGGCCTACATAATCAAAATGATACATATTAAAGTAAGGAAGATGAATGCAAATGTTGTTATTGCTGTTGTTGTGTGTGATTATCGATTTAATCTATGTTTTAATGCGTTGAAGAGCTATAAAGATAATATTACCAAGTAAGATCTCCAAGAGAAGCTCGAAGGCCATCAGCAATTGTGTTGGTCTGACGCAAGGTTATGAGTCTACCCGATGCTTTGGATTGTGCTGCATCGTCTGCTCCTTTTGGCTCAGCAGCAAGGACCCGCATGGCAGGATTTATTGATTTGGCACCTATCGCTACTCCAGATGCTAATCCACCACCTACATGTTTCTACTTCACGTGAAAAGCGAAACCAACTAAAGAGTATAAGATTCATAGATGATAGCAAAAAATACATACCACTTATTGGAACTATTAAAGTGTCGAGTTGCGGGACCTGATCAAGAAACTCGAGTGACACTGTACCCTGGCCACTGTTGAAAAAACAAGAACATTCAAGTGATGTTTAAAACATATAAATATTGGAGTTCTTTCTATAGATGTTAACACAAAAATCCAATCATCCAAATATCAAATAAATAATCAATACCTTATGATACGAGCATCATTAGATGAAGGAATGAGAACAGCTCCAGTCTCATGTAATAACTTGTTTGCTGTCTCTTGTCTAGATTGCATATTAGTCTCACTCAGTATAACCTGACCTCCATAACGCTTCACATTCTCAATTTTGCATTTTGGTGCCGTTTTCGGTACGACTACATATGCGGGAATTCCTCGAAGTTTTGCAGCCAAAGCGAGTGCCGCAGCATGATTACCACTAAATTAAAAAAAACCATAAAAGACAATTAACTTTCAAAATCACAATATTAGGTCTCTGAGTGAAACAAAAAAGGAAAGATAATACCTGCTATGTGTTACTACTCCTTTGGCTGCTTGTTCTTCATCAAGAGAAAAGATAGCTTTTGATGCACCTCTGAATTTAAAAGCTCCACTGATCATAACCATCAAAGAATGTTAAAATCCGTTGTAATGAGTAAAAATATGCTAATTTCAATAACAAGTAGAGGTGTCGGTTTGGACCCATACCCGTTTGCCTTTTGAATCGGATTAGATTTTACCTCTAACCAGTAAAGACCACGTTAAAAGCAAAAAGGCATAAAGGCACCCAAAATGTATTTTTAAGACATAAACACCCTAAACTACTTTATTAAGAAATTAAGATTGTTACTAAACTCATAACTTTTGCAATCACAGTGCACATACACAAAAATTAAATTAATTATTCATCTTTTGGCAAATTAATAACAAAAATGGTGAAGACCTTTCTTACCCCTTTTGGAAGCATTCACACTTGAAAAATAACGTTTTGCCAGCCATAGAGTTTAGGGTTTCCGAAGATAAGACAGGAGTTCTATGAACATAAGGCTTGATTAAAGCATGCTCTTTGGTTATTGACTCCATATCAGCAGCATATTTCTTATCTTCCATGCTTCTTTTTCTGTTTAATTGGGATCAGAATTTAAGTTCTTGCACAAAAAATATATATATTATGTCAAAAACTAACATAACCAAAGAAACTGTAATCCTAAAATTTAGAATCCACAAAGGCATAATCAAGCTCCATATGCACGGATATTATCATGAGTTTAAAGCTAATTAAGATTCATCATAAGTATAATAAAGTTGTAAAATCCACGTATGTGTTTTAATCCCATAAATATCACAGCCTTATTTAAAGAGGGGAGGGGAAGGAAAGAAGAAGAAAATGTGAAGGAATTGTATTTCAGAGATTTTGTAAGGATGAGAGAGGAGGGGAAGGGAGAGAAAATACTAAAAAATTTAACTGTATAATAATCTTTTCAAATTGGAGAGATTATGAGAGAAAATATGTTTGTATCATTAATTGCATATTAACTCTTACATTTTCTTTCTCTTTCCTTTCATTTTCATTAAACTCGGGAACACAAAATAAAGTGACACATTTCCCCCCCCCCCCCTCTCTTTCTTTTCTCTTTTAATTCTCCCTATTTTCTTTTATCTCTTTAAATGAAACTCAGGAATACAGTGTTAATATTAATATCATTTTAAAGGTTCATATCACAACAATTTCTAAAACTTGTTGATTTTTTTTATTTACTTTTTCAAAAAGGGAAAGTATTGTCTCAAAATGTTTATTAAAAGTTGTCATGAGATATAACAATGAAGAAGTAATTAGACAATTTGAATGCTATAGTAAAAAAACATAGGAATCAAACAACACTAATCTGCAGGATAATTAAGGACAATCAACGATGGATTGTGAGATATGAAATTAGATTTAGAAGTCGCACATATACTAAACAACGAAATGACGGCTGAATAGCCTTATTCAAATGACTGCACACAATAATCAGACTCCTTAGTTACATAAAGTTCAAATATCCCACAATACTAGGATAACACCTTTGACTGAATCACACATTTGTAAATTACATACAAATATGATCTTACCTTTTGATGTTAACAGAAGAGAATAATATGTAACAGAAAAATAATTACATAGGATGATCAGTCATCAGAGTATCAGTTTATACGAACCGATGTGTTGGTTCAAAATCAAAGTAGCTGCGTTAATACTATAAAAGCATAACTCGGTATTAATTTACAGTTTACTCTCTCCAAATAAGAATAGTAAACATAACAAAATAAAAAAGTGTTTTAAACATAGTAAATCTTGTTGGAGTATTTTTTTGTCCATGAGAAAGCCCAACATATATTATTCTACATGGGTTATTATTATTATTATTATTATTATTATTATTACATAGTAATCATAGAAGAAAAAGAATATATATATATATATATATATATATATATATATATATATATATGTTTTTGTTACTTTACGATGCACACACACAAAACCAAATGGGTGATTTGTTTTGGTTTTGGACTTTGGGCCGTGACCTCACCATGTTTTGGTGGGTTTGACTTCTTGGACTCCAAGATTAAATAATCTATAAGGTTATAAGGGTTTTATTTGATATTGAGTTGATTGATTATTCCATATTCAGCCGACAAAGGCACACGAAAGAATAGAGATCTATTTTTGAGTTCCTCTTCTCCTGTCTACAAAACAAATTACGAAGGGAAGATTTTTGGGTGCTTCATTCTTTTGGTGTTTTGTAAGGAGATAAGAGATTCAAGAGACATGTATTTTTTTCGTTAGTGTTACCTCTTACTCTTTGTTTTATTCCATATACTTGATGTTAGTTTGTACCAAGTATTTGATTATTTGTGTATGCCTCTAGTTTTACATAGAGAAGACTTTGTATTGCTATTATTGGTGATAGTGGATTTGAAGCGGCTCTAGTAGTCGCGTGGTTTTTACTCTCACCTTAAGAGGTTTTTCCACGCTAAAATTATTGTGTCATATTTACCTTTTAGTATACCGTATTTGTTTGCATCCTCATTGGTTCATTCGGTAGCTAAACGAAGATTAATTCCACAATTTTTGTTTACCGTTCGTGGCTAGGTGGTCGTTTTTTCCAACAAATCTATATTTATATCTATCTATATAATCTTTAATAAAAGGTTATTAGTTTTGTTGGTTTTATCACTTATTACTCTCAAATTAAACTCACTATTTTAATATATTTGTAATAATATTTACCATTACTAAAATTTATATTAAATTAAATATTAATTTAATATTTACTTTCTATTTTTTAACAAAATATTTAAAAATTATACTTATCTTTTATTCACTAAAAAAAGTTATTATATATATATATATATATATATATATATATATATATATATATATATATATATATATATGATCAAGATAATGTGAGAATCATTTGAAAATTGAGAATAATGAGAACTATTTTGAACTACCAAAAACCCAAAAATAAGAAAAATCATAAAACAAAAAACAAACACAAAAATGAAAAAAGTAAAAAAACTAAAATTCTTATTTATCATCCCAGTTTAATAAAAAAAACATCTTAGTTTAACTAAATTATACATATATGTATAATATGTACATACATGTTTTTACACACATATGTACAATTTAAGATAAATGATAATGTACATATGTGTACATTACGTAACTAGAAATTAAATGAAACTATACACATGTGTATAATACGAAGTGTTTTTTTATTCTATTTTTATTTATGAAACCGGAATGAAATATAAGAATTTTGGTTTTTTTACCTTTTTAAATTTTTTGAATATTTTTGTTTTATAATATTTTTAAATACTTTTTTAGTGGTCCAAAATGGTTCTCAAAGTTTTTAATTTTCAAATGGTTCTCTTATGATATGAACCTTACCATATATATATATATATATATATATATATATATATATATATATATATATATATATATATATATACTGAAATTTAAATTTAAAGTTTGCACCTTATTAAGTTTCTATGTTTGTCAAATTTTATATATAGGGAAAAGTTAACGCAAATTAAATTAAGGTGTTAACTAGTAAGAATAAAGTAATGTAATTATATAATTACATTATACTGTTGTTTTGGATAAAAATCTGCTAAGGATAATGTATCCAAATCTGTAAATGTGAGGTATAGTTCTATGATATTAACAACGATTGTATGAACGAAATAATGAACAACACCGAGATTTGTTGAGAGGAAAAACCCATTGATCTTGTTCGGATCAAAGGAAAAAACCCCGGGTGATGACAAATCGTCTATCACCACTTTATTAATGAAAAAATAGGGTTACAAGGGTGGAGTTTATGATCAAAGAGTACAAAATATCTAAGTGTGTGTATACACTGCTAGGGAGAGTTCTTGAGAGAGTGTTTATGATTATGTGTGCAGTTAGTGAATCCATGTGCCCTAATTTGATCATAAACTCGTTATTTAAAGAAAATAATAACTAACAACTAGTCCTATTTTCATGGCACTACTCCCACTAGCTTAGTCTTCACTTTTGACCACGTGCTGGAGGTGCCTTGTAGCGAAATATTAGGTAGACCACGTCTTAGAGTCGTTTCAGTTGATAAATATCTACCTTTATATAAGAAACAACCGTTAACAACACCAATTACTGAGGATCCTTGATCCTGGCATAGCTCTGGAACTCTTCAGAAGGATAATTGATCCAGACACGTATTCAAGAATAACATATCCTCAACACTCAGTTATTTGTGACTTAACAAGAAGTCCTATAAATCCGCCTTTATCCCCACTAAACGTGTTACAGCCATTTGACCACGTGTTTGACAAGTCCAATAGCGAGATATCCGGTGGAATAAGTCTTGGAGCCGTTATATCTATCAAATATAAGACTATACATGAGAAACAATCAATAGTAAATAATAAATACTGAGGATCCTTGATGCTGACATGATCTGACTAAGGATTACTGATCCAAGAACATATTCCAGGATAACGTATCCATAGTGTCAAATTTATGTGCCCTAACAATTGCCCCCAAAATGGCGGTTGTGATAAGATCACAGCTGTCATTTTGCCTTTGAATTCGAACTTCCTGCAAAAATAGATGAGATTTGACAAGCTAGATATAATTATCAAATATCTCTAGAGTTTCCTTGGGAACTTCCATTCCGTCTATATATCCAACTCCTCTTATTCTCTCTGCACATCATGAACAGCTAGTAACACATGTTTAACCAGGATAGATGGTCTATATTTTGAACGGTGAAGTCTGGGTTAAAACTTTTGGTTAAGTCTAGGTGACTTATGTTTAATAATAATTGAAAACTTTTGACTATTCGCTTGTTATTGTGAAAGTTTGTTTGATATAGCTTAAGCTTTATTAAAAGTTTTGAGAAATAACTTTAAGTAAAAATATTAAAGATAGAATATCCTTGCAATAATAATTTAAAGATCTTAGATCTTTAAGTAAAAGGGATTACAAAGATCTAAGAAAAATAAAGGTAAATTGACAATCAGAAATCATACCTTGAGGTCTAGTTAGACCTAGGTTACCATAAGTAATGATACTTCTGTGATCCTGGTAGAAGCAATTTAAGGATTTTGAATCCATAAGTCTTGATCTTCATAATGAACTAGAAAATCTGTTGCAAACAACTTATAATGTTAACTAGGATTAAACCCATTAAGCTGGGGACGAGCCTATGCAACTGGGGACAAGCCCGTGTACTGGGGACAAGCCCGTGAAACTGGGGACAAGCCCTTGTACTGGGGACAAGCCCGTGAAACTGGGGACAAGCCTTAATACTGGGGACAAGCCCAAAACTGGGGACAAGCTCAAACTGGTGTTAAACTGGGGACAAGCCCAAACTGGGGACTGACCCAAAGATACGGATGTCAACTGGGGACTCTCCCAAACCCGGATTTAGCCCAAACGTGAGATAACGTGAAAACGTTATACACCGGTGGTATGGTACGCCTACCATAAATCGTAGGATCCTCCATATAGCCGAAAACAACGAAATTGTCAGCCACTAATCGTGTACTGGTCCCGTTGCCCCGAACTATACGTTGGATAACGTGCACTCCAGGCGAGAGTGTAGAAACTCTAATTTATAAGAAAGGTGAAAACCTTTAAACCTTAGGGGATATGACCATCGGGGGTCATATCCAATCATGGGCTAGGCCAAGGGAAATAGTAAAGTACCTGAATGTAAAAGAGAGGTGGCCAACCTCTAGATCATCAAATATATTATTATAACCCTACATTGATACTTAAAACTTGGAAGAGACAAATCGTTAAGAATATATTATCCTGGAATTAATAATAGGATATTGAAAAGAATAAGTAATCAGATAGATATTACCAATTTTGGGGATCCTTGATCCTCTTAAGGATAATAGATCCTCACAGGATACTTGATCCTAATCAGAAAAAGTACTTCTATGCTCTTGGTAACCTATTGCCTTCCATAGTGAGCAAATGATATGCCCCATTTCCTGCCTCCGACTCGATCTGATAAGGACCTTCCCATTTGGGTGCTAACTTCCCATAAGTCGGATTCGTCGTGTTTTGGAAGGCTTTCCTCAAAACTAAGTCTCCTTCTTGAAATCTTCTGATCCTTATATTTTTGTTGTATGCGCCAGCTACCCTTTGTTGATAGGCTGCCATTCTGATCTTGGCTAGGTCTCTGAGTTCTTCAACAGTATCCAAGTCTTCAAGAAGAATTTCTTTATTGGCCTTAGGATCACGGATGCTCGTTCTTGCTGTAGGAACCACCATCTCTGTGGGGATAACGGCTTCTGATCCAAACACCAATGAGAAGGGTGTTTGGCCTGTTGCATTTTTGGGTGTTTTCCTGTCGGCCCAAAGAACATAAGGTAGCTCCTCGGCCCACTTTCCCTTCTTGGATCCTAGCTTCTTCTTTAGATTGTTGATGATGATTTTGTTGCTAGACTCCGCTTGACCATTAGCTTGAGGATGCACTGGAGTAGAGGTTATCATCTTGATGCCCCAACTGTCACAAAAGTTAGTGGTTCTTTTCCTGATAAACTGGGAATCATTGTCACAAATAATTTCCGAGGGGATACCAAATCTAGTAATAATATTTATTTTAATGAAAGATATCACCTCTTTTTCGAGGACTTGAACAAAAGCTTCTGCTTCTATCCATTTTGAAAAGTAATCCGTCATTGCAAGCATGAATACTTTTCCTCCTGGTACCTTAGGTAGTTTGCCTACAATATTCATATCCCATTTCATGAAAGGCTATGAAGAGGATATAGGATACATAGGTTTTGCTGGCTGGTGAAGGATGTTTGCATGTCTTTGACAAGCATCACATTTTTTTGAATATTCAGTTGCATCTCTCTTCATTTTTGGCCAGAAGTATCCTGTCCTTAGAATCCTAGAAAATAGAGCTCTACCTCTAGTGTGATTACCACAATCACCTTCGTGAAAATCTGTGAGCACCTCTTGGATTTCAGGATCCTCGATGCACCTCAAGTACGGACCTGCAAGAGATTTCCTGTATAGCATATCATCTAATAAAATGTATTGTGATACCTTGAGTTTGAAGGATTTGGGATTCTCAGTGGTTGGAATCTCTCCAGTTTGAATGTATTTCTTGATTGGGTGGATCCATGAATCTTGATTTTTCGAGGATAATGGATCCCAAAGTACAATTTCTTTGTCATTCGTAATCTCCCCAACTTCTTGTTCTCCTATTGCTGGTGAGAGAATATGAATGATTGGAATCTTCGTGTCTTCTTGGATTTTCAGAGATGAGGCTAAATTTGCCAAAGCATCTGCCCCGGCATTTTCTTCCCTTGGTACCTGTACAATGCTAAACAATTCGAAGGATTTTGCCAATTCCTTCACAACATCTAGATATTTGATTAGTTTTTCTCCTTTAACAGCATATGAGCCATTAAAGTGGTTAGCAATCAATAATGAATCTATATACACTTGAAGATACCTGATCCTCATGCACTTAGCTAATTGCAAACCTGCGATCAAAGCCTCATACTCTGCCTCATTGTTCGTTGCTTGACACTCACAGGCTATAGACTGGGGTAATATGTCCCCCTGTGGCGATTTCAGTAGGATCCCTAATCCTGTTCCTCTTACATTAGAAGCTCCATCAGTGAAGAGTATCCAAGGATCCTTGGTCTCTTCTAGTTGTTGGACCTCCAAGTCGGCTTCTTTCTGCATGTCGCTACTGAAATCAGCCCCAAAGTCCGAGAGTGCTTGTGACTTAATAGCTGTTCTTGGCTCGTACTGAATATCATATGCGCTCAGTTTCATAGCCCACTTGGCCATTCTACCTGACAACTCTGGTTTACAAAGAACATTCTTGACAGGATAATTAGTTCTCAAAATAATAGCATGAGTCTCAAAGTAATGTCTCAATTTAGTAGAAGCCATAATAAGTGCAAGAATTATCTTTTCTAAATGAGAATACCTGGCTTCTGCATCTAGAAGACTTTTACTTACATAATAAACGGGATGTTGTTCACCTTCATGATCCTTTACAAGGACAGCACTTACAACATTTCCTGAAACAGCTAGGTATAGATATAAGGATTCTCCATCCACAGGCTTCGTTAGAGCTGGAGCTGAGGATAAGTAATCCTTCAAGGTTTTGAGCGCAGCCTCATGCTTTTCCGTCCACTCAAACTTCTTATTCTTTCTCATAATGTCATAGAAGTCTTTGCACTTCTCGGAGGATCTTGAGATGAATATGTTGAGAGCGGCTTTTCTTCCTGTGAGCCTTTGGACATCTTTAGCATTTGCAGGAGACTTAAAGTTGATGATGGCTTTTATCTGCTCGGGGCTTGCTTCTATCCCTCTTTTGGTCACCATATATCCTAGAAACTTTCCAGCCTTAACACCAAAATGGCATTTTGACGGATTCAGTTTCATGTTATATTGGTCGAGGATATTGAATGCTTCTTCAAGGTCTCTAAGGTGATCCTCAGCTTTCTTTGACTTTACCACCATGTCATCGATGTATACTTCCATAGTCTTGCCCAACTAATCCTTGAACATCATGTTGACTAGTCTTTGGTATGTTGCCCCTGCATTTCTTAGTACAAATGACATAGAAATATAACAGTATATGCCGGTAGGAGTCATGAAGGCTGTATCCTCTTGATCAGATGGTTCCATCTGAATTTGTTGGAATCCAGAGGAAGCATCCATAAAATTAAGCATTTCATGTCCTGCCGTTGCATCCACCATGGAGTCTATATGTGGTAACGGGAAAGGATCCTTGGGGCATGCCTTGTTTAAATTTGTAAAATCGACACACACCCTCCACTTTCCATTCTTTTTTGAAACAACAACCACATTAGCCAGCTATCGAGGATATTTAACCTCTCTGATCATACCGGCCTTAAGAAGTTTTTCAACTTCTTCTTGTATGATCTTGTTCCTCTCAGGAGCGAATTTTCTTCGCTTCTGATGGACGGGTTTAATAGATAAATCGAGGCCTAATTTATGAGTGATTACCTCCTTTGAAATACCTGTCATGTCTGAATGTTTAAAGGCAAAGGTAGATTTTCTTCGCCCTAAGAAGTATACCAAATCCTCCTCGATCTCGTTGGGGATATTGGATCCTAGGAACACCTTTACATCTGGATCCTCGTGGTCCAAGGATACTTCTTTAAAGTCTTTCTCCCGAGCTTCCAGCACGTCCCTAGGATGTTGCTGTGGTTGTCATGCTATAGTTTGTTTGGCTGTTAGCTTCATTGATGAAGAATAATAGTTCTTGGCCTCCGCCTGATCACCAACTATCTTCACAACTCCCCATGGAGTAGGTAGTTTTATGCACCGGTGGTAAGTTGAGGCCACCGCCTTCATTCCATGCAGCCAGGGCCTACCTAGAATAACATTGCAACAAGAAAGGTTATCAATAACACAAATATTTTTATATGAATTTAACCCTTTAATATAAATTGGGAGGTTGATGTCCCCCAATGTCCTTTTGGTCTCTCCACTGAAACCGACTAGCACTGATCTTCTAGGGATGATCTCTGAATCTGGTATATTCATCTTCTTAAGGACATCATGTTGGATGATGTTGACCGAGCTCCCACCGTCAGCTAAGATCCTGCGTACATAATGGTTAGCGATAAATAAAGTAATAATCAAACCAACATGGTGAGGATCCTGGATGTTTAGTTTGTATTTCTCATCGAGAGTTGTATGAGTTGTTTTGGTGTGAAAATATGAAAGCCCGGACCTGCTATTTATAGACTTGATTTTGGACCCCATCGCGGTACGCGACGGCCCTTTTGGCAAGCACGTCGCGTACCGCGACGTAGCCTTGACACGTGGCAAGCGTTGCGCCACGTGGCGACACGTGGCGGCCGTGTTGCCACGTGTGACACGTGGCGACAGACGGTGCCACCGTGTGCCACGTGGAACACGTGTCAAAATGTGTCAGACAACCCATCGCGCTACGCGATGGGTCTCTCTTCTGATCCATCACGTATCGCGATGGGTCAGAAAAATAGAATTTACATTTTAGACCCTAGAGTTTGGAAATTGGCAGAAATTGTCCCTAAACTTTGGATTTTGGCATTTTTGGCTCGAAATTTCCGTGATGTTACATCCTCCCCACCTTGAAATAAATCTAGTCCTCGAGATTGCTTACGAGAACAAGTGGGCCCTATTCGTGAGTCCCATGTATACTCGGTCCCTCTTCATGCTCCCATGTATACTCGGGCCCTCTTCATGAGTCGCGTTTTACTCGGGCCCTCTTTGTGCTCCCATGTTTCTTTAGTTTTGAATCTTCAATTTGAATTGGGTTTTCATTAAATTTTAAACTTTCATTTATTTCCACATCTTTTAGAGGCACCGAAAGAGATTCGTCGGCTAAACATTTACGCAGATTCGAAACATGGAATACGTCTTGTATCCCTTGCATTTCCTCAGGCATTCGCAAACGATATGCAACAGTGCCGATACATTCAAGTACCTCAAAGGGTCCAACGAATCGAGTACTTAGCTTTCCTTTCTTACCAAAGCGAACGACTCCTTTCCATGGCGAGACTTTTAGTAAAACTTTGTCACCAACATTGAATTCTAACGGCTTTCGATGGACATCGACGTAACTCTTTTGGCGGTCACGTGCCGTCTTAAATCATTCTCGGATTAGGAGAACTTTGTCGGTGGTTTCTTGGACTATCTCGGGTCCAGACAATTGATTATCTCCGGTTTCAGACCAGCATACGGGCGTTCTACATTTTCGACCATATAACGCCTTGAAGGGTGTGGCTTGAATACTCGTCTGATAACTATTGTTATACGAAAAATACATTAAGGGTAAGTGGTCGTCCCAAATTCCACCTAAGTCTATCACACAAGCGCGGAGCATATCTTCCAACGTTTGAATTGTTCTTTCGCTTTGCCCATCATTTTGTGGATGATAGGCGGTGCTAAGGTTTAATTTTGTACCAAGCGCTTGTTGGAAGCTATTCCAGAAATGAGATGTGAAACGGCTGTCTCGATCAGAAATTATAGATAACGGTACTCCATGCAAAGCAACGATATTGTTTACATAAATACGCGCTAATCTATCCATTGAGTATGACTCATTGATTGGAATAAAGTGAGCAGATTTGGTTAATCTATCGACGATCACCCAACTAGTATTGTGTTGTCGAGTTGTATTCGGGAGTTTGGTGATGAAATCCATAGTGATTAACTCCCACTTCCATACAGGAAGTTCGGGTTGTTGAAGCAAACCCGAAGGCTTTTGGTGTTCAGCCTTGACTTTCAAACAAGTTAGACATTTCGCCACATGCGAAGCGATGTCCTTTTTCATTCCATTCCACCAGTAGTTAGGTTTGAGATTTTGATACATCTTATCACTACCGGGGTGCATCATGTACCTGGACTTATGGGCTTCATTCATAATCTTTTCACGCAAGTCCCAACAATTGGTAGCCAAATCCGGTTTCCCATTCTAAGGATACCATCGTCACATTTGACTAGCGAGTCAATGGTGCCGTTACGTTTTTCGTCGGAGATTTGATTTTCATTGATTGCTTGAGTTTGGGCAGATTTGATTTGGTCAATGAGATCAATTTGAAGTTCTAGCCTTAACGCTCGGGCTCTTTTTGGCTTTTCGTGCTCTTTACGACTTAAGGCGTCAGCCACAACATTGGCTTTGCCTTCATGATAAATGATCTCACAGTCGTAGTCGTTAAGAGTTTCCATCCAGCGTCGTTGACGCATGTTAAGCTCTTTTTGGTCGAAGATGTGTTTTAAGCTTTTATGATCAGTGTATACGACAAACTTGACTCCATAGAGATAGTGTCTCCATATCTTTAATGCAAAGATTATGTAGCCTAACTCTAGATAGTGGGTTGTATAATTCTTTTCGTGTACCTTGAGTTGTCGAGAGGCATAGGCGATTACTTTCTTTCATTGCATTAGTACACATCCCAAACCAGAATGAGACGCATCACTAAAGACAATGAAATCTTCGATACCTTCTAGCAAGGCCAGTATAGGTGCTTGGGTAAGCTTTTGTTTGAGTATATCGAACGCCTCTTGTTGTTTTGTTCCCCACTTATACTTAATGTTTTTGCGAGTCAAAGAAGTTAGGGGAATGACAATTCGGGAAAAGTTTTAAATGAATCTACGGTAATAGCCGTCCAATCCTAATAAACTTTGGATCCCGTTTGGCGATTTTGGGATCTCCCACTTAGAGATAGCTTCAATCTTAGCGGGATCGACTTAAATACCGTTAACGTTGATGATATGACCAAGAAATTGCACTTCGTGCAACCAGAATTTGCATTTCGAGAACTTGGCGTACAAATCTTCGGTTCGAAGAATTTCAAGTAAAGTTCGAATGTGGATTTCATGATCATCCTTAGACTTAGAATAAATAAGAATGTCGTCGATGAATACGATTACAAATTTATCCAAGTAAGGCTTACAGATTCGATTCATCATGTCCATGAACGCAACTGGCGTATTAGTAAGTCCAAATGGCATAACGGTGAACTCATAATGGCCATACCTTGTTCGAAAGGCGGTTTTCGGGATATCTTCGGATTGAACTTTGAGTTGGTGATAACCGGAACGAAGATCGATTTTAGAAAAGAAACTTGCGCATTGAAGTTGGTCGAAAAGATCATCGATTCAAGGGAGTGGATAGCGATTCTTGATTGTGACTTTGTTGAGATCTCGGTAGTCGATGCACATACGCATGGATCCGTCCTTTTTTTTGACGAAAAGTATCGGTGCTCCCCATGGTGATGAACTTGGTCGAATGAAGCCTTTCTCGAGAAGCTCGTCCAGTTGTTTCTTTAACTCCTTCATTTCAGTTGGTGCAAGGCGATACGGAGCTTTGGCGATCGGAGCAGTACCAGGAATGAGATCGATTCTAAACTCTACTACACGATCGGGAGGGATTCCAGGAAGTTCGTCGGGAAAAACATCGGCAAAATCAGAAAAAACAAGAACGTCTTTGATTTCTTTGGGTTTAGATTCTTTAGTGACGTAGGCCATGAATGCTAAGAATCCTTGATTTAAACATTTGTTAGCCCTTATTATGGAGATTAGGCTAACTTGGCTAGCATCTTTATCCCCTTCAATTCAAATGGTTCGTTTATCAGGGGCTTGGAGTTCAATAGTCTTACTATTGCAAAGGATACGTGCATGGTTGTCGGATAACCAATCCATACCCAATACAATATCAAAACCCGCAAGAGTCATAGGTAGCAATTGAATAGGCAAAATTGTAACCAGCTAATAAGATTTTTCCGTTTTCTAGAGCTTCGGAGATTTTAATAATTTCGCCACTAGCGGTCTCGACGCTTAGAGTTTTATGAAGTTTGACTAAAGGTTTGTTTAATATACTACAAAATTTATAATCTATAAAACTTAAGTTGGAACCCGAATCAAACAAGACTCTAGCATAAGTGTTGTTAACTAAGAACGTACCGGTGATAGTTTCCAGCATATCGGCCGCTTTCTTTGTGTCTAGAACGAAGACTCTTGCATTGACCTTCCTAGGCTCATTCTTTTGACCGCTACCACCCGCACCACCAGTCGCAGGTTTGTTCTTGGGGCATTCAAAGCTTAGATGTCCCATTTCTTTACAGTTATAGCAGGTCATTTTCTTCTTCCAACAATCGGCCGTTGCGTGGCCGGATCTATTACACGATTCACAGACTCGAGGAGCAAAATTGCATCTACCCCTATGATATTTGTTACAAGTTTTGCATTGTGGAATGCTGGGGTTGAAGTTGGACCTTCGTTGGTCAACTCCTTTACCCTTGAAATGGGTGTCTCCTCCTTCCTTGAGTCATGTGTTGTTACGACCTTCTTATACTCCTCTTTGTTGCGTATCATTCCGCCCATTAAATAACCGGCCAACTTCATCGCAGAATCGGCGGTTTGTGGCAAGTGAGACCTCACTATGTCACGAATCTCTTGTGGTAGTCCCCATATATATCTTGTGACTTTGTTGGACTCAGGGTTAACCAGCTGGGGAACCAATCGACAGTATTCGTGGAATTTTGTGTTGTACTCACAAAGATTTGTTCCAATAACTTTGTGGTTCAAGAATTTGGTTTGGATTTGGTCCGTCTCATGCATCGGACAAAACTTTGTCATCAACAACTCCTTAAACTCGTTCCATGTTAAACTATACATCATCTCTCTTGCTCTACTTAGAATTAGCGTGTTCCACAACTCCAAGGCTTCACCTTTGAACATGAGGGCAGAATATTGAATCTTCTCTTCTTCGGAGAACTTGCTTGTTATTACGATTGTCTCCATTTCTTCAAGCCACCTCACGGTTGTGATGACTCCCTTGTCTCCATGGAATTCTTTTGATCCATAGTATTTGAAATCCTTGAACGAACACCCACCTATTTTGAGTTTCTTAAATTCTTGACGAACTCCACCGTCAGCGTTTGACTCTGTAAGGTCCCGTTACCGGTGCCCTACATTTGGTGTTGGATTTACTCATAAACACAGTTCTAAATATCAGAGTTAATTAAAACATTCGCGGAATATAAAATTTCAACCATAACATTTTACATAACTTTCAAATCTTGTCTTATAGAACATTCATAATCATTTAAAACAAAACATAGTCTTTAAAACATCACAACGTTTCTTCGAGATGCCAGTATCTTCGATTCCATGCAATGTGTCTTCAATCACGTGAGCTGCCTCAACCTATTTGCCTACGTGCATACTAAAAGTCAGCTACGCTGAGTGAGTTCTAGTTAATCACATAACTTACTTTACATACACATATACATGCCCGTAGGTGCGCATTACATACTTAACCTGTCCATCAGTCCTCCATATACATCCATAACTAACCTTACATTATAAAGAGCATTCGCCCTACATACCTCGGATATTATTAGGGTCCGGTACCCTCCATCCTCGAATATTATTAGGGTCCGGTCACCCTTCATCCTCGGATATTATTATGGTCCGGTCTCCCTTCATCCTCGAATATTTGGGTCCGGTATCCTCGATCCTCGGATATTATTAGGGTCCGGTCACCCTTTCTTCCAAACCTTCATACCATACCTCTCTATATACATAATTGTAACTTCATACATACCTACATCATTCATTTTTCACATACAATAATCTTGTCATCAAAACTTTACCTGGCAGTACATGCAATATCCGAAGATCGTTCATGTACTGACAAGCAGTCAATCATACTTTTCACATAAAACATATATGGCATACACTTATCACTTAGGATAAGTGTATTAACTAATCACATCGAGTATGCACACAGCCCTGAAAACATAACAAGGAATGGGGCTAGAAACTCACCTGAACATGGTTACGTTCACCGTTAATTGTTATTCCTTTCTTGAGCTGTGCATGGCTAACTGTATAACAATTACACGTATCAATCATCTATCGCTATCTACAATGTGTTTCTAGTTCAATTATAACCCACAATGAACGGGGGAACGGGGGCAACGCCCCTAGCAGCAGGGTTCTAGGGGCGGCAGCCCCTAGCGGGGTCCAAGGGGCAGAGCCTCTAACACGTTTTCCATTAGGATTTTAATTTATTTTCTAATTCGCTAACCCATTCTTCATAACGAACTAAGTATGATTCGCTATCCGATTCGTTACCTTAATGTAAGCGAACATACATGTTAGGCGAACTTAACTTAAGCGAACCTAAGTTAAGCGAACTTAACATTCGGTGAGCTTAGTGTTTGGCGAACTTGGTGTCCGGCAAACTTGGTATCCGGAGAACTTACAGCACACGAACTTAGCTGCAGCGAACTTGCTTGCAGGCAAAGTTGTCGCAGCGAGCTGCTGCTGCTAGGGTTAGTTTATCGACCCAAAACGTGCGTTTTACCACCCTTAATCCGCTCGTTTATGGATCGGCTTTAGTCCCAGCCATTCCCTAGTCCGATTGTGGCCCAAACTTGACTCGTTTGTATCATAAAGCATGAAACTTTAAGGCTAAACGTTTAATACTATGTCTAGGGTCCATTTTAGACGAGCCGCACCTGTTTGCAGGTCCATTAAGTTCGTTTTTGTAAGGCCCCGTTACCGGTGTCTCACTTTTGACGTTGGAATTACTCATAAACATAATTCTAAATATCAGAGTTAATTAAAAACTTTCGCGGAATAATATAAACTATCGACCATCCATTACAAACGTCCATAACTCGTCTTTTAAAAACATAACATAAAACATAGTATCAAAATATCACGACAAATCCTCAGATGCCAGCCTCTTCAGTATTGCGCATGTGTCTCCCTCAAGCCAGCTGTCTCAGTCGATTAGCCTGCGTTCATACTAAAAGTCAGCTACGCTGAGTGAGTTCTAGTTAATCAGGAAACTTACAATACATTCACATATTTACCTATGCACCCGAAGGTACATACCTTCCTATTATCTTACATACTTACATGCTTACGTACTTTCATTCTTTCTTTCATAATAACATACGTACTTTCATTCATACACATACATTTTAAAGATCCTTCTGCCCTATAACCTTCGCCAACATTATTAGGGTCGGTTCCCTACATTCGCCGACATTATTAGGGTCGGTTCCCTACATTCGCCGACATTAATAGGGTCGGTTCCCTACATTCGCCGACATTATTAGTGTCGGTTTCCAATGTTTAGTACATTGTACCCTACCTGCCTTTACGTACCTTTCTTATTAGTACATGCACTATCCAAAGATCGTTCATGTGCTAACATCTTAACATATATACATCTTACACATATCATATATATATATATATATACATCAATCATCATACATAAATGATACAAGGAATACACTTACCACTTAAGGTAAGTGTATTAACTATCACATCGAGTATGCACTCAGCCCCGAAAACATAACAAGGAAGTGGGGTTAGGGTTAGGGTTTGTCAGAGAATGTCAGAAACATTCTCTGACATCCTTAAATACCCAGCTGCCATTCCGGTGCCGTCTTTCCGGCGCCGTCGTGCCGGAAAACCGGGCGGTGGTCGGAAAAACGTGTTTCAGCACCGTTTTCACTGTTTTTCGTCCCGTTTGATCCAGATCTGAGCTAGGGTGATCCCTAGGCTCATATTTTGCTCGGTTAATACCCGATTCCACCCGGATCTCGTGACTTTAACGGTTTAAAGGTGTCGGCTCGTCGTTTCGCGATTATATCTAACGGGTTTAAGCTCATAGAACATCATACTATTATTACCTCGGGTCGGTGCTCGTTTCCTTGGTGATTTCGACTTGAGAGAGAAGGAGAAACTAGAGAGAGATCTTAAGTGTGTGTTTTAGATGGTGTATGGGATATGTGTAAATGAGTGATTAAATGGTGATTATGGTTTATATATTTATGGATCATGGGCTTAAGCCCATGGTCTTTCCTTCTTTCTTTCATAACCCAAGTCCATAACCCATATCCATTTACCTAACACTAGCCCAACTCATATTCTATTTATCTAGACCGATAATGACCCACTATAAAATAGAGGAAATTTATTTCATTATTATAACCAAAAGTAGGATGTTACAAGTCTTCCCTCCTTAAGGAGGTTTCGTCCCCGAAACCTAACTATTACATAAACAAATTCGGGTAAAACTTGCGCATCTCAGCCTCAGCTTCCCAAGTAGCATCTGAACCCTTGCGATGCTTCCATATCTGTTAGGGAATGAAATTTTTGCTGAGGATCCTTTATCCTTAACTATCTTGTTGATAGATTATCCTTAAGATAAGTATCAGGTTATAAAGGATCGACGATCTTCGGTATTATTTGTTTACTAATGATTGTGTTTAGTATGGTGATGTGTTAGACAGATATGACAAATTTAAGACATGCTGACATCAACTATCCTTATGAAGCATTCTTTAGCTGGAGTATGGATCCAGGATCCTTGTTCAGCATGACTATTAATGGATAATTATATGAGAAGAC
This sequence comes from Bidens hawaiensis, assembly GCF_021521415.1. Lineage (NCBI taxonomy): Eukaryota > Viridiplantae > Streptophyta > Magnoliopsida > Asterales > Asteraceae > Bidens > Bidens hawaiensis. Next base: position 279,338 of record NW_027493800.1, read on the forward strand.
TGACGTTTAAATAACAACAACGGTATCTATACCTGGTCTACTACTTTATTCGCTAGTGAGTGGCTATCAGCACGTGGTCAAAAGGCACGTTGGTGAAGAGTGGAAGACTAGCGGATTTATAGGATGACGTTGTTAAGTTAGTTAATTACTTTTTCCTTATATAATTGAGTATGATCGATTAGGAAGACACACACTAGAGCAGAAGCAAACATTCTCTTTACTCACTAGTTTACCTTGTATTCTCGATCACTAACTCCACAACGCTTGTAACTACCTTTTATTATCAATATACTTGACAGTGATAGTTTTCACCGTCTGGGGGTTTTTTGTGCCGGAGATTACGATAATCACGTACTAACCCACCAAAGGTTACCTTGTTGACCCTTGACCGAAGAGATTCGACCAACAATTACCTCGTTAATCCTTGACCGAAGCAATTCGTCCAAAGATTATCTAAAAGGACCACATACATCCGAATGTATGATACCTAATAAGTCTTTCGCCCTTTCATTAGTTACATTAAAGGGCTCCTTGGTCATCTTTCCCAATAAACAAGATTCACATTCATCAAATGAATCATCACTTGATTTCAAAAGACCATTCTTTTGAAGTGTATGAATGCTATCCTTGTTTATGTGACCAAGGCGACAATGCCAAAGAAAGGTTTTACTCAAATCCACTTTGAGTTTCTTGGTGCTAGATTGGTACAACATGTTATCAAAGGATGTGTTATCATGAACTAATTCATAAATGCCATTAGATGGCATTGCTTTAAATTAAAATACATCATTCATGAAAACACATATACCATTGTCTACAAACGTTAAATCATAACCACATTGTCTTAAAAGAGAAACGGAGATAATGTTCCTAGTCAAACTAGGAGCGTACAAAATGTTTTTCAAAACAACTTCCAAACCATTTGGAAGCTTCAAAACATAGTCTCCTTGGGCTTCGACATCAACCTTCGCTCCGTTGCCCATGAAGAGACTTGTATCTCCTTTCTTGAAATGCTTATTTCTTTTGAACTCTTGCAACAAGTTGCAAATATGAGTTCCACATCTGGTATCCAATACCCATGTGTTAGAAGAAATAACATTAAGATCAATATGGATCATGAAAGTTGTACCCGAGGTTTGCCCCGTATCCCTCTTGTATTTCAACTCTTTGAGATAGGTTGGAAAATCCCCTTTCCAATGTCCTATCTCACCACTACCAAAGCACGAGTCGTTTAAGCTAACCTTTAGCTTCTTTTCCTCTGGTTTGGATGGTTCCGCTTTAGCTTTCCCTTTGATATTACCCTTGACATGTCCCTTACCTCTAGCAACCTTTGCTTTAGGTTTCGGGTGACTCCTCTTCACCGATTGTGTTTCTTCCATATGACATGCATGAAGCGCTTGAACCCTTTCAAAGCGTTCCACCCTAACTTGAGTAAGGAACATTTCCTTAAGTTGGGTGATCATGTCATATGCCCCATGATTTTCAAAACCCTTTTGAATCTCGGGAATCATAGTTCCCAAAATGATACAAGAAACTTACACCGAATCCTCGGTGTATTTCAACCAATCGTTATAGGCATCCAAATCGTCAACGTTTGGTTCATCGGGAATAGGATCGTCTAATATGTAGGATTTCCTTTCTTGCTTGAGAACCATTCTCAAGTTTCGATATCAATCCATAAATTTTATGGTTAAGACGATCCTTATCAAGTATAGCTCTTAGTGATAGGTTATGCACGGGTGGGATAATTGCGTTAGGTGGATTGTAGATTGCGGACATCTACATAATTTAACAAAGTTCACTTTTAGTATTTTCGATATCAATTAAATTTTAATCTTTAATACCCTTTATGTCTTTAAGACAATTAATGATTAAAATCTAGAACCCAACGTTACATTCACATAGTAGTTAGGTGACCCTTATCCTACTATTGAATTAACAAGGTAGTCAGTGTTTGACAATTGCAACCCTTTGCAACTTCTAGTTTTATGGGATCGGTTAAACATCATATGTTTAGTTGACATGTTTTATCCCATCAACACCTTTGAACCCCATGTGCCGGTGACTCTATTCACATGGTTTCAAATCAAGTCGTCCTACTTACACACACGTGTGAGTTTACACATACAAGTGGTTAGGTGACCCTCATTCCACAAGTATTGTAAAACCACCTCAAGTTCACAAGTTTTCTTAAATGTGGTTAGGTGACCCTTACCCCACATCAAGTCTACATGTGACTTAAGTGTTGTATAAAAGGATGGTGTTTAACTTTTTTTTAAAAGGGATTTAAGTTTTCTAAATTCTAGATTGGAAAACTATGTACCTTGCATTTGCATGCACTCAAATGTATGGTACTTTATTTGAAAACCCATTTTCAAAGTTCCTTTTAATAAAACCCATTTTATTGTGAAATCAATATCCTTTAATAAAAACCAATTTTATTACCTAATGATTTCTAAGGAACCAATTTTATGCAAGTTGTTGATATTAAGTTTGTTAATTATCCTTATCCAAATAAGATCAAACAAAATATATAAATCAACCGTGCAAGCATAAATAAACAACCACAGGTTCATAACCTTAGCCACCTAATCTTGGCCACACTTGTTGACCGAAACAAGTGTGCCAAAAGATCTCTCCTAAAGGACGAGAAATGACACAAGGTATGTGTCGGTGAACTCCCACTTGATCCCGCATCCATATGCTTCAAGTGTCCACCTTGTGTTGTGACTTTCCACTTTATTTGGGCTTCCAATGGGCTCCAACTTCAGCTCCTAGCTTCCTTGGGCCTCCACGTTTGGGCTTTGGCATTTGGGCTAAAATCCCATCTTGGACTATAAGGTCCATTAAGGCCCAAAACCAAAACCGTAACCTTGTTGCATCTTCTTTTACAAAAATATATCCTAATACATTTTCTCTAGTAAAAGAATTACAACTAATCTACTTATTATTACAAACCAATATGAATGAATAAATAGATTACAAACCCAAATAAAATAATATTACAACCAAATTGAATATTGAATAAATCACAACACAAACACACATCCAAACACAAGGTCATGGCTAGGTTATGAACATCCAAATGCACATCCAAATATGCAAGTATTACATCTCTAAATGGTTCCCCTTGTGAACCTCAAACTTTCGGCCAAGGATAAGAAAAACCGAAAGTTTCGATTTTTTTCCAAACAAAACAACCAATCATCCAAATGACTTAATTCTTCAAGATTATCACATGCATGTAAAGTATAACCTTGAAGAACCAAGGGGTAACCAAAAGCCCCAAAAAATTTCGGCCATATGGTGAACTACACCATAAAAGCCGAAAAATTTTAGATCTATTGATGCATGTATCCGTATAAGCGGCTCTTGATGCCATTGTTGGGTTTTAACAAGATTATCAAAGCCATATAAACCATTTTATATGAAAAACGCAGTGGATAAAATAGATTTAACCTTGTTATATTGATTGATATAAAACCCGTTTTATATGTAAAACCCAAGCCCCGGATCCATATACGAATTACATGCATACCAAAATAATCAACCATAGGGGGTTTATGTAATACAACCTTTCAAGAGGCAAGAAGATGAAGGAGATGACGGTTTGAATGGCTAGCCTTCAATGGAGAAGAGCCTCAAGCTTGTATACCCTCCAAGCCTTCAACAAACACCTTGCTTGCTAGGATTTAATCACTCTTGCACTTGAAAGATAAAACCTCTTGTGTTTTCTTCTTCCTTGAACCGAAATCAAAGAGAGAGAGAGAGAGAGAGGTTGTAGAGAGCTTTTGCATGTAATGTGGTTGGGTGGTTGTGTTTTTTTGTACCAAGAAGTATTAATAAGAGAAAATGGATTTTAAACAAAAGGGTGGGAATCCCCCCCCCCCACCAAAGTGGGCTGGTCCTACCAGAAATTATTTTCTCTTTCCTCCTGGAACTAGACTAATACTCCATGTACTAGTCTTAGGACTACTATTCCATATACCAGTCGCAGGACTAATACTCCATGTATTAGTTCACAAGACTAATACTCTTTGTATTAGTCACAGGTCTATTTAAACTTTGTGACATTTAACACTTTCAACATGCCATAAGTTTTATGTAAAATACCACAACCATTATCATATATATATATATATATATCATTTAGCCAACTTGAATAATATCATAAGATAATCTCTCTAAATAAATTATCCATATAATTTATCGATTCCTCAAGTGCGAATATTTAGAAACCCATTTTCTAAATATCATGAGTGCTAATATTTACTTGTTAGATCATATCTACAATAAATATTATGGTGTTTGTCTAGCTTGTTATTGGGTATAACCCGACTTGGATCATAACGTACTAGCCACATCAACTCTAATATGTGTCTTGGGCAGACCGATTCCTATACAACAAGGATCCATGGGTCCTCAGACTCAAGGATCCTCAGCCTTTCAGCAAGGATCATCCATCATTCAACAAGGATCCATGGGTCCTCAGACTCAAGGATCCTCAGCCTTTCAGCAAGGATCATCCATCCTTCAACAAGGATCCATGGGTCCTCAGACTCAAGGATCCTCAGCCTTTCAGCAAGGATCATCCATCCTTCAACAAGGATCCATGGGTCATCAGATCCAAGGATACTCAGATTTCCAGCAAGGACCATCTAGCTTCAACCATGGGTCAATGGGTCAACCAATGCAGAGTTCCTCGATGTTCCAAAGGGGATCAGGGATGCTTCCGCCAGGATCCTCCGGGATTCCTTATCAAGGATCCTTCTTTCAGGATCAAGGATCATTTGGATCCCAACATCAACGATCTTCCGAAGTCTATGACGGGGACATAATCCCCATGAAGACCATAGCTTCTGGAGGACCCACTCCGATTGGTGACTCCTCTTATCCTAGATACTCGTCCGGGAGGCCAAACTTCACCCAACAGAGAGGTAAATGGTATGATCCTATATCCTTAGATACTAACCATGGTTCCATGCAGAATGCAGGTATCAACCAGACAATGGCCAAGGAGTTGCAAAAACTCAAGGACATGATATCCAGTGTTCCCGGGGTGATACGTCCAATTCTCGAGATACCGGGCGGAAGTCACAAGTTATCATGATTCGCTCCACCTATCTGTGACGCGGAAATCCCTAAGCGGTTCCAAACTCCCAACATGAAGACTTATGACGGGAGCACCGGTCCGGAGGAGCACGTTGCCCAATATAGGGAAATGATGGAAATTAATCCTGTTCCTGAAAGGCTTAAGGAGGCTTGCCTTTGCAAAGGATTTGGAGCCACACTAACGGGAGCTGCACTAAAATGGCTGCTAAGTCTCCCCCCTTGCTCGGTTACATTCTTTCTCTCATTTAGTTAATTTGTTTAACACTCAATTTTCCTGTAGTCAGAAATTTGAGAGGTTAACCAGTGATTTATATCGTGTTATCCAGCCTAGTGATGAATCCCTTAGGGATTTCGTTACCAGGTTCGGCAAGGAAGCACTAGAAATCCCAAACCTTGATATGACTACTGCTGTTGAAGCATTAAAGATGGGAATTAAAAAGAGCTCCCCTTTTTATGATGATTTAGTGATGACTCCGTGCATGACATTCGATGAAGTCAGAAACAGGGCATTAAGATACATCAGGTTAGAAGAAGATAAAAGGATCCAGGATCATCTCGGGGGACAAACAAAACAAGAAACTCCCGAAAAGAATAAAGGATCCTGGAATAGGAACAACAATTCAAAGCTGTACAACAAATTCAACAATCAGAACGTACGAGCGGTTGAAGAAGAAGACGACGATGAAGACTATCCTTGCATCTCAGACTATTGTTTCTCTGTGGACACCATGGCTTGATCTGTGCTATGAAGGATCTGGGAGAAAAAGCAAGATGGCCCCGAAAGAATGAAAAGACGACCGGCTTCAAGGACAAATCTAAGTGGTGCGCCTTCCACGAAGACTTTGGCCACGCGACAGACGAATGCATCAGTTTAAGGAGGGAAATTGGTTACCTCCTAAGAAAGGGTCACTTTAAAGAGCTCTTGGGAAGGAAGAAATCCAAGATCCAGGATCCTGAAGAACTTCCACAAAAGGCAACGCAACCACCGCCAGATGCTCATGTGATCAACTTTGTCTCCAGAGACTACGAATTATTTCAAGATTCTTGTGTTGTAGAAGAAAGTCACGTAGAAGAATTCGAGTTGGACGATGAGAGAAGACCGCTCATCCCCACTACTCGAGTGACTGATCAGAGAATCTTTTTCAATTCAAGGATCCAGGATCCTCATCAGGATAAGCTGGATATGCAAACGGTCAATTTCATCTCTGGAGGATCGGACATATGTGGAACTTCTTTCTCTGCAGCAAAAAGACTTGCCAAAGAGATCAAGATGGATAACGAGGATCGTCCAATAGTGTTAACCACCTTAACAATAGACAAGAGAATCTTCTTCAACGAGGAAGACAAGCTGAACATTCAGGATACTCATCATGACGGTTTGATTATTACTTTATTTATCTCTAACCATTATGTACGCAGGATCCTAGTGGACGGTGGCAGCTTGGTTAAAATTATCCAACATGATGTCCTCAAGAAGGTGAACATCCCAGATTCAGAAATCATTCCTAGAACATCAGTGCTAGTCGGTTTCAGTGGTGAAACCAAGAAGACATTGGGGGACATCAACCTCCCAATTTATATCGAAGGGTTAAACTGAGTTATAGACAACCTTTCCTGTTGCAATGTTATTTTAGGTAGGCCCTGGCTCCATGGAATGAAAGCAGTAGCCTCAAGTTATCACCAATGCATCAAGCTACCTAATCCTTGGGGAATTGTAAAGATAGTGGGTGACCAAGCGGAGGCCAAGAACTATTACTCATCATCAATGAAGTCAACAGCCAAGCAAACTATAGCATAGCAACTACAGCAACATCCTAGAGACGTGCTGGAAGCTCAGGAGAAAGACCTCAAAGAAGTATCATTGGACCCCGAGGATCCAAAGATAAAGGTGTTCCTAGGATCCATTATCCCCAGTAAGATTGAGGAGGATATAATATCCTTCTTAGGGCGAAGAAGATTTACTTTTGCCTTCAAGTATTCTGACATAACAGGTATTTCAAAAGAGGTAGTCACTCATAAACTCGGCCTTGATTTATCTGTTAAACCCGTCCATCAGAAGCGAAGGAAATTCGCTCCTGAGAGGAACAAGATCATACAAGAAGAAGTTGAAAAACTTCTTAAGGCCGGTATGATCAGAAAGGTTCAGTATCCTCGATGGCTAGCTAATGTGGTCGTTGTTTCAAAAAGGAATGGAAAGTGGAGGGTGTGTGTCGATTTTACCTATTTAAACATGGCATGCCCCAAGGATCCTTTCCCATTACCACATATAGATTCCATGGTGGATGCAACGACAGGACATGAAATGCTTACTTTTATGGATGCTTCCTCTGGATTTCAACAAATCCAGATGGAACCATCTGATCAAGAGGATACAGCATTCATAACTCCTACCAGCATATACTGTTATACTGCTATGCCATTTGGAGTAAGAAATGAAGGGGCAACATACCAAAGACTAGTCAACATGATGTTCAAGGATCAGTTGGGTAAGACTATGGAGGTCTACATAGATGATATGTTAGTGAAGTCAAAGAAATCTGAGGATCACCTTAGAGATCTCGAGGAAGCATTCAATATCCTTAACCATTATAACATGAAATTGAATCCGTCCAAATGCCATTTTGATGTTAAGGCTGGAAAATTTCTGGGATATATGGTAACTAAACGAGGAATTGAAACAAGCCCCGAACAAATCGAAGCCATCCTTAATCTGAGGTCTCCTGAAAAGGCCAAAGATGTCCAAAGGCTCACAGGAAGGATAGCCGCTCTCAATAGGTTCATCTTGAGATCCTCCGAGAAGTGCAAAGACTTCTATGACATCCTTAGGAAGAATAAGAAGTTTGAATGGACAGAGAAGCATGAAGCTGCGCTTACAGCCTTAAAGGATTACTTATCCTCAGCCCCAGCTCTAATGAAGCCTGTGGATGGAGAATCCTTATACCTGTACCTACCTGTCTCAGGAAATGCTATAAGTGTTGTCCTTGTGAAGGATCACGAAGGTGAACAACATCCCATCTATTCTCATTTAGAAAAGTTAATTCTTGCACTTATTATGGCTTCTATTAAATTGAGACATTACTTTGAGACTCATACTATTATTTTGAGAACTAACTATCCTGTTAAGATTGTTCTTAGAAAGCCAGAATTATCAGGTAGAATGGCCAAGTAGGTTGTGAAACTGAGTGCGTATGATATTCAGTATGAGCCTAGAACGGCCATCAAGTCACAAGCACTCGCAGACTTTGTGGCTGATTTCAGTAGCGACATGCAGAAAGAAGCCGACTTAGAGGTTCAACAACTAGAAGAAACCAAGGATCCTTGGATACTCTTCATAGATGGAGCTTCCAACGTAACAGGAACAGGATTAGGAATCCTACTGAAATCGCTACATGGGGACATATTACCCCAGTCCATAGCTTGTGAATTCCAAGCAACAAACAATGAAGCAGAGTACGAGGCTCTAATCACAGGTTTGCAATTAGCCAAAAGCATGAGGATCAGGTATCTTCAAGTTTATGTAGATTCTTTATTGATAACTAACCACTTTAATGGCTCGTATGCTGTTAAAGGTGAGAAACTAATGAAATATTTAGATGTTGTAAAGGAGTTATCGAAATCCTTCAAAATATTTAGTATTACACAGGTACCGAGGGAAGAAAACGCTGGGGCAGACGCCTTGGCAAACTTAGCCTCATCTCTGAAGATTCATGAGGATTTGAAAATCCTAATAATCCACATTCTCTTGCCAGCAATAGGAGAACAGGAAGTTGGAGAGATAACGAATGATAAAGAAATCGTGCTCTGGGATCCTTTATCCTCGAATAACAAAGGATCATGGATCCATCCTATCAAGAACTACATTCAGAATGGAGAAATTCCAGCCATAGAAAATCCCAAGTTCTTCAAACTCAAGGTATCCCAATATATTTTGTTAAATGATATGGTATATAGAAAATCTCTTGCAGGTCCATATTTGAGATCCAAGAAGTACTCAAGGATTTTCATGAAGGAGATTGCGGCAATCACACAGGTGGAAGAGCGTTATTTTCCAGGATACTCAGAACTGGATACTTCTGGCCAACAATGAAGAAGGATGCAGTGGAGTATTCGAGGAAACGTGATGCTTGCCAAAGACACGTGAACATCCTTCATCAGCAGGCGGAGCCGCTATATCCCATATCCTCTTCATGGCCCTTCATGAAATGGGGTATGGATATTGTGGGCAAGCTACCAAAAGCACCCGGTAGAAAGGTTTTTATGCTTGCTATGACTGACTACTTCTCCAAATGGATTGAGGCAGAAGCGTTCGTACAAGTCCGAGAAAGGGAAGTAATATCATTTATTAAACGAAATATTATAACTAGATTTGGTATTCCTGCTGAGATTGTTTGTGACAATGGTTCCCAGTTTATCGGGAATAGAACCATTAACTTTTGTGACAGTTGGGGCATCAAAATGATCACTGCAACTCCGGTTCATCCTCAAGCCAATGGTCAAGCAGAGTCTAGCTACAAGATCATTATCAACAATCTAAAGAAGAAACTAGGATCCAAGAAGGAAAAATGGGTTGAAGAACTTCCTTATGTTCTTTGGGCAGACAAGACTACACCCAAAAATGCAACAGGCCAAACACCCTTCTCTTTGGTGTTTGGATCAGAAGTTGTGATCCCTACAGAAATGGTGGTTCCTACTGCGAGAACGAGCATCCGTGATCCTGAAGCCAATGAAGATATCCTCCTTGAAGACTTGGATACTATAGAAGAACTCAGAGACCTAGCAAAGATCAGAATGGCAGCTTATCAACAAAGGGTAGCTGGGGCATACAACAAAAATATCAGAATCAGAAGATTTCAAGAAGGAGATCTAGTATTGAGGAAAGCCTTCCAAAACACAACAAATCCGGCTGGTGGGAAGCTAGCACCCAAATGGGAAGGACCTTATCAGATTGAGTCGGAAGCAGGAAAGGGGGCATATCATTTGCTCAAAATGGAAGGCAACAGGTTACCAAGAGCATGGAATGCCATCCACCTCAAGAAATATTTTTCCTGATCGTATTCCACTATCCTGAGAGGATATATTATCCAATAAAAGGATCTAGGATCCTTAAATCGGTAACATCTTTCTGATCAGTTATTCTTTTTGAATTATTACTGTTAATTTAAGGATAATATATTCTTAACATTTTATCTATTCCAAGTTTTGAATAACCATGCAGGATTATAATGATTCATTTGATGCTCAAGAGGTCGGCCACCTCTCCTTTACATTTGAGGTATTATCTTATTTCTCTTGGCCTAGCCCACGTTTGGATATGACCCCCGATGGTCATATCCCCTATGGTTTAAATGTTTTCACCTTTCTCACAATCGCCTGTAGCGCACGCTATCCAACATATAGTCCGGGGCAGCGGGACCAGTACACGCTTAGTGGCTGACAATTTCGTTGTCTTCGGCTATATAGAGGATCGTACGATTTATGGTAGACGTATCATACCACCGGTTTATAACGTTTTCACGTTATCTTACGTTTGGGCAAAATCCCGGTTTGGGCGAGTCCCCAGTTAATATCCGTATTTGGGCTTGTCCCCAGTTTTTGGGCTTGTCCCAAGATTACACGGGGTTGTCCCCAGTTGCACGGGCTTGTCTCCAGTTTATTATTTGGGCTTGTTCCCAGCTTATTGGGTTTAATCCCAGTTAACTCTATGAATTATTTACAACGGATTTCCTAAGCTCTTTGTGAAGATCGAAATTCTAAGGATCCAGGATCCTAAAACTATTCCTTTAAGGATCATTGAGAGTTCAATACTTCTGGTAACTTAGAACTGTCTAAAACCTTCCGGTATGATCTCTGTTAATTAACTTATGTATCATATTTGTTGCAGTAATTGTGGATATTTTAGTTTAGAATGTTATTCCTTAAAGTTGTTTTATTATTAAAAATTTTATCTATTTAAGGATACTTTATCCTAAAATTTGCCCTTTGAGGGAATTCTATTATGTAGAACTTTTATCAACTTTTAAGGATATTTTTTCCTACTATTTATTCTTTAAGGATATTCTATCCTGAACAATTTTCATAAGGATATTTTATCCTAAAAATCTTTTACTTCAAATTATTTTTCAGAACTATCAACAATGCTAAAGTTATATCTAACAAACATTTGAAAATAAACAACAAGTAAATAGTCAAAAGATTTATATATTAATTAAGATAAGCCATGAGGACTTATCCAAAACTTTTAACCAGGACTTCGCCATGCGAAAAGATGGACCATCCATCCGGGTTAAGTGAAAGTTACTAACAATTCATAAGTGCAGGAAAATTAAAAACAGGGGCAACAAAGGCTTCATCCCCACAAATAGAGGATCACTCCACCTTTGTCATCCCCGATTGTCTTAAGGATCATGGATCCTTTATCCTACATACTATTGTTTATTATAGACCATAGAAATTGTTCATAAAAACACCAACACGAAATAAAAAGTGGGCTGGGGCCTTGTCTTTGATATCCTTCATCGCCCACTTAAGTTGCATCCTCAACCGCAGCATCACCTTCTCCCTTACCAGCTTCATCCATCTCCTTGACACCGCTCGGCCCCGCCTTGGTATTCTCATCCAAATCCTCTTCTTCCTCGCCACCAAGATCGTCAAGAGCAGCCTTCCATTTCTCCACATCCCAGGTCGACTTGTCAAAAGCGGGATCACCGGCCTCCTTCGCCATCTTGATCCGTGCTTGGAATACCGACCTGGCAGCCCACACTTTGGCTTCATCTGTAGCCTGCACCACTGCCTCTTAACATTGGGCTTCGGCTAAGGATAGCTGATCCTCCAACTGTTTCTTCTCTTTGGAAAGCTGGATCATGGCCTTATCCTTATCCTTGGCAACCACAGCTTTCCCTAACCCCGACAGCTTGTCACTCATTTGGCCGATAGTCTTTTCGTAATGCTCCTTGAAAGCATTCACAGCCTATACACAACAAGGTACTCAAAGTCAGAAGGATATTGGATCCTACAATTCAGAGTTTCAAGATACAGGATACTTACAGAGAGGACAATGTCATAATGGGTCTCAGGATCAGAGGTCGTTTCCTCTTGGAAGCTGCGGACTTGGCCCTGGTTGTTGCAGTCTTAGGCTCAGAGCTGGTACCTGCCTTCGAAGCCTCCTTCTTGACAACAGGAGAAGTGACCATGCAGTCAATGTCTTCAAGAGAAAACTTGTCGGCTGACTTCTGGGATTTCTTGGCGCCTGAAAAGGAAAAAAGTTAACAGATAAGTTTTCTTTTTCTAATCTTATTTATATTAAAATTATTAACTTACTTGACATGCTTGAACTCGAGGAGATATCACAAAAAATTTCAACAAATCGAGCTTGAAAGGTCCTAAATTCGGTATCCAGTGCTAGGAACCGTTTTGTCTTTTCTTCTGTGCTAGGTAACTTGCCCAAAGAAGCAAAATTGTCAAATGCAAATAAAAAGAAGAAGTTCAGGATTCGACTCAGAGCATAAAGGATCCTACTATCTCTTAAGGATCCAGGATCCTACCCTTTTTAACCCATTTTGAAGGAAGATCAGTCCCCCGTGGTATTGAGTCGCGTTTTACAAAGAAAAACTGACTTCTCAACACGGAATAATTCAGAGTGACTTTTAAGATCGGATGGGGCTGTCGGGGCTTGGATTTGAAGATGAAACGAGCAGGACCGTGGGTAGTGAGGGTGTATAAGTATGATAACTCGGGAAGACTGAAATCTAATTTCTCCTCTTCAATGATCCTTTCAATAGTACTGAGAACCCTCCAGATCATAGGCATAGCCTGTATATAGGATATGCCGGTAGAGTCGAAGAAGCTTTGGGTAAAAGATGGAAAAGGGTACTTATAGCCGATCAGAATTGGAGTCGCCGGAAAGCATACCCAAACCTTAGAATATATATCACATCTGACATTGGATTCGTAGGGTCAAAATAGGGTTTCCGGAGGAAATAATATACGGAAATCTTCGACCTCGGGATCCGTGAGTTTGCAAATTTCGGAAGATGGGTTAGCAAGCAGACATTGGGGTTCCATTTCGGTTAACTCAGAGCCGTCGGAGGTTTATTCGGAAGGTTTAGAGGGAGCCGGATAAAGCAGCAGACATGATTAAAGAAAATAATAGAGAGAGGCAAGAAGGATACCTGATGCGTCGGATGAAGGCGTGTTTATAATCAAAGATATAGGGCGGCATATATAGACGGTTATAATTAACCTTGAGGGCTAAATGGTAAATATTCTGGCAAAACCGTCCCATCTATCAGTTTTCGCAGCAGTTTTGAATTTCAAAATGATAGCTGTATTCCACTGTCACCCGCCATTTTGGGGGCAATTGTTAGGGCATGAAATTTTTGTTGAGGATCCTTTATCCTTAAATATCTTACTGATAGATTATCCTTAAGATAAGTATCGTGTTATAAAGAATCGACGATCTTCGGTATTATTTGTTTACTAATGATTGCGTTTAGTATGGTGATGTGTTAGACAGGTATGACAAATTTAAGACATGCTGACATCAACTATCCTCATGAAGCATTCTTTAGCTGGAGTATGGATCTAGGATCCTTGTTCAGCATGACTATTAATGGATAATTATATGAGAAGACTGACATTTAAATAACAACAACGGTATCTAGACCTGGTCTACCACTTTATTCGCTAGTGAGTGGCTATCAGCACGTGGTCAAAAGGCACGTTGGTGAAGAGTGGAAGACTAGCGGATTTATAGGATGAAGTTGTTAAGTTACTTAATTACTTTTTCCTTATATAACTGAGTATGATCGATTAGGAAGACACATGTACTATCACACACACTAGAGCAGAAGCAAACATTCTCTCTACTCACTAGTTTACCTTGTATTCTCGATCACTAACTCTAGAACGCTTGTAACTACCTTTTATTATCAATATACTTGACGGTGATAGTTTTGACCGCCCAGGGGTTTTTTGTGCCGGAGATTACGATAATCACGTACTAACCGACCAAAGGTTACCTTGTTGACCCTTGACCGAAGAGATTCGACCAACGATTACCTCGTTAATCCTTGACCGAAGCAAATCGTCAAAACATTACCTTGTTAAGTTTTGACCGTAGTAAGATTATCGTGATTAAGGGTTTTTTCCCTCGTGATCAAACCTTTGTGTTCACCAATATTACGATTACACACTTGTCATTATCGTGTTAGCACTATACCTCACTTTTACGAATTTGGATATTTGATCCTTAGCAGATTTTTGTCCAAAACAATATCACTTTCACTAAAGGTATAACCTTGTGACGAAGTTGCTTCTCCTTGTGGTCGACTATCTCGATCGGTTATTCAATATAGTTCAATTGTTCATCAACCTCAATATCCATCAATGGCACGTGCGACGTGTCATCAGCAAGACACTTTCTCAGATGAGAGACATGGAAGGTTGAATGAATTCCTTCTAACTCTTCGGGCAAATCCAGCTTATAAGCCACTTCACCCACACGATCCATAATCTTAAACGGTCCAATGTACCTCGGACTCAATTTTCCTCTTTTCCTAAAACGGATAATCCCCTTCCAAGGCGAGACCTTGAACATCACATTGTCACCAACGTTAAACTCAATTGGTCGTTGCCGCTTATCAGCATACGACTTCTGCCTGTGTTGAGCAGCTTTCATTCTTGCTTTAATCTGATCAAACTTTGATGAGGTTTCTTGCACCACCTCTAGGCTTCACATCTCCTTCTGACCAATCTCTCCCCAACATACCGGAGTTCTGCAAAGTCTACCGTAAAGCATCTCAAACGATGGAATACCAATACTTGAATGGTAACAGTTATTATAGGAGAACTCTGCTAGATGCAGATGATCATCCCAACTCCCTCCAAAGTCTAAAACACAAGCACGTAGCATATCCTCAAGGGTTTGTATCGTCCTTTTAGACTGTCCATCTGTTTGAGGATGATACGCCGTACTGATGTTCAATCTCGTTCCCATAGCTTCATGGAATTTCTTCCAGAACCTCGAAGTGAATCGAGTATCTATATCGGACATGATCGATAACAGCACACCATGCTTAGATACAACCTCCTTGTTGAACAAACTTGCTAACGTTTCTGACGAGATAGCCTCTCGAATAGGCAGAAAGTGAGCACTTTTGGTCAAACGGTCCACTATCACCCAGATGGTATCATGATGCTTAGCTGTACGGGGTAGCTTAGTTATGAAATCCATAGTGATGTGTTCCTATTTCCATTTAAATATCTCAAGCGGTTGCATTTACCCATAAGGCTTTTGATGTTCGGCTTTGACTTGTAAACAAGTTAAGCACTTACTAACATAATCCACTAAATCGTTTTTCATTCCTGGCCACCAGTAATCTCTTTTTAAATCTTGGTATATCTTCGTAGCTCCTGGATGAATCGAATATCTTGACTTATGAGCTTCATCTAGGATTCGACCTCTAAGATCTCCATGGCGTGGAATCCACATGCGGTCAAACCTAGTCTTAACACCATGAGTGTTTTCCATCAACTCGTCCTTCTGACCGAAAATCCTTTCTTTCTTCACTAGCCCTTCATCTACCAACACTTCAGACTGTACTTTGATGATTTCTTCAAACAGACTTGAATTCATAATCAACTGGTATGACTTCATTTAATGTCGCAATCGTAATCCTTAATCAGCTCCAGCCATATTCTCTGTCTCATGTTCAATTCCTTATGTTTGAAGAAGTACTTCAAACTTTTATGATCTGTATAGATAGTACACTTAGTACCGTACAGGTAATCCCTCCATATCTTTAAGGCATGCACTACTGATGCTAGCTCTAAATCATGCGTCGAATAAGTACTCTCATGGACTTTAAACTGTCTAGACGCGTAAGCTATCACCTTTCCTCGTCGCATCAACACGCAACCTAACCCACGATGCGAAGCATCAGTACAAACAACCAGATCCTCGTCACCATCGGGTAAGGCAAGGATTGGAGCTTGTGTGGGTCTCTTCTTTAACTCCTGGAAAGCTTCTTCTTGAAACTTACCCCAACTGAATACTATCGACTTTCGGGTCATACCGGTCAACGGCGCGGCTATCTTGGAAAACCTTCGATGAATCTCCTATAGTAGCCAACTAACCCTAAGAAGCTTCGTATATCTGTCGGATTCTTAGGAGTCTTCCAATTCGTTATCGCCTCAATCTTAGCTGGGTCCACGGTAATCCCTTCAGGATTAATCACGTGACCAATAAATTGCACTTCTCGCAACCAGAACGCGCATTTCGAAAACTTAGCATATAACTTCTCTTCATTCAGAGTCTCCAATACCTCTCTCAGATGCTCAGCATGATCGGACTCGCTCTTGGAATAGATCAATATATCGTCGATAAAGACGATTACTGACTTATCCCACATTGGCCGACACACCCTATTCATCATGTCCATAAATGCTGCGGGAGCATTCGTTAGACCGAATGACATAACGAGGAACTCGTAGTGTCCATAACGCGTCCTAAACGTTGTTTTAGGGATGCCTGCCTCTTTCACTTTCAGCTGATGATAGCCTGTTCTGAGATCTATTCATGAGAACCAACTTGAACCTTGCATTTGGTCAAACAGATCATCAATCCTTGGCAAAGGATATCTATTCTTTACCGTAAGCTTATTCAACTCGCAATAGTCTATGCACATTCTCATACTTCTATTCTTCTTCTTCACGAATAACACTGGTGCGCCCCACGGGGAAACACTTGGTCTAATAAAACCTTTTTCGAGGAGTTCTTGCATTTGGGACATCAGTTCTTTCATCTCGGACGGTGCTAGATGGTAAGGCGCTTTCGCGACGGGCTGGGCTCCTGGTACTAAATCTATCTGGAATTCTATCTCTCACTCCGGTGGAAATCCCGGAAGATCCTCTGGGAATACTTAGGGTAGTCGCACACGATAGGGACATCTTTCATTTCTTTCGTCTCGGTAGTAGCGTTGACGACATACGCCAGGTAGGCACCACACCCTCTTCATAATAACCCTTCGGCTTTTATCATCGAAATGACGTTAAGCCCTGAACTTTCCTTATCACCATAAACCGTCACCGCACTACCATCCAAGGATTTTAACCTTATTATCCTACTCTTACATACTATCTGAGCTTCATACTCAGACAACCAATCCATTCCTAAAACCACATCGAACCCTCATAAGGTCATAACATACGAGGTAACAGGGAACTCATGTCCCTCTAACTCTATCTTACAGTTTTTAATCATTCTCATTATTTTAACCGAGGTATCACTAGAAGTTTCTACTATAAAAGTTTCAGACACTCGGCAACATTTCATTTTGGCTAGTTTACTAAAGGTCGTAGCTACAAAACTTTTATTTGCACCCGAATCAAATAATACGGAAGCAGAGATACCATTTACTAAAAACGTACCGGTCACGACATCGGGAATCTGTTTGGCCTGTTCTTGAGTCAGCATATAGGCCCTAGTCCTTAGCCTCCCTTGTTCAGCATCTTTCTTCTCACTTCCACCAACTTCACCGCTCGTACAAGTCCTTGCCAAATGACCTGTCTGTCCACACTTATAACACGCGGGCTTTGCATGGCAATCCTGAGCAAAATGCCCCACCTTGCCACATTTGTAACAAGCATTTGACCATGATCTGCACTCCCCACCATGGGACTTTCCATACTTATGGCACACATCAGACCCAGTGCCCCACTTGCATTCTCCAGCGTGCATCTTCCCGCACGTCCTACATGACCTCTTCTCCCACACCTTCTGCTTCTTGTCTTTGGTGTTCCACAACTGAGTGCCAGGTTGTTTAACAGGAGCGACCCACTTCTTGTCCTTCTTCTCCTCCCCGACAAAAACATCATCCGCAGCCAGGTCCTCATAAACCATCTCTGCGAGTTCAACACCAGAGTTAAAAGTAGCAGGTTTATTTTCCCTGACTAGCATGCGGACTTTCTATGGCAATCCCCTCACGTAACACTTGATTCTCTTAGCCTCAGTGTTGACCATATCGGGCACCAACCAAGACATTCGGTTGAACTCGGTGGTGTACTCACAATGTGTCATCATCCCAGCTTTCAAGTTCAGAAACTTCATCTCCGCCCTCTCAACCTCGGCGTCAGCACATAATTTCTTCATAACCAGTTCTTTCAGATCCTCCCATCTCATAGCCTTGATTTCCTCTCGGCTCCTCCTTTGCTCAATCGATTCCCACCAATACATCGCCTCATCTTCAAACGATTGGGTGGCATAATCGACAGCTTGATCGGGACGACACTCGCTAATGCGGATAATTTTATCCATGGCGGTTATCCATTGAAGGGTAGCGATTGGGTCTCCCAAACCAGTCAGCTTCGGCGGGTCACAGCCCTTGAAGGACTTATAGTTGCAACCGCCCCGGCCCCTCTTCCTATCATCAGCTTTCACAGACCTTACCTCACTCGAAGCCTCCCTCTCTCCTTCATAATCTTTCCTACTGCCTCCTCCTGCTCCTTCAGTAGTTCTTTCACGGCCTCCAGCAGACCCCTCTGGGTTCAAGTTCTTTACAGCAGTGGCTACAGCTTTAACAATAGCTGCTTGGATTAGGGGATCGAGTTGAACCCTTTCATTGTTTTCAGGGTTTCTTCCAGCTGCGCTTCCTTCAGCTCCGGTGTTGGAAGCTGTTTCTACTGAAGGTTGTTGGACACGACGAGGCCTGCCATGACGTCCAGTGCGGCCTCCTGCTCCAACAACTGCCCTAGATCCAGCCATCGTATTCTGGAAAGGAAAACACAAACGTCATCACTCAAGGAACTATTTAGTACAAGGATAGTAAGGCTAACAGGTAATAACATTGGCCATCTGTGATTAGCTGATCACGTTACACTCCGTGTCCTATAAATTTCCTCTTATGAGTCTATTTGTGCTGGTTCTACTCTAAACAATTAATCAATCGAACAATCAATTAATCTTATCCCTAGCATTCACGTATCCTTTATTTAGCAATTAAGCTAACATTAACATACATATTTAACCATACGCTTTACCTTTACTGAGCTTGCTTGAGCGACACATGGCTATCTCGAACTGGCATCTTCTTTCTTTTCTTACTTAAATCCCATTCTCTGTTCGAGTCAAAGCATGTAGGACGCTTAAATCTCTCGAACTTTTCTCTGATACCAACTTGTAATGCCCCGTTACCGGTGCCTCACTTTTGACGTTGGATTTACTCATAAACACAGTTCTAAATATCAGAGTTAATTAAAAGCTTTCGCGGAATAATATAAACTGCCAACCATCCATTACAAACGTCCATAAAACATAACATAAAACATAGTATCAAAACATCACGACAAATATTCAGATGCCAGCCTCTTCAGTATTGCCATGTGTCTCCCTCAAGCCAGCTGTCTCAGTTGATTAGCCTACGTGCATACTAAAAGTCAGCTACTCTGAGTGAGTTCTAGTTAATCAGGCAACTTACAATACATTCACATATTTACCTATGCACCCGAAGGTACATACCTTCCTATTATCTTACATACATACATGCTTACGTACTTTCATTCTTTCTTTCATAATAACATACGTACTTTCATTCATACACATACATTTTAAAGAGCCTTCCGCCCTATAACCTTCGCCGATATTATTAGGGTCGGTTCCCTACATTCGTCGACATTATTAGGGTCAGTTCCCTACATTCGCCGACATTATTAGGGTCGGTTCCCTACATTCGCCGACATTATTAGTGTCGGTTCCCAATGTTTAGTACATTGTACCTTACCTGCCTTTACTTACCTTTCTTATTAGTACATGCACTATCCGAAGATCGTTCATGTGCTAACATCTTAACATACACACATCTTTCACATATCATATATATATATATACATCAATCATCATACATAAATCATACAAGGAATACACTTACCACTTAAGGTAAGTGTATTAACTATCACATCGAGTATGCATACAGCCCTGAAAACACAACAAGGAAGTGGGGCTAGAAACTCACCTGAATGCGGCTACGTTCACCGTTAACGGTAATCCCTTTCTTGAGCTGTGCACGACTAACTGTATAACAATTACACGTATCAATGAACTATTATTACTCGTATCGTATTTCTATCTTTATTTAACCCACAACGAACGGGGGTTAGGGGGCAGCGCCCCTGGCAGCGGAGTTCTAGGGGCGGCGGCCCCTAGCAGTGTCCAAGGGGCAGAGCCCCTGGCTGGGTTCAAGCTGCCAGGTCAGCATGGAAAAATTTGCTACTTAAAAGTTCAAGGGCTTCTTTGTAATTAAATCATTCTTTTTCTAAGTTCAGGGACCATTCTGTCCTTTTGTTAAACTTCTAGTTCGTTACATTGCTCTTAACGAATTGGCTTATCGTAGCGAACTGGTTCATGTAGCGAGTTGAATCCTTTAACAAACTTGTTATTGAACGAACTGGACCTTAAAACGAACTGGTCCTTTGACGAATCAGTTCATGCAGCGAATCTGTCCATGTAACGAATTGGACCTTCCAATTCATTAACTCCTTTAACGAATGACTATAACGAATCAAGGGTGATTCGTTATCTTTTCCCTTAACGAATTGAACACAAACTGAAGCTAGTTTGCTATGCTTTCTTTAACGAATCATTTGGCGAATCACCCCTAGTTCGTTAAATCTCCGTTACCGAGTTAGGGTTAGGGTTTGTCAGAAAATGTCAGAAACATTCTCTGACATCCTTAAATACCCAGCCGCCTTTCCGGCGCCGTCTTTCCGGCGCCGCCGTGCTGGAAAACCGGCCGGTGGCCGGAAAAACGTGTTTCAGCACCGTTTTCACCGTTTTTCGTCCCGTTTGATCCAGATCTAAGCTAGGGTGATCCCTAGGCTCATATTTTGCTCGGTTAATACCCGATTCCACCCAGATCTCGTGACTTTAACGGTTTAAGGGTGTCGGCTCATCGTTTCGCGATTATATCTAACGGGTTTAAGCTCATAGAACATCATACTATTATTACCTCGGTTCGGTTCTCGTTTCCTTGGTGATTTCGGCTTGAGAGAGAAGGAGAAACTAGAGAGAGATCTTAAGTGTGTGTTTTAGATGGTGTATGGGATATGTGTAAATAAGTGATTAAATGGTGATTATGGTTTATATATTTATGGATCATGGGATTAAGCCCATGGTCTTTCCTTCTTTCTTTTATAACCCATATCCATTTACCAAACACTAGCCCAACTCATATTCTATTTATCTAGACCGATAACGACCCACTATAAAATAGACGAAATTTATTTCATTATTATAAACAAAACAAGGATGTTACAGTTTTTAGCATCAAGTTCACAACTTTACGTTTTATTTACAACCGATCTATTCTCGTTCTAAGTTTTAAGACTAAACGTTTATAAAAACGTAAACTTTAAGGTAAAAGACATGCCTTTACGTGTTCGTTTGATCTTGGTTAGCTTGTTTAGGAACTCTAGATCTTGTATAAGACTCGTATAACAAAGATCTAATCACAACTAACGTTTACTCACTCTCGGATCTCGCTCGTCTCTCTCTCGGCCGTATACGTGGTATGTGTGTGTGTTTGGAGTGTGTAGAGATTAAGATGGAAATAAATGAGGATTTAGGGTATTAGGGTGGTTTAAGAGGATATTTATATCCCCCAACGCCCATGGACCTATAGCCCATTACCCTTTAATCCATCTTACTTAAACCCAATCCATGATCTTTTCTTTATTTAGTATTAATTAACTATCAACGCATGATAACTAAACGCGACTTTCTTTATTTAATATTAGAATATTTTAGGATGTTACAGACTCATGAATACTTTCTTCCATACGTGAAGGTCTAGAACGAGGTTTAGAAACAGATTTTTGGGAAGGATTTACAGATTGTGAATGTTTCGTTTGTCTAGATTGGGATCTAAATTCGGATTCATCTCTAACAGCCTTTTAAATCATTTGTTGGATTTGATTTAAATATTTATCCGTGATTGGTTCTTCTTTTTGGTTTTCAGGGTCTTTCCCCTTATCTTTTCGTTTATCGGCTTCCTTTCGAGAAGCCTCTCGGTTATCACTTTGTCTTGACATCTTTATCTTTTTCTCTTTAATCCTTTAAATCTGAAATTTTAAACAATTTTATTTCTTAATTACAGGTTTTATTTCATTAAACACATATATATCATAAAATGATATATATATATATATATATATATATATATATTATTTTACAACTTATATATGGTTTAAGCGATATATAAACTCCTATCCTTATTACAACAAATGTTACACATATCATACAGACTATCTTAACACATAACTTCATTTCTTGAAAACACGTCATCATCACCATCGTCTCAATCCTGTATGAATTTCTTCACAACCTTGGTTAGCTTGTTGCACTTTCGAAGAAGCGTCTCTCCTATCTTCTTCTTTTTCTTCCCATCAATAGAAATCTTCTTTCTCAGTTCATCTGTCTCATGTAGGGCCCGATCCAGATGTTCTTCCTGTGATGGTGGAATGTCGTTGGGATAACCGTAACAAGGTAGTGGATCACGGTATCCCATCATAACCACATCAAAATGATTCCTCGGATCCGGATATGGAGAAGCAGTTACATCGGATTGATAGTTGAAGAAGGCGTCGGCAGTCTCATTTTTCTCTTGGATTTCTTTTGCTTGCTCTTCAATCGAGAGAATCTTGCCTTCATAGGGTGGAAAACTTGATGATGCTTGACCCTCGAGTTCATGAAGAAATTGCATATACGGATCAACAGAACCATAGCTTGGGTTTTAATAGTATGGTTCTTCCTCCGGTGTGGTTACTTCATTTGGATTGTCAAGATATTCCTCCTCAGGGTCTGTTTCCTCTTCCGGTTCCTCTTCTGGTTCCTGTTCCTCTTCTGTCATTGCAGGCATGTGAATCTTCTCATATGACATTGTTACTCTCATTTTGGGCTTGTGAGATAGTCCTTCGTTATTGGGGTGGGAATCGACAGCATCCATGGTAGAAGTTCCGGTATGCCACCTTCGCTGATCTGAGTGGCACTGCATCCAGTTGGATGAAGGAGACCTTGGTTCCTCCTTGATTGGTTGGTTTGAGAGGAAAGCGTATGAAGGGTGCGGATTCGGTGGTAAATGTGTTGAACCTCCAGATGGGTAATATGGCGGAATTTCAGTTGGTTGATAGGTAGGAATCTCGGAAGGATGATATGTCGGTACTTCGGATGGTTGGTACATGGGTAAGCTTGACAGATGGAAGCTGGAGTGCCTTGGTGCTTGGTATACTTGGTGTGGAGTATTATCTAGGTGGTCAATTGGACTTTGCTCATTGCCGGGGTATTGATAAGGCTTGGTTTGATTGTAATCCTCATCGGAATTGAAGAATGATTCATAGTAATCTTTACTCATGATGTCTTTTGGAAATTTGTAATATTTTTTGCTCTTCTTGCTTCATTATCATAATACTCCATTAATTTCTCGAAAAACATCTTTGATGGGTGGTTTAGAATGTGGAGAGAGAAAGAAAGGGTTACCAGCCAATCTTATCCCTAATCAAATAAACAAGTAAAATATTTTCCTATGCTTAGATCGAAGCTTGGGTATTGTTTTATGATACCCAATTCGCTAAGATCGATGGCTCTGATACCAACCTGTCACACCCCTATCTTAGGCCTAGGAGTGCGATCAATAGTTGGTACCATATTTGTAAATAAATCAGAGTGGCGGGTTAATGCGGAAGTCTTTTAAAACATGTGAATTTAAATTATAAATATTTACAATACAAAAGACGAGACAAAAATCTCGTTTAGTTTTACTTGTTTATAAGTTTTACAAAATCATTATTTAATAATTAAGTTTTAACAAAATTATCCGAGCCATCGGATTCTTGAGCCCTTCATCTTCTCAAGCTCTATTCTTGATTACCTGCAAAATGTTAGAAAATACGTCAGCAACGAATGTTGGTGAATATGCTGACGCTTAAAATATTTTCTTTACTTAATCACCCCTCGAGACCACATAAGTCTTGGCCCATCTTGGCTTTGGAATAATCAAGTTAAAACAATATCATTATAAACTCGATTCTCTACTCTAGGTCACCACAGCAAAACACCGCAGCGTTTCGACATAACTTAGGTACCATAAATATACACATGGTCAGTCTCACTCGAACGTAACTTAGGTCTGGCCCACCGTGGCTGGAGGTCGTGATCAAGCGTGGTGCGATGTGCCTACAGCATATGTAAGGATCCAAACAAACGTATACTACAGCCTGAGGGCTAGGCTTATACTCTTATTTACGATGTTTTTAGAGACACATAGTCTCATGTAAAGATTTACACATAATCAAGTTGACTCATTTAAAAACAAGTTTGTAAAAGTGGGGCGTATTCACCTTTTGATTGGGATCGGTTTCCAACACCGTCCGTGGGTCTTTCCCTTGCTATCTCGCACCTATAGTACGAGTATAACTTTTGTTAGTCGGATATACAATCCGGCATAAGACCTTTAGTCTTATTTACCTCAATGAACCTTTAGTTCAATACTCTTTCACTTTAAAACCTTTAGTTAAAAAGTAATATTTATAAACCTTTAGTTTATTATAAAAACCCTACGTTTCTTCTTCTTTAAGAAACGTATTCTTTTCTTTATTATTTAAGAATACTCATTTATACTTAAATAATATTTTATAACAAAGAATTATATATATTTATACGCACATATATAAATACATTTATTTTTCTTTCTTTTCTTTTCTTTGTTATATACATGTATTTCTTTTTATCTTTGAGACATCGAGTATAATTTCAAATTAGGGCATTAAGCCTTTATTTTATTATTATTTTATTTGGGCATTATGCATATCTTTGTCGGCTTATAAATACCCTAGAAAGCCGAGCAGCACTTCGAGGCCATTTATCACTTTTCAACTCTCGCCTTGATCAACACTTCACTTCGGCATGCAAAACGAGACACTCCAATATTCTTCCACGTCGGCACGCTTTACGAGGTAACTTGTCAGCACGTCACTCCAATAACATCTTCTTGCTTATAACATCGTCGGGAGGTGGCATGATTATTTAGGTATGGCACAGAAAACGAGGAATCGGGTACAATTATCGAGGGATTGGACACGGTTATCGAGGTGGATCGAGGGCACAAACTTCGAGGTGTAGAGAGATGTAAGAGAGAGAGTTGTATGAGTTGTTTTGGTGTGAAAATATGAAAGCCCGGATCTGCTATTTATAGACTTGATTTTGGACCCCATCGCGGTACGCGACGGCCCCTTTCGCAAGCCCGTCGCGTACCGCGACGTAGGCTTGTTAAGTCACCCACTAGACCTGCCACGTGGCGACACGTGGCAAGCGTTGCGTCACGTGGCGGCAGACGGTGCCACCGTTTGCCACGTGGCACACGTGTCAAAATGTGTCAGACAAGTCTCTCTTCTGATCCATCGCGTATCGCGATGGGTCAGGAAAACAAAATATACATTTTAGACCCTGGAGTTTGGAAATTGGCAGAAATGGTCCCTAAACTTTGGATTTTGGCATTTTTGGCTCGAAATTTCCGTGATGTTACATAATGTATTCCCGTAACATAAGATAAGGGCATACTTGTTGTTTAACATCATTTAAAAAATCAACCGATCTCAAATTTAGAAACCGTTTTCCATACTCTGGTTTATATCAAAACTTAAAACTATATCTTTTGGTTATTGATATTACGAATTTGGCAATTTTCTTTGATACGAAATAAGATTACGAACTTCTACGATTTTTCTTTTTGGATAAAATGTATTACGATCATCAAAGTAAGTGTTTTTATATTAATTTTAACGAATTTGATTTTTTAAATTGCCATTTGGTAAGTTTAAGTAACTCATAAATCAATTTTTTTTTGGTATTTGTGATTTGATTTTTGGTTGAATTTATAATTGGTTTGTTATTCGTAATCTGCTAATTAATTTTGTTTTGATTCGAGTTTTACGAACATAATGTTAAAATCAAGTAAACCGTATACTTGATTTTTGTGTTTTGACTTGAACGTGTTAGTACTTTTCTATTCCTGAACGTGTTAAATTCTACATAGATGTGTATAGGCGATTGTGTTTTTTTTTACCCTGATGATTTAGTAGTTTGGACTGAACGTATTATTCGATATGAATGTTTTTGATATAAATATTGTAACAATAAGCCTGTATGTATTGTAACATATAATCATACGGTTAAAAGTTTTTGTTTATTTTATTTATTAAGGTGTCTTAACAGAGCATATACAAGATGATGTCATACCACAAGTTGATGCTTCTTGTAAACCTATTAAAGGAATGGTATTTGAGTCTATAGATCATGCATATGATTTTTATTATGAATGTGACCGGACCCTAATAATATCCGAGACATAAGGGAACCAGACCCTAATAATATTCGAGGCAGAAAGGGAACCGTGCCTTAATAATACTCGAAGAAGTAGGGCGAAATGATCTTAAAAATGTAGAGATAAGTATGTATATATGTATGTACGTATGTATTAGTAGGGTAAATCAAAAAAGAAGTTAAGTATGAAAGTAATAAAGCAAGAATGCAAGAGTGTACGAATGAAAGGTAGGTTAAGTATACGATTCGTGTCGTCGGATATAGATATTCGTGAATGTAATGTATGTTGCCTGATTAACTAGAACTCACTTAGCGTAGCTGACTTTTAGTATGCACGCGAGTGAGTAGGATGAGACAGCTAGCTTGAAGAGGGACACATGGCTAAAGAATAAAGAAGCTGGCATCTAAAGAGTTAATTTATGATGTTTGAACTTAAAGGCATGTTTATTATTGTTTAAATTTTAAGACTTATGCAATGAATGGTTGACATTTATTTATTCCGCGAAAAGTTTTAATTCACTCTGATATTTAGAATTGTGTTTATGAGTAAATCCAACGCTAAAGTAGGGCACCAGGACCGGGGCTTTGTACTCTATGGTCAGAATCAAATTATGCAGAAATCTTCCTTGGTATACAATAACCGGATGTCAGGATTACCCCACAGATAATGATGCGCTTCACGAGTGCTAAACTAGTCACTTGGGGAATCGTTTGATACCTGGCACACAAGCAGACGTGAACATCATGTCTGATAAAGAAGCCGTCAGTTACATCAAAAGACCCAATCAAAGCATCGTAAAGGGTATGATCAACGGTATCATGTAATTCATTCGATGACAAATTATGAACCACGGGAAAAGGAGTTGAGGGTACTTTTCAGGTAGTAATATTGAATCGGCTCTAGACATCATTCACATATTTCATTTGATGAATAAAAATTCCTGAATCATACTAATGAACCTGCAAACCCAAAAACACACTCATATCTCCCATCGAAATCATTTCGAATCTCGTCTGCATCGTTGTCTCGAACTTTTTACACAAAGTGTCAATTCTAGAGCCAAAATGATATCATCAACGTAGATATGAACTTGGACAAGATCACCCGCCAAATCTTTCTAAAACACAGTACAATCAGCAACCCATCGTGAAGAACCACTATCAAGAAGATGGTCTGCCAGAGTACTATACCAAGCTCTCGGGGCTTGATGTAGACCATAATGAGGCTTTTTTAAAACGTAAACACGCTCAGGATTGTCAGGTTTGTCAAAATTAGAAGGATGCTTCACATGCACCTCTTCATGAATAATCACATTCAAAAACACACTTTTAACGTCCATCTGGTACATTTTGAACTTCTTGTAAGCATCATAGGCAATAAAATTACGAATGGCTACCAGTCTTGATGCTGGAGCATAAACCTCATTTTGTTGGTATAGCTTTGTTATTAAAACCTTGAACAACTATATGACAAACTAAAAATTTATGCCTTTTCCAGACACCCATCGCGACTTGACTCAAATTTTCGAGACGAAAATTCTTTCAACATGGGAATGATGTGACACTCGTCAATTTCAGGTTAACTCCGTTAATCCGAACTCCATTAATTCAAACTTAAGATCACACGAACTGTAACGCATATCTCATTAAATTTAAACTAGGGTTTAAATGACGCATGACAATCACTACACAAGTAGTCTTTCGGAATTTCACCGAAACACACACGAGTCGACTCAAACCGTTGGTGATCAAACAACAATTAATATAAACAAGTACTTAGTATAATATGTATTATGTGTGATAATATTTGTTATGTGACTTCATATTTGCATGAATAACAATTATATTATGAATGAAATAGACTTGTTTGTGCTAGAACTAAGTTAACTAGAAGTGCAAGGGGTAAAGTGTAACATATCAATTACTTAAACAAATTAATTATTACATAACCCTAATCCCACTCTCCCCCTCTCCCCTACACGACGGCAGCCTCTCTTCCCCCTCCCCTTGACCGATTTTTGCACACACACATACATACAAGAGGATTACAAGTTGTTTTGAAGGTTCAAGAAGCTAATTAGGTAATATAAACACCATATCTAATCCATTCTATCATTTAATTGTATGATTAAACCTGTAATCATAAACCCTAAGTGTTAAATATTTTGTTTGTTGATGATTTAGGGTTACATGCATGATTGTTAGTTCATAGGTCAATTGTTTATTGAGTTTTGATGAAAACTGATGCTGGACAGATTATTGAATTCGTGTTTGGACGACTATAACTCGATGTTAATGTTAGGTTTAGATGCAATTGTTGATTCTACAGTATACTAGGTCGAGTCTAGTTTCTGAAAAGTCCAAGTTTGTAATTTTTGGACGTATAAAAGTCTATTTTTATTATTTTACAAAACTGTTGTGCAAGGCTGATTTGGGAGACCTGCTGTTAGGCTGTTTTGCAGCTAAGATATCTTATAAACTACAAGACCAAATGGGTTGGTTCCACTTCTGGAAGAAAATACATTGAGTTAGGAACCTAACCTAATTGGTCTTGCATTAATTGGATTTGTCATTTAACAGGAATAACAAATAACATTCTATTGCGCATGATAATGATTGTTGTGTATTTGCTGTGATGTTTTGATCTTTGTGATAAAACAATATATGATAAAAATATAATAAAAATAGGTTTAGAAACCTAACTCACGTGTGCTTCTGTGATGATTTTTGGTGATTTATTTGACATGTTAGGATTTATTAATAAGAGTAATCTTGTCGAGTGAAAATCTGCCTGGATAATTTAGTTGCTGTATTTCTTGATTGTCATGAAAAGTGCATAACCGATCGATGTTTGCTATGTTTTGACCAAATTGCCCTTGTGGGGGATAATTGCTAGTAATGTACAATGTTAATACCTTACACTTAAGTAGTTGTTCACACATGTAATGTATCACCAACGTGTTTGTCGAGTCGCACTTATTTCACAAACGAAACACGAAACGCATCTCATGCATAAGTTGTATGTGTCGAGTCTAGGGACTCACTCGTAGTTTAAATACTTAGAAAATCTCGTTTTTGTTTTTAGAACACTAGTGAGGATTTTATGTGACGCACATCTTTTCTCGGATCTTTTTGGTTATCTTCGCAAACAGTGAGTTTCACGTCCCCTTTTTACTCTTTTTAAACGCTTTTATTTGGGGGAGATAACATACTCCAACGCTGTAGATTTTGTTTAGTTTTTATATATCACTTGTAAGGCTAAGTGGCAAATAAACCAACTAAAGTCCTTCATAACATCGAACCGGTTAATATTTGGATAATAGCGAGTCATTGTTGAGTAGTACTACTGAGTTTGACAAACCCCACCCAACTCTAAACTCGACTGTAGGTCGAGTGGGTGTAATCTTGGCTAACACATTACCATGGTCGTGGTTGACATGGTGGCAAGGCAATTGATAAACAGTCAGCTTCGGTGTCGAACACTTAGTAATACATGCTTGATAGGTTAGCTACCTATTGATATATAATTGACTTAACACTATCTGGTAACGCAAACGCAAATGTAAACGCAAACGCAAAAGCAAACGTAAACGCAAACGCTTTATTTATATAAACATGTGAACTCACCAACCCTGTGTTGACACTTTTAGTATGTTATTCTCAGGTAGTCGAGGCAGGCGCGCGGTATAGGAACATGCATTCGCTAAACACCATCGCTTGAAAACTTCTTTTAATTTTTATCTTAATAACTTGGGTTTTCAAGTCGTCCTGTGTGGCGCAAATTTTTTGGTTTACAAATTACGCTTCCGCATTTATACTTAAGACTTGATGTCTTGGTTGTTTGAAAACTTTATTTATGGTGTTTGATTATAACTAATGATTCCGATCCTGTTAATTCACACCCTCTGACGGTAAAAACTCCGTTAGTGGATTTTGAGGGTGTGACAAACTAGCCTTGCTTTATTTCGAAGAATCCTGCTAAGATCATCCTTCTTACACTTGAAAACCCATTTTGTTGGTATAGCTTTGTGAACACGTTCGGGTTTATCAATGAGATCCCGTACACCAAGACGGACAAACAGTTGCAACTCGTCTTGCATTGCTTCTACCCAATATGGCTCTTGCAAAGCCATAGATACACTTTTCGGTACGACTTAGGACAAAAAGCACATGTGTTTGGCTATGCTTTGGATTCCCGAATAATGGATATTAGTATAAATACACAACATCGGATCTTAAACAACATTAGCTACTTGGTTACGAGTACGAACACCCAAATTCATATCACCAATAATATTTTTCTGAGGATGATAAGAGTGTAAACAAAGAGTAGGATGATCTGAAACTTCAACATTATCTTGCATATTGGTGAGTTTAGAATCAGTTGCTTGTCATGTTAAAGGTACAGAAGATTAACCTCCATTAACCTTATTAGACTTTTGGTCTTCAACAAATGGTTCTGAGGTCGAATATTTAAAGTTGGCATTATCATCATAAGTATTAGCCATCATTTCTAACGTATCTACTTGAACAGGTACAAAATTAGAATGAACATTTAAGGAAGAAGTTAATGAATTTAGAATATCACGTTCCAAGTAAGCACGTACCAATTCTTCAATAAGTATCTCAACAAATGGTGTAAATGAGTTAAAAAAAACATCAGAATCAAACATCCAATCAAGACCCTTGCCAGCAGGAGGTGTGGTTACCATTGACAGTCCACATGATACCATTCTTCAACAAACCCTGAAGAAAGGTTAAAAATTCTTTTCTTAGGTGAGGAATACCCAAGAAAATAGCCTTCAATAGTTTTTTCTTCAAACTTTCTGACATCTCATTTTAGCATCGTACAAGGACATCCAAATGGCTCTAATAATTGAAGACGTTTCAGTGGATTGTCAATGAAGTTAATCAACTTCATCGGATGAGATTTCTTATTTTGTTTCCGTTTCTTGCATGAGACACAACTATCGGTCATATGGAAATCTTTGAGAGACACACCCTTAACTAAATCATTATTGAGAAAATGATTCGTCTTACGAAGATGAATGTGACCCATTCTTCTGTGCCATAAGATCGACTCTTCTCGGTAGCCTTTGAGATAAAACTGTTGATGTTGAAGAAGATACTATGGATGCCATATCTAACTCGTAGATGTCATCCAATCGAGGTGATCTCATAAGAACCATGTCTCTAAGAAAAGATATTAATAGATATCGGTAGTTAACATGAATCACAAAACCAGGTTTCGGGAATACACATTCTGTACTCATAAATAAGGTTGTAAATTTCTTGTTACAGATATGTAAAACACTCGGCAGATTATGATGAAAGTTATCACAAAAATTAACTTTCTCGAATGTAATCTTCCCATTGAACAATTGACCTTCTTTAGTGATATTCACACCTTTATGAACCGCAAAAGCAACATAACCTTCGTGAATGTCTTTTACACCAGTTAGTAGATAAAGATTTCCTGTAATATGCTATCCACTATCCACAATTCATCTTTGATATGTAATGCACTTGGATGAACTCTGCACAATTCAAATGAAAAAGATCAGTTGGAAGAGGTAACCCAAGCCTCAGTCTTGGGTTTTCCCTCATTTAAAACATGGGTAGACTCTGATACAAGAACATAAACTGTTGGTTTCCATGTTGGAAGTGTATTAACATGAAAATTAGCTTAATCTTCAACAGACAAGATTTTGACAGTCTTCTTCCTATTTTTCTTTGCATGCTGATGTAACTTTTGAAATTGTCTAAAGTCAAAGTTTCCTTTGATTTATTGATAAACTTAGAATCATCAATAGTTTCATCAACTACTTTTGGAAGTTTCTCTGTGATTTCCTTTTTACCCTTGTTACAAACAGGTTTAACCATTTCAACCTGTTTTCACTTTAATTCACAAGTAGAATCAATCTCAAATTTCTTACAATCAACAACAATTTTTTGTTTAACATCAATCACTTGCTTATCTTGACATGAGTTTTCAACTGGCTTCCTTCTCAATACGTTTAACAAAGGTTGGTTTTTCCTTGTTTAAACGTTTCTCATTCTCAAGAACCCTAGTTTCACAATTAAGTGCAATATGACCTCATACACCATGATAAAAACAAATCCGTCTATCAACAAATTTAAAAGGTGATGTAAGTCTTGTTGAAACATTAGATTGAGAAATTGAACCAGTTTCAAACTTCGAATCAACACTCTTTACATAATTTTTCTTTTTGAGAAAATAAAGATCTGAAGAATTTTCAAAATCTCTTAACACATCATAACCAGTTGACTTGACAAATTTATTTGTTAAAACAAAACTGGTTTAGATTCCTTTTGTGGTTTTTATTTTAACCTGATCTCCCCAATAGGCATCACTCAGGAAACAGACTCATGAGATACAACTTTATTACAATCATAAACCTTTTCTATGTATTCATGTTTAACAAGAGCTAAAAGAAAAAACTCATTAGCAATCAATTCATTAACACCTTCCAGTTCCTTACATCAACATTAGGTTTAGAAAATGATTTCACAACCTTTTCAGAAACTCCTTCTTTTCAAGTTTCTTTGATGTATCTTGAGTTTTTGTTTCACCAATAATTGCATTTTCAACATTTTTGGTTCACAAACAATATGATTTTCTAATGAAATATTTGCATTCTTTGGAATCACTATTGGTACAAATAAATCCTCAATAATTACACTATCATCACTCTTAGTAAAAATAAGATTGGTTTGATAATTAACTTTTGGAATTATTTTTTCATCATCTTTATTAGATTTCTTGTTATGAATAACATTCTCCTCTTTTAAAGATTTTACCAAAATTTCCTTAACAGAAGGATCAACAGATAATGTAGATGAAATATCCACTTCTTTAAGATTCTATGTGTCATGCATTTTGGTATAATTATGACCAAAAGGAGGAGGAACCTCAACATAACCCATTCTATGTTTTGTTCCTTGAGGATAAACATTGTTTATATTAGTAGTCAAATTTTAGAGAAATGATAAAGATTACTTTTTAATTCCGAAACTTCATTTTGTATTTTTGTAATCTTGGATCTACCTTTAATGATTTCATCAAATTGATGATTTATATATTCTTGCTTGATTAAAACATATGTTTTTAAGTCATGATTATCAACAGTTAAAACTTCATTTCTGTTTATATTGTTTTTCATTATCAATCAAGATTCTATAATTATCTCTTAGAGTAGTAAGTTCAATAACCAAGGTTTGATTATGGTTATGAAATCCCTGTAATTTTAAGATATTCTCAACACATGTGACACATTCTGATAGAATTAAATCATCGGTGTCAGACGATCTTGAACTCGTAATGTCACACGTTTTAGAAGAAAGAGAACTACCCTCCTCATGTTTTGCCATACAAGCAAAAAGATTATGTTGATAAGCACTTGAACGTGAGAGAAGATCTTCTTCTGATTGTTTAGTGTTGACATCTGAATATGTATATGGATCTTCGTCTATGACATTCTTCTTTTCTTGAACCATCACCTAATCACCCAACTCAATAATTGCTACATTTTCTTGTTGTTGATCACTAGAAGATTTACTTAGGAACTTGCTTGACCAATCTACCCCATCAGAAGCTTGTGACACCATAGTTTTAGAATCACTCTTCTTAGAATTCTCCAAAGACTTCTATGTGTTTCCATCTCTTGCCTCCCTGTTGAATTCCTTGTGAGAATATGAATCTTTATCATGATTCTTGTTGGGAGTGTATTCTTTTTATGGCCTATCACATGTTTTAGCAAAATGTCCAAACTCTTGAAAATTGTAGAACTTGACCTTTATCTTATCAAACCCAATCCTTCTATTCATTGTGGGAAGATTAGTACAATTCCTTCACGTGCAGCTCTTGATCTTTCTCACAATCATAGCCATCTTCCACTTCAAATTCATCAATTCAAGATCATCTGGATTGATTTGATCATAGCCATCATCAGTCAAATAACAAAAGGTAACTTAAACCCCACCAATTGTTCATAAGAGGACATAAAAGCACTCATGAAATCAAAGTGTAGTTCAACCTCTTTCATGTTGACGTTAGGAGGTGATTGTGGTTTCTTAGAAGCCTCATAAGCATTTTTTGAACTTGAATAACTTTGAACAGAAATATTTTTCCTTTAAACCCTTTAAATGATCCAGTTGATGAAGTAGGATAAACATTATGAGTATAAAAGGTTGTTATTGGGGTTGAAGTACTCTTGCTCACAGGTTGAGATCCACTACACAAAGTACGATCTTAATGAACTTTTGACATGTTCTGACACCGAATCTCATTCTCTCTCTTTTAGAGTCTTTCAATAAACTTCATGAAGTGAGATGTTCATATTTGAAAAAAAAAACATTTTCTGTTCATATGAAGCCTATAGAGATTAAGTTCAGCAAGAAGGTGACACTACTTGTTAACATTTCACTTAAAGTCTTATTCGATAATAGATTGAAGTTTTTGTATTGTGACTTCAACATGTCCGTTTTCTTTCTTTCATATATCCTGAACTTCTGGGCTATAAAGCTAAGTATAAGTGAAGTGAAATCTTGAGATCACTAAACCAATGTAGAATATTTGGTTATGGCATGGTAAGAGTAGAATATGTTTTGACTTCCAAATCATGTTTTCTCTTTTCTTCGGCACTTATTTGATTAACTTCTTTCATCACTCGGCCAACACCCAGAGCAACAATAACCGGTCTCGAATAAGGAGTTTCTAACATAAGAAGACAATTTGGTTTTATGACCCACAAATGAGATTCAAATCTCTTACTCCATCTTTGAAAATCATCAAGATTTGTCATCTTTGGTGTTTTGGCATGAGAACCAATCTCAGTCTCTTAGTTTAGCATGGGCTGCATCATAACATTTTGAGACACAAGTGCATAATAATCAGACATTTTAGTGAAATTTTGGGTTTAATCTGTGAAGAAAAGAACTACAGGGACTAGAATTGATAGTCTGATGAACTTGTAAAACAAGCGAATGATTTAGCAAATGAATCAACAAAATACAGGCGAATGATAATCGAATGAACAAGGATAATAAGTGAATGACTAGTGGAATGATTCAAGGAATGAAGCAACGAAAGATAGGAGAATAGCAAGTGAATGGGTTAAGATCAACGTATGAAGTAGCAAATGACAAGCTCAGCGAATGAATATCGGAAGTGAATAGTATGTTATAGTTATAACTTTTAATCAAAAGAATTAACTCAACAAACCAGCGAATGAACTCATCATGTTCTTCATATCTTCAACCATAAATTCCAGAATAAATTCAACTAACATCTCCAATTCACACACAGCTTCAATCTTCACAATTCTAACCAAATCAAATCCAACTTTGACCTAAATAAGTCAAAATACTTTAACACACTGTTCATTCCCGTCATTAACATGTTCAAATCAGAATCAATCTATTTCAACTAATTTGATGAAATTGAACAATTCATCATCTAATTTACACTTAAACGAATTAATCTCAATCAATTTCCAGGTCAGTTATCCAATAAATTTGAACGAATGAATCAAACTTAACTCCTAACCAAATCGTAACCTAATTCAAGCCATTGAACACCTAATTAGACCTAACTGATCACCAAATCAACGAATCAACCTAAGTGCTTTGATACCACTTGAGAAAGAATGAATCTATCTTTGAGCGAATGGAATCAAGTTCTGTTTTAGGATCTAGTCATTGATATCGTTAATGGTGATTAGGTCTTTAACTGTATGTAACTATGTGTTTCTAAATAGAATTTGACGGGGTAATGGAGCAATTCAATAAACAAGTCACTTTGTTAATTAATCAATAAGTTACAGAGGTATTTATAGGAGACCATTCACTGACATCTCCCGAAGAATGGCCTCTCATTCGCCTACCCATTCGTCTGCAGACCAAATATATGGACTATCTTAACTAACAAATGGTCCATAGGCCTACAATCCAAGCATATGACCTTATGCCAAACATCATACGCTTAAAAGCTAAGCGTATAGACACAAAACGAGGTCCATTTGCCTACAAGCTAGACAAATGGCCTTGGACAAGTTACAACAATACCCCTAAACCTATTACAAAGACAAAAACACAATTACAAAGACCAAGAGGATACAAAAATGCATTAACCAAAAATATAAAGTATATTTTATGTATTAATATATTAGCATGTAATTCTTTATCCATGGTTAGATCTTCAACGCTGCAGATTTCTTCACTACCTCCTTTGTTAACAAATGTTTTTCTCAACTCCTTGTAGGAACAGGGAAGTAAAATGAAAGATTCAAGGACTAGTCTTTTGTTAATACCCTTTATCATGGGTTGCAAGCTAACACATACAAACATACTTCAAAACGTATTAGAGATTTTATACAAACTACTTACCAAAATAAAACTTCTATTATGAATATAAAAACTTTGTACAAGCTAAGTTGATCGAGAACCCTTGAACAATAACCGAGAACACACCAATCTGCCCGAGAACCCTGAAAGTTGACCGAGAACCTCGAAAGTCAACCAAGAACCCCCAAAGCTTTCCGGGAACATAGATTATTGACCGAAAACACATGTACAGTAACCGATAACTCCCAAAACTTCCCGAGAACACAGAGTGTTGGCCGAGAATGATTAGGGATGTCCGATAACCCAACGAATATCATCGAGAACGAACAAAAACACCCGAGAACCCACTAAAATCCCTGAAAATGATCAAGAATGCCCGAGAACGACCAAAAATGCCCGAGAACACACAAAATTGGTCGAGAACTCTTTATGACAACCCGAAACCGATCAAAACTTGTCCGAGAACACCTAAAAGTGGCCGAGAACACGCGTATTTACAATACCGATATGATTAATAAAAGTGGCCAAGAACACCTAAAAATGGCTGAGAAAACGATCATTAAATCACATCTTTATCCAATCTCCTCAAAATTAAATATGACTGACTTGGTATACTTGGAAACTAAATCAAATCGCGAGAATGTGGGGATTTTAATTTAAACCAATGATCCAGTCAAATCTATTCCAAAACAGTCTCAACCAACCCCGAAGAACACGAAGAATAACTGTTCTTCGATTTTTAGAAAACTTCAAGCAAATATCAACCAAAAAATGCCCTTTGAATCAATGATATCACCTTAACCGAGCCTAGAATAGGTATATATGCTTTGATACCACTTGTTAGTCCCGAATCTTGATCTACACGATACGATATCAAGTAAACACAATAAGATACATTGACCCAACATCAATCCTAAATATATTATTAACTTCCTTACAATAAATAAAATTATAAT
The DNA here is from genome assembly GCF_021521415.1 of Bidens hawaiensis. NCBI lineage: Eukaryota > Viridiplantae > Streptophyta > Magnoliopsida > Asterales > Asteraceae > Bidens > Bidens hawaiensis. The sequence continues at coordinate 317,135 of NW_027493800.1, forward strand.
CCAAAAAAATATATAAATATTATAAACAAATAATATAAAACAACATATGTTGATGTAAATAAATTACAATACATGTTGCGCGCACAAAAAAAAAAGAAAAGAAAAACTACATAACTAAGAATCTTAATCTTATCTTACATATATATAAACGAAACTTTCAAAAGCTCTCTGGTTGCTTCTTACATTTTCTCAAGGCACCAGATTGTTTTATACTTTTATTTGTAAATGAAGACTTCTCATGCATTTGACCTGAATTCACAGGTATGGGTCTCACCAAACCCAGATAACTTTAAACGGGTTATAACATCTCATTATATTAAAAAATAATCTAACCAAATATTTGATATAAAAAGTTTATAAAATTGGGATATACTAAAAACTATGTAAAGTTAAAATACAAAGAGAGATAAAAGTGAGAAGTGTGAGAAGAATTTGTGACCACACAAAAAAACCCTTAAAAATAAATTTAAAAAAAATCATAACTCAAAAGATAAATAATAAACAAAAACGTTTTTAAAAAGACTAAAATGTTTCCGCCATCATTCTCGTTAAACAAAATGACGAAAAGATACAATGTCGAGATCAAATACACAATGACGAAAATGAACAAAAAAAGACAATTATAACTAACAAAATAAACAATAGATCGCAAAATATAAGACGATGTCTAATAAAATATAGCATAATGTTGAGTAATATAATATAAAGAAAAAAAAAGACAAAATGTAAAGGAAAAAAGACACAATCAATACGAATATAAACACAGAACTCAATGATAAAAAAAAGACATTGATTTTTTTCACTCATCATTTGTGTCTTTTTTATAGAGTTAGAAAGATGGTGGAAACATTTTTGTGTTTTTACTTTTTTGTTTTTATATTAAATTTAGGGAAAGGTTAGGAGTAGTTAGCATATCAGCGAAAATAAAGGAAGGGAGATTGAGATGGTTTGAGCATGTGAAAAGGAGACCAACAACAGCGCCAGTTAGAGTAGTGGAAACCCTCATTGTGGAAGGAAAGAGGAGTAGATGCATGCCTAAATTGACTTGGGATAAGATAATTAGACATGACTTGACAGAGTTGCACCTCTCTGAGGACATGGTCCAGTATAGAGATTCGTGGAGACGTAGGATTAAGGTTAGAGACTTTCTAGGGGAAGGTACCTAGTTAGCTTAGCTTTGTATTTAAGGTCTACTTTGGCTAGCTTGACTCCTTGTTGCTTATGTATATTTTTTGTTTGATGTTGTCTTGTGATTCTTATGCCCAAATCTTATTTACAGATTCCTTGGTATTTTGGTAGGTTGCTACTTTATGTATTGCTAAGTGTCTTTGCTTGTAGGATATATGTTTACTCTGTTTACCTGTATGTAGCTTTATGAGCCGAGGGTCTCTCTGTAAGCAGCCTCTCTATTCTCACGGATAGAGGAAAGACTTGCCTACATCCCACCCTCCCATGACCCTACCGATAGCGTGCTATGCGGTGGGATATACAGGGCTTGATTGATTGATTGATTGATTGTTTTTATATTAAATTTTAAGTCATGATTTTTTTATTAGTTTTTTTATGGGTTTTTTTTGTGATTACAAATTCTTCTCATCCTTTTCATTTTTGCTCTCCTTTATAGAATAACTTAACTCCTAAAAGTTAATATCCAATTCTTTTAAGAAAAATATATTATTTATATTATGAAACAAATTTAGAGTAAAAAAAAAATAAGTGGATCATGAGTCTTATCAAACCCATAGCTTTTAAAATAAAATTAAATTATTTGGGAAATCATTTCATTATCAAACCCTAAGTATATTTTTAATTTTGTTACAATAAATAAAATTAAATTAAAAAAAACATAAACATTAGGCACGAAAAAAACACACAACTCCCGTAATACAGGTGATAAAAACTAGTAATGTATATAAATAAAAGCTCCATATATTCTCTTAAGCCCACCAGATTGTTTTATTCTTAAATGAAAGCTTATCATGCATTTGACCCGAATTCATGGGTATGAGTCTCATCAAACCCAGATAGCCCTTAAACAGGTTATAACATCTCATTATATTAAAAATTAATCTTATCAAATATTTGATATGAAAAATCATATAAAATAGGGTTATATTAATATTTTTTTAAAATATTATTTATAATTAAAAAACAATCTATATTAAAAAAAATAAGTGGTTCATGGGTCTCACTAAACCCATATAACTTTTAAACCGTGTATAACATCTCATTTATTTGTGAAACCCTTTTATCATCAAATCCTAAGTATATTATTAACTTTCTTATAATAAATAAAATTAAAATAAAAATATATATAAATATTATAAATGAATAATGTAAAATGCAAATAAATTACAATACATTATGCGCATAAAAAAAAGGAAAATGAAAGAAAAACTATAGAACTAAGAATCTTAATCTTAAATGTAAACGAAATCCTTAAAAGCTTTCTGGTTACTTCTTACATTCTCTCAAGCCACCAGATTGTTTTATTTGTAAATAAAGGTTTCCAATGCATTTGACTCAAATTTACAGGTATGGGTCTCACTAAACCCAAATAACCTTAAACACGTAATAACATCTCATTATATTAAAAGATAATTTCACCTTGATATGAAAATCTTATAAAACAGGAATACACTAAAAATTAATATCCAATTTTTTTAAGAAAAAAATATTATTTATATTAAGTAACAATTTTATAGTAAAAAAAATAAGCAGGTCATGGGTCTTATCAAACCCATATATTTTAAACGGGTTATAAAATTTAATTTATTTGTGAAACTCTTTCATTATCTATTATTAACTTTCTTAAAATAAATAAAATGAAAATTCAAAAAATAGAAATATTAGTCACGAAAAATAAACACAAACCCCATAATACAGGGGATAAAAATTAGTACTATTTATAAAATGTAAAACAAACACGTGAATTTAAAACTTATACTATTTATACTTCTACTTTTTACTTTTAATTATTTAGTTTTAATATATATTATATATATTACAATTTAAAAGTTTCTGGTGCATAATAACTTGTACATTCCGCATGTATAATTGTACACCTCCCCATGTGAATTGTAACCTTCTCTTTAGTTCATTTCAAGCTGCATCTTTTATATGTTCATTATGCTTATATGTTTGTAACTTAAAGATCGTATTACATACGCTTTATCACCCTTTCAAGCTTTTTATAACTGCATAACACGTGTCCCACTTTTTTTATCATCCATACCCATCTGTAATCCAGAAGCTCTCTTCTCTCTGTCTTCATCTATCCCTCTCTCTCAATCTATAGTTTCAAAGATCAGTTGTGTGCTGAATAATTGGTTTCTGCAGAACTACAGCCGATTGACCTTTAGTAAACAGAGAAACATGGACAAAAAATGGTTGTTGCCCTGCCGTTGCCGGCGGATGATGGCTATAGATGTTCATATATTCTCTGTGGCAACGCCGGGTTTCATCTTAGGACCCTAAGCGACGGTGATGGCAACGCCGGATATGCAAATATAGAGACAGAGAAAAATTGAGTGATGGGTGTTACCTTTTAGTGTGATGATCCTACTCTGGATCTGGGTTATAAAGGTTATGATGATGAGATTGGTCTCATCTGAACCTCCATAGATGCATGTTGTCTCTTTATGTTGATGATGATTACTTACTTTCGCGGCGATGATGCTACTTTAGAGCTTATCTGAGCCGCCTCCTGTTTTTTTCTTTTTTTTTTTGCAAATGATGAAACGCTTATTTTATTCTTTCAATTTGACTTGCGTTTGTGTTTAGCTGTTTATGACTTTTATTTTTGATTTTCGTATTTAGTTATAGATGCATTTTTGTTTGGTTCAATTCTAGATAATAAAATTACAGTCTTGCAGATTTGATTGTAAGTTATTTAATTTACGATCTACTTTGCTGTTTTTGTTCTTACTTTTATCATTGTTACAGTACAACTTCTTATCTAATTTGGGTATTCATATTTAACCCAACGATGATGATATTTCCTTGCGCATAGAAACTCTACATGTCACTGAATGGCGGACGCCTAGCTTGTCCATACATAATTACATTACATGAATTTGAAATTTTCATTTGTTTGAATAGGAGAAACGAGCTGTATTATCCTTGCAAATGAAATCAGTCAGATAAACTAATAATTGAATATAGACTTAAAACTTGATGCATCTACTACTTTAGCACGTCCATAAAAAGTTAACACTCTGACTGCGGCGGTGTCTTAAACTAGTTAAATCTATTTAAAAATATACAAATTAAAAACTAAAAAGTATACACTATATTAAATTTAATTAAGTTTTTCAAAAAATATATATATATTATATTGTATCAACCCCACCCCATCTTCTTCAACCTAACCTAACATTTAGCATACCCATCTTCACCACTCGAAAGCCCCACAACCGTCGGCCTATTTCTTCCTTCTTCCTCCCAAAACCAAACCCAACCACCACTTGCCACGTATTCCTTTTTCAAGCCAAAAATAAAAACAAAACAACGAAAAGAGAATTTAGAAGAGAAGCTTGCATGATTGACTGACCACCCTCAAGCAGACCCATAACACGTGACGTGAGGGAGGCAGGGGCGGTGATTAAAGGATCTCATGAGGCTTCCACGTCTACTCCACGTCGGACCCCTCACTAATGTGATGGGTATATACCGGTCAGCCTAGTAGCATACCTTATTGATTCATAAAATATAGATAATGATAAATAAAATTTTATGATTCATAAATATATAAAAACCTCCTTTAATACAACATTTAAAGTTATGTTTGTAATTTTATTTGATTACTCTAATTGAATGACATGTGGAAGAATGATTTTGTTTTAATGGTATAGGTAGATAGTGATATAGTACTCATAGTTTTATTTATAAACAATTTCAGTTTTATCTTGTGTTTATATTGTTTTATAATTCCTAAATTCTCATTATTCACTATTTAATGTATTCTTGATTCAACTCTTGTAATATACGACTCGTGAAACTTGTGAGTCAAGATCTGCACGTAAAGATAAACAAGTCAAGCTAGATCGATATGCTCGGTTAAGGAAGTCAGCATCTTTCAAATATACATGAATTCTAGCGGTGCAACGTAGTTGGACTATCTTGTTCATCTGAACGAATACCTTTTACATGAAGACAAATCTTTGCTTGTTAAGTAATATGATATCATGTTATTGTCAATGAGCCTGAGCTTGACTGGATGATCTCTGGCTCATTACAACTCTACTCATTATATATGTACTACTTAGCTATGATTATAAGACTTTCTTGAAGATCATAAAGTTAGAAATTAAAATTGGTAAACGTTGTCTTTTTATTCGGATGAATGACCAAGTGAGATGAGGATATAAATAGAAACATTCTCCTACTTTTTCTCTCACTCACAAAAAATGTTTCATGCCTTCTTCTCTGTGCTTCCACACAAACTCTTCTCATTTAGATCATCAATTTCCAATAACACTTCCAAAAACTCATTAGATCCGGTTTCACTTAATTGAATTTCGAGTAAAAAAGAATGCCTTCACAAGGATCTCTGATCTATAGTTTTGTTGCTAGAGACACGATAATCCTAGTTGAGTACACCGAGTTCACAGGGAATTTTCAAAGCGTTGCTGCACAATGTCTTCAGAAACTCCCCACCACCAACAATCGATTTACGTATAACTGCGACGGGCACACGTTCAACTACCTCGTTGAGCAAGGATTCAGTGAGTCCAATGTTTCTTGTGGAACTTTTATTTTAACACATTATGATATGTGGATATGTCGTTTATTGTTGTTTGGATTTGTTTAACGATTGATAATATACTTATGCAATATTTTGATTTTAAGTGCTTACAATCATTATCATAACAAATTTATTTAAAATCCATCATTACTTGTATACCCGTAGCTGTTTACATTTTGGTAGAGATATTTGCATTATAATTATTATACAAATTATACTTTAATTAATAACTATTGACCGATAATAATTGGAATTTAATAATCATTGGACAATAATAAGTCATACATGTGATTTAACTGGCGACATTACTAACTAGAACAATCTTGTTCACATAAGACTATCTTCTATGATGAGGGTCACTGATGCCCATTCATAGTGTCACGTCAGCGTCACGTGGGCACTAGGGGGCATCGAAGTCCCACCCAATGATACTCCTTTAAATTTTGTTTTTTTTATAAAAAAAAACCAACAAATATATAAAATGCAATAATAATAAAAAACAAACTAAATTAGGTTTAAAACATATAAAAAATAAACTATTTTTAGTTGTTGTCGTCGCCGTTGTGTTGCTTTTTCTCCAAAGATGTTCAACCAAATCCGATCGAAGACTGAAATTCGTTTTCCTTCTTCGTGTTCTTAATAGATTAACAAGTTTATCATCTTCGTTTAGTGTTGAGATTGGCTTCGCGCATCGTTGTACTTGTCTTGACAAATTGCTCTACACGAGTCCTCCAATATCATATTATGCAAGATAATACAAGTGTACATTATGTTTCTTAACTTATTCATTTGCGGAAAACAAGCCGAATGTCTAACGACAGACCAATGTTTCTTTAATACCTCGAATGCCCTTTCGATTTCCTTTCTGGCCGACTCGTGTTTTTTCTTGAAATATTTTCGTTTATCGTCAGCCGGGCACGTAAAGCTACGAACTAACGTCACCCAATCCGGATAAATGTTGTCAACTAGAAAACATCTGTATTCGTAGTTGACATCATTCGTGGAAAATGAGGTGTCGAGTCCAACTCCGTTTATGAGACGGTCAAAAATAGGGGACGCGTTTATCACAGCTACATCATTGTTTGCATCGGGTATCCCAAAAAACACATGTCATATCCAAAGATCAAATGATGCAACAACCTCGTGGATAATTGTTGGGTCATCATGATCACCACGATGATATTGACCTTGCAAAGAAACTGGCCAGGCTTCCCAATCTCAGTGTGTTCAATCAAGGCTACTAAGCATCCCGGGAAAACCGTGTCTTTGTTAATGCACCTCGTATATTTTTTGTATGTCAGTTTGAGTCAGCCTCCTCAAGTATTTCTTATGATATAGTTGAGGAATACATAATATTAATAAGTTTAAGGTCAATTTATTAAATTTACACTTAAAATAAGAAGATTTAGAAATAAATATTTAAAATGATAATAATACTAACATTCGCAGAACTTGTAAAGGGCTTCACGAGTCACTGTCTCCGACATCTGGAAATACTCTTCCATGGCGTCGCTCGTGGTCCCGTATGCTAGTTGACGAATTGCCGCCGTGCATTTTTGCATTGGAGAAAAACACGGGTTACCTCTCGCGTCCTCCCGTTGTTGAAAAACGCATAATAGCGTTCTAAATCACCAACTATTCGTAAAATAGTTGGCGACTCATCCGAAGACGGCGCTGAAATCGATCAGAATCAAAAGTCGCGTCCGGCGAAAAATCATGTTTTATCAACCGGTCATGAGCACATACACGATCCCGTTGAAGATGAGGTCGTCTCGTTCATGGTTGTGAGCTTTCGCATTGCTCGACTAAGATTTGGCCAGCCTCTCAAATAGCACTAAATATCATTTCATCCTCTGAATCCGAGTCTGAAATAACATCGGGATCGGGTTTGTAGACGGGTGTTGAAGATGGTTTGGAAGACATATTTTTGGAGAAAATTTTTTAAGTTTAAAAAGGTGTAGGATATGTTTATAAGTTTGTAGAGATTGAGTGAATGATACATATATATATATATATATATATATATATATATATATATAATATTTTTGAATTTTTTTTAAACGGTGAAATAGCCGTTGGGGTATGGCCCACCCCTATTTCCTCGTTTAGCACCCATCGTTCTGACCACTCTCCTCCACCGCGCCCCACCACCAAGGGCACTCACCATGCCCTCCACCGCGCCCCATAGCACATGGTTTAATAATCATATTTTTACTCTCGATTTTCAACTGATCACACTCATAAGGAAGGCACCTTTTAATATTTTGCTCATAATCGATCATGTTGGTAAAATAAGTTGAAATAAAGTTGCCCTTGACAACAAATTTAAAGTTCAAATTGTGATCATTGGTTAAATTGTTGTTAGCATGCTGTTCCAAAATAAAAAAATGTTGTACGTATGGGTTATTATTAGATACACAATTTTGAATTTAATTTCATAACATTTTAACATGTGAACAATCAATGATGCTGAAGAGGTAGGTCCCAGCAGAGCCCAGTTGGACCCGCAAGACTCACCTCAAAGAGGGACCTCTGCGCAGTTGAACCCGCAAGACTCACCTTCAACAGGGACGTATGCGCAAAGGCTAAACTCGCAACTCACCTTGAAGAGACGTCTGCGCAGAAACCAACTGGATCCGCAGGACCCACCATGCTCAGAGACGTGACGTCCTTACGCGCAGTACGCAAGCTGTTCCCGCAGGAAAAGCCTCCCAATGGTCGGCGTACTCCGCCTGTTCCCGCAGCAACGGATACTAGCCATCAGGGAAGGCTACCCGCACAGCAAGGCTACACGCACAAGGCACTTAACTCTTAAATAATTCAGTAATGTCACCTGAAGAATGAGTGAGCAAGCCGGGAACACTCCCGCACAAAGCCCGGAACACCCCCGCACAAATGAGCCAGTCCGTACGATACTGGAGGATCTTTTGTACTGTACCTGACGAGGTATGGACAAAAGATCTGACCAAAGATACGACAGCTCACTGACAACAGTATGACGAGCAGCACGCTCTTGTACTGTATGTCACTATCAGCCGCTGCCTACTCACCAACCTGTCAGAGGACGTGCATAGCCTGCAGTTGGTGGAACAGGAATAGTACACAGCCGGCCTGGTCACTATCAGCCGCTGCCTACCCACCAACCACCAGCATGGCTCGTGCGTAGCCCACAGTTGGCAGAACAGGAATACTATTCAGCCGGATGTACCTGCTTGGAAACCTACCTTCGGCTATAAATACTCCAACACCTTGTAATGGTATGGACACATTACATTACCTTATCACATCTTATCTTTTCTAGCAATCTCTTAATATACACTTATATTCAAGAGCAATCTAGTCTGATTCTCACGCCGGAGGGTGGTCACAAGGAGGTACCCCCCCCCCCTTCTAAGTGACGAGCTCACGGTGTCTGTTTTGCAGGTCACCATAAGAACCATCTTTGCCGGACATAACCCCTCGTGGGAAACATCTATTTAACCCCCAGATTATCCGTAATCTGCCCGGGGTCAATTAGTGTTTCTTCATTGGCGCCATCCGTGCATAAAAGCTTGAACTAATTCTCAGTTTTTTCAAAACCTCCGAAAAGATGGTTAACGTTACTCAGGTCCCCAGGCTAGGGAGTAACCAAGAAACCCCGGTAACCACAACCCCAGCTACTGGGGGGAACACCGGCGAATACACACATTTTACGAACACTACCTCGGTTACCCAAGCCGGGGCAAGTGCAGTAAATTTTACGAACACTACCCCGGTTACCCGAGCCGGGGCAAGTGCAGTAAACAATCCTCCCATGGGATTCATTGATACCCAGGTGGAAAGACAACAGACGAGGCCCCCCCGCCAAACACTTGAACAAGTTAAGGCGTGGGCGGAAAAACGTCAAAGGGAATTCCAAGCTGAGTTGGATGAACGCTTACGTTCACTCCAACAGGCTGACGAATTCGGAAGCACTCGACAACAGCTCAACATGAGCAATGAGTGCGAGTACTTGGAAGATGATTCGGAGGAATCCGACACCGACGTAAACCCTCGCCATAGGGCGAAAGGGAAGCGTAAGGACACGGACTTCCAACCGAGAAGGAATTTGGGAGAAACTTTCAAACCAAAAAACGCGGGTAGAAACCCACGTGACTTCTCCAAAGCTTTTAGACCAACTGTTGCAAATGCGGGGAACGTCCAAGTTTGCAAGGGACATTGCGAAAGCAATCGCCCCGAAGAGTGCCAAGCAGATGCCGAACATCGGCACTTATGATGGTATATCCGACCCAGACGATCATTTGAACAGATTCATAGCGAGGGCAACCGTCAGCAATTGGACGGAACCCACGTGGTGTTATATGTTCCAGATGACGCTAGTTGGAGCGGCTAGAGCGTGGTTTGACCGTCTACTGGTCCACCACATCTATGATTGGGCAGACTTCCAACAGAAGTTTAGCCAACACTTCAGCCAACAAAGAAAGTATACCGAAGAGCAATGGACAATCCTCAATTGCATTCGAGAGGAAGATGAATCTATGCTAGACTTCATCACTCGCTTCAACTCAAAGAAGCTAAGTCTGGGTAATATTAGCGAAGATCTTGTTCGCGCTGCTTTCATCCAGGGCACAAAAGACCCAGAGCTCATCCGCACCTTAACGGGTAAAGATGGCATGCCATCCACATGGGATGCCATCATGACAGCAGCTAAACGCTTCGAGGAAACGGAAAAGCAACTGGGTAGAGATCTTCCCCAGAGCACAAACCTCTACACCCAGAAAACAAGAGAAAACAATGTCCTTACCGCCCGATTAAACAAAAAGAGGAAGCTAGGCATTTGGCAGTCAAGGGTAAACTTTGACACCTCATCCGGCTCGCACCCTCGGTTAGGCGGAAAGGATAACATGCCGTCGTCAAACCGGAACTCCAGATGGACGCCACTCACCAAAAGCGTCACCGAGATATTCGACACCGAGAGACTCCCATGGCCAAAGGCTCCAATAATCCGAGAGCGTCACAACGCTGATCAGAGCAAATTCTGTGACTTCCACAGGACAAGAGGCCACAACACCGAGGAATGCGTAGACTTGAAGGACATCGTCGAAGCATTTGTCAGAGATGGGACGCTCACGCACCTCGTGGCGTAATGAACGCTGAGCAGGCTAATGCGTGTAGAACCCCAGTTGGGGAAAACACGAATAAAACTGCAGCTTCAATGTCGGAGACTACATACTGCGTAAACAACGAGATTCCGAACCAAGTGCATATCGGCTCGATAGGCTCGATGACTCTCCCAAGAACATGGAAGGGAGCTCAATTACACAGTCTGCATGTAGATCAATTCCAAACTTGTAAAAGAAAAGGCCCAGAGCCACTTCTAATGAAAATGATTCTCCTTATCACATTGACGCTGATGGTCTTACATTTATACTTAATGAACCTTCCACACTGATATGCCGGTCTTCAACGCATACATAAGTGGGAAAACAAGTCGTTGCATGTGGAAGGCGGCAAAACCCGCATAAACACAAAACGACAAATTTTTAAAGAAAATATAAGGAAAGCCTTCACGCAGGTCAGTCATAGGTAAAGTTTGATCATCCTACTAAATGAAAGTGCCGGTCCTAACCGCACAAATCATGATAGAGGACACCGAACTAACCTATTGACAACCGCGCGTCGAACGGTTAATTTATTCAAAACACTGATGCCGGTTTTCACCGCATAAATAAGTGCGAAGAAATCGTTGCGTGTGGAAGGCGGCAAAACCCGCATAAACACAAAAAACGGAAAACCTTCACGCAGGTCAGTCATAGGTGAAGTTCGGTCATCCCACTAAATGAAAGTGCCGGGCCTAACCGAACAAATCATGATAGAGGAAACTGAACTTTAACCTATTGACAACCGCGCGTCGAACGGTTAACTTATTCAGAACACTTAGAAAATATCTTCAAGGAAAAAATGAGGAAAACCTCCACGCAGGTCAGATATAGGTAAAGTTTAGCCATCCTACTAAGTGCAAGTGACGGTCTTACCCGCACAATCACGAAAGAGGAAGCAAAACTTTAACCTATTATCTGCCACGTTGATAGGTTAACTTATTCAAAGTACTTAAGAAATTGCTAAGTTAAACTAAAGTATGCACAAGAAAATCATATATTGATTATGCGGCAAAACAAGTGCCAAATTAAACTATAATATGCATGAGCAAGTCGTATAACGTTTATAAAGCAAGAGTGACGGTCCTATCCGCACAAAAGATTTACATTCCATAAAAATTCAAGTATTACAAGAATGGCCAGGTATCTACCCGCCTACAAGAGTGTAAATCTATACAAAAACATAAACCTATCCTAACAGTGGGAAGGGATCTAAAGGTTCAAGCTTCAGGACCACTCCCTCCAAACCCACTTGTACCCGCACCATCAGTTGGCTGTGGCGGTTCAAGGAAGGTCTTGAGAATGGTTAACCCATCATCAGCAGCAGCAACTTCGTTCACCTTCTCCACCACTGGATGCGGGAAGGCAGCATACTGGTTCACTGCTTGGTCATAAGCAGCTTCAGTATCCACATCATATAAAGGGAAGTTGGAAGGCGGGATGCCCTTCTCAACGAACCCTAGACCAAGCAGGAAGCCAGCCTTTTCCCCATCCTCATGAGAAGCGTTGAGGGCTGCGCTCATGGCATCGTCATATGATGTGTCCGTGAAGACCCGATGCACAACCTACAAAACAAAAATACAAGTATCAAAACCTTTTCTAAGTATAAAGAAAAGCGTGAAGACATTATGAAGCTAAGCTTACCTGCGACAACGCTTCTCGTAGAAGCCATTCCTTGGTAACCAGAGCCTCCTGGAGGGCAGCTCGAGCTTGGTTACGAGCGCGTTCGGTTTCACTTTTGTTAAGGTTGGCAAGCAACACTTCCTTAGCAGCAGCCTCTTCAACGCCCTTTAGCTTACGCTCAGTATGGTCAAGCATACCCCTCTGGTCCAAGATTTCTTGAAGCTTCTTGGCGTCTTCCATGGCCAAGGCGTCATGAGCCTGCTGGAGCCTCTCTAATTTGGCTTTGAGCTCCTCATTCTCGGTGCGTAGAGGCTCAACAATAGCTTCAGCCCTGGTGGCCCTCTCAGTTGCGTTCCGAGTGGTTTCCTTAGCTAACCGAAGCTGTTCGTTAACAGCTTGGGCAGCCTTGGAACGGGCCTCGAGACGGGCCTGAACTTCAACCTCAAGGGCCTTAAAGGCCTTCTCCTTCTCCGCAGCAACGGCGGAGAGCCTCCTGTTCTCCTCCCGGACAGCCCGCACCTGAGCTACTTCTTGGATACGAGCTGCTTTTAACTTGTCGTTTTCACGACAAAGCAGCTCGACGCGCGGCTGCATCCGGGCAAGGAGAATTCGAAGCTCGTTTGTCAGCCTACCCTCCTGGTAGCTTGACATAGCTTCTCCCAGTGCACCACTGGGGGCGGCGTGGCACGCCCACTCGACGCAGTCCACAGCCGTCCGAAGGGTGGTTCCCCGGCGGATGTTCCACCGCGGAACAAACACCTCATTCGAATCCAACACTGCAAAAACAAAAAGCAGTTAGGAAAAGATGATAAAAAAAAACATAACAGGCCAAAATAACCCTACGTACCTGTAGGGTCGACGACAGGCCTGTAGCCGCCAAACCCATCACCCGAACCTAACGGATATCCATCCAAGAGGTCAGGCAGATGGGAAGGAGGCAGAGATTGGCTAGACGCCCCAACCCCAAACATACCTGCTGAACCGGCCGGGGGGCGAGGTGGTCGCCGGTGCCGGAGGCGTGGTTGAAGCCGCCGTCGTAGGAACCAACAGAGGTGAGCTCACCGGAGGTGAACTCACAACCGTGGTCGCCGCTGCGGAAGAGCCCGCAGAAAAACTCACCGCCGGCTTAGTGAAGGAATCAGTGAATATGGCACTGACAGCCGGCGGAGACGTCGTCACAGTTGGAACAGTTGCTTCAACCGAGTGAGCAACTGAACCAACACGTGAAGCAGGCGCAGCCGCCTGGGTCATCGCCTCGGGTAGGTTGACCAAACCTACCGTCATGGGTCCAGAAGTGCTCCTCCCCGCTCCACCATGGAATGCGGTTGAATCCACGCCTGCATGAAGACAACATATTTAAATATAATGACAGAAAGATATGAATTTAAAGTTAAAGTTTACACTTACGAGTCCTCTTGAGCTTGAAGGTGCGAATAGGAGGGGACGAACCCGATGGAGCCGGCCTCTTCACGCCGGTCACCGTCGTTGTACTAGGCTGCCCGGAGGTGACAGCTGTCTCAACCTCCGGAACAGTGGTCTCATCACCACCAAGGTTCCCCGCCACCTTTTCACTCTCGGTCTCCGACTCTGACCGATTCCCCTGATCGGCAGTGGAGGCAACCTTCGCCTTGCCCTTCCCGCCGGCAGCCTTCTTCCTCGCCAAGAAAGGACCATCTGCGGATTCCTCATCAGAAGATGACAAAATTAGAGGAATTCCCGAAGAGGTTTGAGCATTGAGAGGGCGAGGGTCAAAAAGTTCTTTACCTGGCCGCCTGGCGCTCAGGATCTCGTGGCCTGGCGGGTAGACCTCCACGAACCGATCCGCCGTTTGCTCAAGGATGAGCAACTCGTTCTCATCTAGAGCACGAGTACCCATCCGAGCGGGACCATCACTCTCCCGCGGCTGCAAGAGAGACTGCAAGTCGTTTCCCTCTGAATACAAAAAGAAAAAACGGTTAGAAAAAAAACCCTAAATTAACGGATAATATGAAGCATACCGTAAGGGACAGAGTTCAAACCGTATTCGAGGACGATGGGAATCTGTGACGCCTCCTTCCACACCCGGCTCATCCCGAGCATCACCATCCCGGACTCCGCAAAGCGGTAAACCGGAGACTGGATCCGGGAAACCTTGGAGAACCATTCTGCCTCCTGGTAGTTGGAGGCGTGAAGGTTCGGGAGAGCTCTCCCGTTCTTGAACGTCATCGCTATGGGGACGACGCGAGCGGAGATATAGAAGAACTCCCGCTTCCAAGATCGAAGACTGCGCTCGGTAGCGCAGATCTTCAAACCCTTGATCCGATTGACCAAGGTATACCACCCCTGGATGCACCTCCAGGAATAGAAGGTCATCAGGCGGTCAACATGGGGCTCCACATCCAGAATGAGACACACCCACTCGAAATGGCGGATCTTGGCGATCGCCATTGGGTGTACCTCAGTCAGATGCACACCGTGTCTCTCCAGAACACGGTATACAAACTTCGTCAATGGGAACCTGAGATTCCCATAGACGAAGAATGCAGCGTACACCCCTATCTTGCCCTTGGGGGCATCGTACACCGTCTGATGAGGTGCAGGAAACTCAGGCTCGAAAGGCTCGAGCATGAACTTCTTGACGACGTACTGATAGAGGTCGACCGGAAGAGCACACTGGCACTCGCCAGCAGTACTCTTGTCATCCTTATCCGACGTGGACGACGGATTCTCGAGGTATACATCGGACTCCTCGACAGTAACCTCAGGATCATGAGAAGACATGTTTGGGATGTAAACAAGAACGATTTCAGGAGAATGCTCGACAGAAAAGTTAGAGTATTCGCCGGAAATCGTTTAGAAGAAAAAGAGAGGTAAAACTGTGAGTTGAGATGCAACCTCTCCTCCCTTTATATACTCATCGCAATGAATGCGATGAATTTAATGCGGAAGAGAGAGGAAAACGCTGGTGCAATGAAACTCTGACACGTGGAAAAAGCAAGCTGGCAACAGCTGTTGACAGGACGCGTGCCGTAAACTTCGCGGCCACGCGCCCGAAAACTCGCGCCCACGCGCCTGAAAAAGCGTCTGGAATGACCATATACTGTCACGTCTCATAACTTCCTGCAGGTCCTGACATTGTCAGAAGAAACCGTCGGACGACGTTTCAACAGTTTGGACTGTTCTTATCCTTTCACCAACTCTTCGAATTTCAAAAAGATTCAAAAGTAAGCGGGACTATACCCCTTACCTTGGCAACCAAGTAACTATAAGACAGGTGCGAGTACAGTGTTAAGGCAAAACCCTTCACATACTTAGCACCTGCAGGGAATTGAAGCCAAGAATACCTCGGCGACCAAGTAACTGTAAGACGGGTGCGGGTACAGTGTCAAGGCAAAACCCTTCACATACTTAGCACCCGCAGGGAATTGAAGCCAGGAATACGTTGGAAGTAAAGTAACTATAAAACGAGTGCGGGTACAGTGTCAAGGCGAAACCCTTCACATACCTAGCACTCCGCAGGGAATTGAAACCAAGAAGGATCTTCTGGGCCATGCTTGCGGAAACGGGAATAACATCCCCGCATAGCGGGAACGTCGAGAACTAGATTGTTTGAA
Organism: Bidens hawaiensis; assembly: GCF_021521415.1. Taxonomy (NCBI): domain Eukaryota; kingdom Viridiplantae; phylum Streptophyta; class Magnoliopsida; order Asterales; family Asteraceae; genus Bidens; species Bidens hawaiensis. The sequence continues at coordinate 333,235 of NW_027493800.1, forward strand.
GCTCCAAGATGGAATTGGTTGTTTTAACATAATTGATCACTATGTTCAAAACTACCAAAACCTCATGGATAATCTATACAAGTGGAACTCAACGCTCCTGACTTGTGAGGAGGTTACAGACCTACCCGCATCATACCCAAAGATCAAGCAGAAAAGTCGGGAATTTCTGCACGTGACATTAGGACTTCCGCGGGAAGAATCCCCATGGAAAACCTTAATACTAAACCTTTTCAAAACCCTTTGCTTAAGTCCAAAAGTTCACCTCACTTATTAACAATTCATGAGAAGAACATTGGACTGGGGGGACTTGAAGAGGTAGGTCCCAGCAGAGCCCAGTTGGACCCGCAAGACTCACCTCAAAGAGGGACCTCTGCGCAGTTGAACCCGCAAGACTCACCTTCAACAGGGACGTCTGCGCAAAGGCTAAACTCGCAACTCACCTTGAAGAGACGTCTGCGCGGAAACCAACTGGATCCGCAGGACCCACCATGCTCAGAGACGTGACGTCCTTACGCGCAGTACGCAAGCTGTTCCCGCAGGAAAAGCCTCCCAATGGTCGACGTACTCCGCCTGTTCCCGCAGCAACGGATACTAGCCATCAGGGAAGGCTACCCGCGCAGCAAGGCTACACGCACAAGGCACTTAACTCTTAAATAATTCAGTAATGTCACCTGAAGAAGGAGTGAGCAAGCCGGGACACTCCCGCATAAAGCCGGGAACACCCCCGCACAAATGAGCCAGTCCGTTCGATACTGGAGGATCTTTTGTACTGTACCTGACGAGGTATGGACAAAAGATCTGACCAAAGATACGACAGCTCACTGACAACAGTATGACGAGCAGCACGCTCTTGTACTGTATGTCACTATCAGCCGCTGCCTACTCACCAACCTGTCAGAGGACGTGCATAGCCTGCAGTTGGTGGAACAGAAATAGTACACAGCCGGCCTGGTCACTATCAGCCGCTGCCTACCCACCAACCACCAGCATGGCACGTGCGTAGCCCACAGTTGGCAGAACAGGAATACTATTCAGCCGGCTGTACCTGCTTGGAAACCTACCTTCGGCTATAAATACTCCAACACCTTGGAATGGTATGGACACATTACATTACCTTATCACATCTTATCTTTTCTAGCAATCTCTTAATATACACTTATATTCAAGAGCAATCTAGTATGATTCTCACGCCGGAGGGTGGTCACAAGGAGGTACCCCCCCCCCCTTCTAAGTGACGAGCTCACGGTGTCTGTTTTGCAGGTCACCAGAAGAACCATCTTTGCCGGACATAACCCCTCGTGGGAAACATCTATTTAACCCCCAGATTATCCGTAATCTGCCCGGGGTCAATTAGTGTTTCTTCAGATGCTCTATTAAGATGATAGCCATTCTATGAATAAGATTGTATGATCTATGCTTGCACATGTCTATTCATGAAATCTATGATGCCGAAAAACTGTAAAAACTTATAGTTGGATATTGGGGAATACTTATAGTTGCGATCGGTTTTAACGACTTCATATGGCTATTGCAGCATATTGTGTTGTTGCGGTCGAGTCTGTGGGTAGGGAACTTCCCATTGGCTTCTTGGAGCGTATTAAGGATGATTTTTATAATAAATATGGGGCAGGCAAAGGCAAAACTGGTGGTGCCAAAAGCTTGAACAAAGATTTTGGGTAAGCATCTATGCATAAATCTTAGAGCATAATTATTTCGGAACATAATGGATTTTAATTATCCAAACTATCACTTAATGACAGATAATGATTTATACCGACAATGTGATTAAAATGATACTCTTAACTTTCTCAATAGTTACCAATGGCCAATCCCACTATACTGATAAAGAAACCCCGTTTACCCGTAACGAGCAAATGATTGATTTTTATCTCAATCGTAATGTTGTAACTTGTTTAAAAACAACAAAAATAAAAAGTTAGGGTAGAGAAAGTTAAGTTAGTTTTCTATTGGAATGACATTTTTAACAAGAATGAAAGTTGGGAATGCTATAGATTACATTGTTAGTACGGACTACTATCAATCAATGAGTCGTAGTTTGAATTATGAAAACCGATTTGCATTTTTTTTAAACCCATGATGATAAATGGGTATTTTTTTTATTTGATTATTGGGTTAGTCCGTTGTTCAAGATATACTAGCTAGCACATAAATCAAATAAAAAAATTACCCATTTATCATCATGGTTTAAAACAATCCCTTTTAAAAAAAATTAATCTCTTAGATACAAATGTTTTTGTAATTTCAGACCAAAACTTAAAGAGCATATGCGCTACTGTGTCTCTCATCCGGAAGAAATTAGCAAGATTGCTAAGGTACAGGCTCAAGTTTCTGAAGTCAAAGGAGTGATGATGGAGAACATAGAGAAGGTAACTTTTTTGTTTTCTAACACAAAATTTGCATAGTTTTGTTCGCTTTTTATCACATCCATCTCATACGATATTATTACCGCACAACTGTTCGTATTGTAAATGATTTGATCCGCAAAACGTTTTTACACTTTGTTAACATAAAATAGCTTGAAATATATGTTATCAATGGAGTCTCCATGATGTCTGAATCATATTTGTCATGTTTAGGTTCTTGATCGTGGAGAGAAGATTGAATTACTTGTTGATAAAAGTGACAACCTTCGCACTCAGGTTATTATATTTAATATTTAAACTTTAAACTCCATTTTAAGTGTTAAAAAATGCTTTTTTTCTAGTTTGATAATAATACTAACATTGATGGTTTGATTGTATATCATGTTTAGGCACAAGATTTCAAGAAACAAGGAACCAAGATAAAGAGAAAAATGTGGTTTCATAATATGAAGGTGAAACTAGTAATTTTTGGTATCGTTGTTGCCTTGTTACTGATCATTATTCTCTCAGTCTGCCCGGAATTCGACTGCTCTTAAAATGTATCCGTTCAAGGCACAATTACAATTTTCTTCGGGTTTGGGCATCCATTTCCGTTCCTGCCAAGCTTCGGGTTCGTTATTTATTGTTAGGGAAACTTTTGGCATCCTTAGAAGCTTATTTAGTAAAGCTTTGATAAACCAGTGCATTTTGTCAGCACTGATCGGATTTATTCTTTACTTTCTTTCTGGCCACGATTATAATAAGACCATGTTCCTTGAGAATGAACGTATAATGGGTATGGCTAGATACACTACCAGTTTTCATACATGATATGTTACATTTTAATATGTGTCAGTAATTCCTATTATCATGTAAGGAAGAGTTCGATGTAACACTTCATACCAAATGGGCCACGTGTCACGGTTATAAAATTAGATACAACATCAATTTTAATGTATGTATTTAATAAAAAACAAAATCCAATACATGCAAAGTTTGAAAGACTTGATATACTATTTATTGCATTTAATAAACTAACAACGATAATCGAAGCTAATATAAACGAAAGCAACTCATGTACGCATGATACTGCTTACTGACGGCGTCGTACACATGTATTAACACCAGAATGACTTGTTATGATCTAATTATTTTTTTGTATAATCTAAACCAACTCACTTACAAATGATAAGGCCCATTAGTGAACCTTCCATCATTAGCATGCCATGCATTGACACCTAAATGTATTTTTACATACACCAATAAGGCTTATTAATAGCCTACTACTGTATTGGTCATCATATACATATCATTAGCACCGGAACGACTTGTTATTACATAAGGTCACTTTGTGTAACCCAAAAGAACTCATTTACACATGATAAAGAACATAATGGCCCATTGCTTGACTGACCTAGCGACATACAGATGTCATTTGCATCTAAGTGACTTAATTTGTCCTGAGGTAAATTTGTATAACCTAAAACTACCTACTCCCACATGATATTAAAACCCATTAATGGCCACCTAGTGTGCAATCATCATAGGAATCTTGTTAACACCAAAATAATATATTATGGTAATATGACTTTGTATAACCTAAATTACTCACTTTCGCATGATAAGGTTCATGAAGGTCGGTTACTTCACCTCTTGTCATACACAAGTAAAAACACTCACTTGTCTATGGTCACAGTCGGTGCTGGTGTTGTTCGAGGTTGTTGTGATATTGCTATCGCTATTTTTATCTCTCTCTAAAAGATTTCTTAGGGGTTGCGCTCATATTCGTATCTTGGCATTTTCATTACATTAACTTGCTAACCAAGAGATCTAACTTGCTAACCAAGAGATCTGTTCATATTCTCATCTATGCATATGGTCCAGGATCCAACCACCCGCGAAAGCTCCCACGCCTACAACATCAAATCCGTTGAGAAGAGAAACAATGTGACCGAAACCGCGGATACAAACAGAGTGAATGGACACCGTTATCAAAAACCCCGTCACAGATTCTGGGAACAGAGAATATAGACTTGTAGAAACGAAGCAAATTTCCAACAAACAAAAATTGGATAGCTCAAACTATTAGAAGTTCCATGAGGATGTTGGCCATACAACCGGTGATTACACAAATCTACATAACGAAATTGAAGAGGCGGTGAAGTCAGGGAAGCCGGATCATTGGTGTTATCGATTAGAAAACACACGAGAAATCAAGGAACAGGCAGAGACGATGGTCCGCCAAAAAAACAAATAAAAAATATGAATTCCCATATGATCCAAGGCGGGAAGCGTCAAAATGCTAAAATGCTTACACCAAGCAGTGAAGCCGGGAAGGAAGAGTCATTCATATTCCCAAGGATCAAAGGCGGACCATGCCTGAAACAATCCTTAATAATTACCGTCGTAATTGGTCACTACCAGAGCAAGTAAGTTTTTATTGATCAAGGAAGCACCTATGACATAATGTATCAACAATGTTTTGATCACCTGGACGAGGAAGACAAAACAAGATTAGAACCGGTCAACGCACCAGTTTCAGGGTTTTCAAATGAAATTACTCATCCGTTTGGCCAGCTCAAGTTCCCGATAACACTAAACGATGTAAAACATTCTCGAATTAAAGACGTAGAGTTCCTCGTGTTACCAATGACTTCAAAACATGATATAAACTTGGGCAGAGAAACTATAGATGACTTTAACGCAAACTCATCCACCACACATGACATAATGGGTGTCTTCGCACCAACAGGCATCACGCTGATACGACCTAACAAAGATTGTTTAGTCGCGGAAGTGTCAAAACCACTGAAGGCGCCTAAACTTGCCGACAACTCGGAACCAGAAAAATGGGTACTTAATGCAAAGTTCCATGATCAGACAGTCACCATAGGGTCGAGCTTATCAAAAAGTGTGAACTCATGTTTGAAACACTTGTTGCTATTATAGATGTTTTTTCATGGCAGTCTGGTGACATGGTGGGAGTTTCGCGGTACATAGCGGAACGCACTTTGAAAGTTAATCCAACATTTACAGCAGTCGTTCAAAAAAGACAAAATATGGGTCTAGAGCATACGAAAGCAATGTACGATCAAGTTCCAGAACTGTTGATAGCAGGGACCATCCGTGAGATACGATATCAGACATGGGTAGCTAACCCATTTATGATCCCTAAAAGCAAAGGAGCATGCCAAAATGTGCATTAATTACAAAGACCTAAACAAGGTCTGCCCAAAGATTGCTATCAATTGCCCAAAATAGACTTAAAGATAGATGCATTAGCACTATAGCGCTTGAAATGTTTCCTAGATGCGTATAAAGGTTACCATTAAATTCACATGACATAAAAAGATCAAGATAAAACCGCATTTCGCACAGACAATGACACCTTTTGTTACAAAATGAGGCCTTTAGAGTTAAAATTTGTGGGAGTAACAAATCAGCGCCTGATAGATCAATAGCTCGGTGAACAGATCGGAAACAATTTGGAAGTATACATGGTTTACATAGTCATAAAGAGCACAGAAGAAGACAAGATGCTTAGAGACATTGAAGATACCTTCAAAAAACTGTAAAAGATAAGCATAAAACTAAACCCAGCAAGTGCTCGTTTAGGATGGACGAAGGAAAATTCCTCGGCATCATAGTTACAAAAGATAGTTTCAATGCCAACCTAGAAAAGGTACACGCAATAAGTCGCATGTCATCCCCAAACTCTTTGAAAGAACTCCAAAAGTTTAACGGGAAATTGGTAACCATAAACAGGTTCCTAACAAATCACGCCACCATGTCTTTCCCATTCGTTACATTCATAAACTATTTGAAGAAAACACAATTTCAATGGACACTAGAAGTGGAACAAGCCATCTTAGAGTTAAATAAATGTCTTATGGAATTACCCACGTTAACAGCTCTGCAACACGGAGAGAAATTGGCATTATACCTATTAACATAAAATGGATGGATAGGAGTAGTCCTATTGGTTAATCAGAAAAAGGATGCTAACACCACTTTATTACGTCAACATAACCCTCACAAATGTAGAGACAAGATACTCAACGATGGAAAAACTGGTATTGACGCTAGTCTACGCCTCAAGACGTCTCCGCGAATACTTTCATGGGGATCCGATAAATGTGTAAATGTAAGGCCCCGTTACTGGTGCCCTACTTTGGACGTTGGATTTACTCATAAAGACAGTTCTAAATATCAGAGTTAGATAAATGTGTAAATGTAAGGCCCCGTTACCGGTGCCCTACTTTGGACAATGGATTTACTCATAAATACAGTTCTAAATATTAGAGTTAGATAAAGCATTCGTGGAATATTAAAACTTTCATAAAACATTACATATTAATTCATAACTTGTCTTAAACAAACATCTTGTCTTTCAAAATCAAAAACATTAAACATAAAACATCTTGAGTCTTCATATGCCAGCCTCTTATTCTACTGCCACGTGCCCTGCTCAAGCTAGCAGCCTCATTCTACTCACCAGCGTGCATACTAAAAGTCAGCTACGCTTAGTGAGTTCTAGTTAATCATACAACATAAAACATATTCATATTTACATAATTTTGTTCATACTTTCATACATTCGTTCATTATACACTTACTTACCTTCATACCTTCTTTCTTTCATTTTCATACCTTACATTTTAAAGAGCATTACGCCCTACTTTCCATGAGTATTATTAGGGCCCGGTTCCCTTTCGTTACCATACAACCATACATTACTTTTCCTTATTATTATCCTTATAACATTCATACATATATACATACATATCATACATGCATTATTCATGCATACTTTATCCATATACTCATTTCATACTTACTACATAATACCTTCCTTAACAATACGTGCAATACCTGAAGATCGTTCACGTACTGTCAAGCATTCATTCATAATAGCAACATAACTATCACATTTATCATTAAGGCATACACTTACCATTTAAGGAAAGCATATTAACATTCACATTGAGTATGCACACAGTCCCGAAAACATAAAAAGTAAATGGTGCTAGAAACTCACATGGATCCTGTTACCTTCTCTGTTTATCGTTAATCCTTTCCTTAGCTGAGCTCGGCTGACTGTACATTAATTACACGTATCAATACATATCCTATTATTTATATTTCTGCCAAAATGGATAAGTCTGGTCTGATCTATTGTTCTTGCTTTAGATTACATTCACTTAGAGTATTTTATTCTTAAAGCCCATTGTATTTGAATACAAGGTCTTTAATTATTTAATATTCTTTTCCTTATTGTATTTAAATCTTTCCCTGTATATTATCATGAGTCTAGTATTAGGGTTTATGCAATGTACCTTACATGCATTTAGTATTTGAGTCCTCAAGTGTGTCAGTTGTATGCATGAGGGTGTATACATGTATGTGTATACATGCAAGTAATCGAATCTCTAAGTTGTATTCATATTATCTATTGCAAGCGAGTGTATAAGTATTCAAAGGTTTACATGTATTCTAATGCCTGTAGGGTATTTGAGTCACATTGTAAGCGAGTATAGCTTGGTGATCGAATGAACACCTGTAAGCGAGTATATGGTCATTTAAGAATCTTTCCTTTGTAATAGAGTTTGGTGATGTAATCGAATTATGATTTGTAACCGAGTATTCCATTGTATTCGAACTCAGTGTTGTAAGCGAGCCATAAAAATGTATTCGAGTTATGAAATGTAACCGAAAGTCATATTGTATGCGACTTTATTCCATGTAATCGAGTATAAGATGTAATCGATTAGACGTTTGCATGTGAACAAGTCCTTTGTAATCGAGTCATATTGTGATCGACTTCATCATCGTATGCGAGTTTACTAGTGTAATCGAATTTATTAGTTGTAAGCGAATGGACTGTATGTTGTAATCGAATTGTTTATTTGCAAGCGAGTCAAGACAATTTAATCGAGTCCTTTGTAAGCGAATATAACAATGTAATCGATTTTATCATGTAATCGACAATATATAATTGTTACCGAGTGAACTATTCATTGTAAGCCAACGGGCTGACCGTTATGGTCCTTTTATCATCGTTTTTGTTATATTACATGACTTTAGCACCTCGTATGGTTCGATATTAACCCCTAAACATTTCCTTAACTGTTTTCGGCCAAAACTTGACCCGAGTGACATAAAGCTTGAACCTTTATGTCTAAAACGTCGAAAGCTAGATATAGGGTTTATTTTATGAACCGTACCTATCGGTTTTGTTACGTTCATTTTAACATCAAGTTTATGACTTTATGATTCGTTTATACCCGATCATCTCTAGGGTTTGGTTCCATGAATAGCCGTTCATAAAAACGTAATATTTAAGATAAAGAACATATCTTTACGTGTTCGTTAGGTCACGGTTATCTTAGGTATGAACAACAAATCTTGTATCTTGCTTAAATATCCAAGGTCTATCAATATTTAGCTAGGTTTTGGTCTTGGACATCTTCTTCTTACTCACGGCAGTATGAGAGTGTTTAAGTGTGTGTTTTGAGTGTGTAGAGAATAAGATTGAGAGAAATGAGGGATTTAGTGTTTTAGGGAGGTTTAAGGGAGTATTTATACTCTTTTAAGCCCATGGACCTAAGGCCCATCTCATCCCTTATTCCATCTTTCCCCACCCAAATCCATACTCCTTATTATATTTAATATTAATTAAATATTAGCACACATTTTACAACATAACTTTCCTTTATTTAATATTATAAAATTTAGAATGTTACAAGTCTTCCCTCCTTAAAGAGATTTTGTCCCCGAAACCTAACTATCATCTGAACAAAGCAGGGTAAAACTTGTGCATCTCTTCCTCGACTTCCCATGTGGCATCTGATCCATTGCATTGCTTCCATATCACTTTCACTAAGGGTATAACCTTATGACGAAGTTGCTTCTCCTTGCGGTCAACTATCTTGATCGGTTGCTCAATGTAGTTCAACTATTCATCAACCTCAATGTCCATTAATAGCACATGAGATGTGTCATCAGTCAGACATTTTCTCAGATGAGAAACATGGAAGGTTGAATGAATTCCTTCTAACTGCTCAGGTAAATCTAGCTTGTAAGCCACTTCACCCACACGATCCATAATCTTAAACGGTCCAATGTACTTCGGACTCAACTTTCCTCTTTTCCTAAAACGGATAATTCCTTTCCAAGGCGAGACCTCGAGCATCACATTGTCACCAACGTTAAACTCAATCGGTCGTCATCGCTTATCAGCATACGACTTCTGACGGTCTTGAGTAGCTTTCATCCTTGCCTTGATTTGATCAAACTTTGTAGAGCTTTCTTAAACAACTTTCAAGCTTCCAAGCTCTTTCTGACCAATTTCTCCCCAACATACAGGAGTTCTACAACGCCTACCGTATAGCATCTCAAATGACGGCATACCAATACTTGAATGGTAACTATTGTTATAGGAGAACTCTGCCAGATGCAGATGATCATCCCAACTTCCTCCAAAGTCTAAAACACAAGCACGTAGCATATCCTCAAGTGTTTGGATTGTCCTTTCAGACTGTCCATCTATTTGAGGATGATACGCCGTACTGATGTTCAACTTCGTTCCCATAGCTTCATGGAACTTCTTCCAGAACCTCGAAGTAAAACGAGTATCTCTATCAGACACGATCGACAGTGGCACTCCATGTTTAGTCACGACCTCCTTGATGAACAAACTTGCTAACGTTTCCGACGAGATAGCCTCTCGAATAGGCAGAAAGTGAGCACTTTTGGTCAAACGGTCCACTATCACCCAGATGGTATCATGATGCTTAGCTGTACGAGGTAGCTTAATTATGAAATCCATGGTGATGTGTTCCCATTTCCATTCAGGTATCTCCAGCGGTTGCATCTTTCCATAAGGCTTCTGATGTTCGGCCTTGACTTGCAAACAAGATAAGCACTTATTAACATAATCTACTACATCATTCTTCATTCCTGGCCACCAGTAATCTCTTTTCAAATCTTGGTACATCTTTGCAGTTCTAGGATGAATTTAATACCATGACTTGTGAGCTTCGTCTAAATTTCGACCTCTAAGATTTCCATGGCGTGGAATCCACATACGGTCAAACCTAGTCTTAACACCATGCGTGTTTTCCATCAACTCGTCTTGCTGACCGAAAATCCTTTCTTTCTTTACTTTCCCTTCATCTACCATCACTTCCGACTGCACCTTGATGATTTCTTCAAATAGGCTTGAGTTCATAATCAACTGGTATGACTTCACTGTTGCAATGACTTCCTCATTCTTACGACTTAGCGCGTCGGAGACCACATTAGCTTTACCAGGATAGTACTTAATATCACAGTCGTAATCCTTTATCAATTCTAACCACCTTCTCTACCTCATATTCAATTATTTTTGCTCGAAGAAGTACTTTAAACTATATGATTCGTGTAAATAATACACTTAGTACCATACAGGTAATGTCTCCATATCTTAAGAGCGTGCACTACTGCTGCTAGCTCTAAATCATGCGTCGGATAAGTACTCCCATGGACTTTCAACTGTCTAGACGCGTAGGCTATCACTTTTCCTCCCTGCATCAACACGCAACCCAGCCCACGATGCGAAGTATCAGTACAAACAACCAAATCCTCCTCACCATTAGATAAAGCAAGGATTGAAGCTTGCGTGAGTCTTCTCTTTAGTTCCTCAAAAGCTTCTTCTTGAAACTTACCCCAACTGAATACTACCGACTTTCGATTCATACCGGTCAACGGTGTTGCTATCTTGGAGAAGCCTTCGATGAATCTCCTATTATAGCCAGAAGCTTCGTATATCAGTCGGATTCTATGGAGTCTTCCAATTCATAATCGCTTCAATCTTAGCTGGGTCTATGGTAATCCCTTCAAGATTAATCACGCGACCTAGAAATTGCACTTCTCGCAACCAAAGCGCGCATTTCGGAAACTTAGCGTACAACTTTTCTTTCTTCAGAGTCTCCAATACCTCTCTCAGATGCTCGGCATGATCAGACTCGTTCTTTGAATAAATCAATATATATATATATATATATATATATATATATATATATATATATATATTGATTTAAGGTCGTTTTCGAATCTTTCCTTTGTAATCGAGTTTGGTGATGTAATCGAATTAGTATTTGTAATTGAGTATTCCATTGTATTCGAATTCAGTGTTGTAAGCGAGTCTTACAAATGTATTCGAGTTATGAAATGTAACCGAAAGTCATATTGTATGTGACTTTATTCCATGTAATCGAGTATAAGATGTAATCGATTAGACATTTGTATGTGAACAAGTCCTTTGTAATCGATTCATGTTGTGATCGACTTCATCATTGTATGCGAGTTTACTAGTGTAATCGAATTTATAAGTTGTAAGCGAATGGACTGTATGTTGTAATCGGATTGTTTATTTGCAAGCGATTCTAGACAATGTAATCGAGTCCTTTGTAAGCGAATATAACAATGTAATCGATTTTATCATGTAATCGACAATATATAATTGTTACCGAGTGAGTTGTTCATTGTAAGAGAACGGCTGACTGTTATGGTCCTTTTATCATCGTTTTTGTTATATTACATGACTTTAGCACCTCCTATGCTTCGGTATTAACCCCTAAACATTTCCTTAACCGTTTTTCGGCCAAAACTTGACCCGAGTGACCATAAAGCTTGAACCTTTATGGCTAAAACGTCCAAAGCTAGATCTAGGGTTTATTTTATCAACCGTACCTATTCTCGGGTTCGCTACGTTCACTTTAACATCAAGTTTATGACTTTATGGTTCGTTTGTACCTGATCTTCTCTAGGGTTTAGTTCCGTGAATAGCCGTTCATAAAAACGTAATCTTTAAAATAAAGAACATACCTTTACGTGTTCGTTAGGTCACAGTTATCTTGGGCATGAACAACAAATCTTGTATCTTGCTTAAATATATTTGGCTTGGTTTTGGTCTTTGACTTCTTCTTCTTACTCATGGCTGTATGAGAGTGTTTTAGTGTGTGTGTTTTGAGTGTGCAGGGAATAAGATGGAGAGAAATGAGGAATTTAGGGTTTTAGGGAGGTTTAAGGGAGTATTTATACTCTCTTAAGTCAATGGACCTAAGGCCCATCCCATCCCTTATTCAATCTTTCCTCACTCAAGTCCAAATTCCTTATTATATTTGATATTAATTAAATATTAGCACACGTTTCACAACATAACTTTCCTTTATTTAATATTATAAAATTTAGGATGTTACAGTAAACCAATTATAAGATTCACAACGTTCTTCGTAAACCCGAACTCTCCAAAAAACTAGCAAAATGGGCCATTGAAATGGGAGAACACACACTGTAGTACAACCCAAGACCAACGATCAAAGATCAGGTACTAGCAGACTTTATCGCAAAGGTGTCAGTTGAAAAGGAAGTGGAATCCAAGGCAGAAGAAGAACCAACAACCTCACCAGAAGACAACGAAATATAGATGTTATTCACAGACGGAGCATCCAACGATGAGGGGTCAGGAGCTGGATTAAAATTGGTAAGCCCAAGAAATCAAGAGTTCACATACGCAATCCACTTAGATTTTACAAGTACAAATAATGAAAAGGAATATGTGTAACGATTCTGGCAAAATCAGGTATACCCTAGCCGGTATATAAAATTTATGTGTTATTTAATAAGGAATATATGAATTATAATGCGTTGATACGAGTATGTATGATTCACAGTAAGGATTTTACTCGATTATACAGTTAATCGTATTGGAAATACGATCAACCGATTAACGGTTGTTGAAACCCGAACGAATCGAGGATTACATTATAGACGAGATATATGATATTTAGTGATGTTTACGAAGTATTAAAGCTTCGGGATAAGTGAATTAAAGCACAGAAAAAGAATTTTCGATTTAATGGTACGTCGGTACGTTAAACAGAACCTTTAATACCAAACCGAGCAAGAGACAATCGATCAAGCCGAAAAAGATGCGCAATTATTAATAATATGATGTTTTAAGTTAATAAATGTCATGGTTTAAGTTTTTAAAGTTTTTAAATCAGTTTTAAATAAATCTCTTTTTTTAAGCCGAAAACGACCATTCTAGCCTCGTTTTAAGCCGAATTAAACATTTAACCGAAAAACGAACTGAACCAGATTATCCACAACATTATCCGGATTTCCAAAATCCAAATGTGTGGCTAGAATTGGAAAGGTGGGTCCCACCCCACCCCCCTTGACTTCCGATCGGCATAGGGGATAAACCCCTTTGCCTTGTTATTTTTTTTTTGGTAAACAACATTCAACATCCTTCATCCCTCTCCATTCTATGAGCCAAAAATCCAGAATTTTAGCAAGAAAACCGAGGTAAAAATCGAGTTATTTACGTGTTCATCTTCTTTTCTTGAGTTTATTTGCAAGAAAATGAGGTTTCAAGTGAAAAGAGGTGAAAACCCGAGATGAAACCGATTCTTGCATGATCAAGTGATGTATACGGGTTATACAAGGGATCTTGGTCCAAGAAAGGAGTTAAACGAGCCAAAAACGAATTTTTACGGTTTAAACTTTAGTTTTGAAACAATAACCGAAACTATAGTGTAAGAGGCTTGATTGTGAGTGTAACTTGCTTGGTATTGTGGTATGTTGGTTGTGGGTTCTGTATTTAGTGGTAGATAAGGCGGAAAGACGAGTTTGTAGCTTGTAGTGGCAGAAAACAAAAGGTATATTCGGTTTATGTTCGGTTATGAGTATTTTGGACAGATTGTGGTACGTTTATAGTTAGGCTACGAAATTTCACAGAGATGATCTACACATGAAAATATGAGATCTGTGAAAATTTGGTAATTTTTGGACAAAGGATGAATATTTGGTGAATTTAATGTTCGGTTTTGGCTAAAAATGGTGAAAAATAGTTAAGTATCATGAAAAATTTTGGACAATTCCAGATAAGCTTTTTATAACATGTAAAAGTCACACACAAAATTTTAGGTCCGTTGGAGAAGTCTAAGTAGGCTTTTCGGTTAAACGAGTTCTAGGGTTTTCTAGCTCGGTTTTAGTGAAAATGGCATGTAAAAAAATATTTTCGTTCTGGAAAAATTACAGGAGACTATGGGGATGGCAGGGGTCATCCAGGAAAAATTTGGAATTTTTCTAAGGTCGTTTGGTATTTACGACATATTTAGTGTTTAAATGGTGTTTAAAAATAGATAAATAAATTTTAAATATAAAAATTAATTCTGGAAATATTTTTATAAAATTCCCCACTGTCAAAAAGTGATTTGTGCAAAATTTCAAGATCCGAGATTAAACGGATAATTATTTGTGCTAAAAAGGAAATAAAAACAAACTTTTAAAGCTTAAAACGAGGTAAACCGGTAAAGTTCGCCTAAACGAGCTGACTGGTGTATAAAAACCCTAAAAATGAACTATTTTCATATAACTGAGTAAAACAAGTAAAAATAAATCATCCGAAAATAATTCGGATGATTTGAGTAATTTTATCCGATTTAACAGTTTCCGGTACACTAAAGACGGAAACGGGTCCCGCGGCCAATCGGGGCGTTTAAACCGAGCTCTAATTTCACAACTTTAATTAAATTATCAGTCAACAACTATTTTCGGGTCGTGTGTGACCAAACCCATTTTTGAAACGTAAAAACGGATAACCGTGCTAGGCACGCAAAACGGGGAAAACGAACTAATAGTAATTTTAACTATTGAACTATAAACGATATCACAATCTGAGTCCGGAGAAGTGTTTCTGGGTTAACATTGCCCCCGGAACGGGTACAGTACTGGGTTAACAGTGTCCCCAGAGGTACCGGTTAGCACGGTTAAAGTTATATTAATAGTGATTGTATAGTAACGAACTTAGGGATCGTATTACAGATCCGGATTAGTAGCTGCGTACTGTGTTACCTGCTTGTTTACGATAAGGTGAGTTTCACGAGCCCCTTTTTCTGAATTGTTTTTAAATATTTTCCCGGGGCGGAAAGCATGTTACTATTGAAATGTTTAAGTACATACTGAACGCATGGATTTGCGTGTATTTATATATATTTTATTGTACGGGAATCGTACGGAAATGTACTAAGATGGTAATTGTCTGAGTTGCTAACATTGTAAGGCCCCGCAACACGAGTGATTAGCTAAAAGCCGGTAGAGTGTGAATAGTACTATTGGTCTGACAAACCCAACTGGTCCGGCATGGATTTGCTGATGTTTCCCAGCCAGTTGCACATGTCTATTTTTTTGTTATATATTTTGCTATGTAATGTTAGGCATAGCGGTTTGGGGCAGGTTCGTGGGCGGAGTATGCCACGGGGTTGTGTGTGGATAGTCAGAGGTTTCACTTGTGGGCTCAGCATAATTACATCGCTAATATATGATCATTATAATGATTTGTCACTGTTTATTTAAAATAGTGAAACTCACCAACTATTCGTAGTTGACCCGTTTTCTTTACATGCTTTTTAGGTACCCACAAACTGGAATAATTGCTACATGCTTGACGATGCGTGCTTTATGTGGAAGTTTAATGATCGTTTTGTATTAAATATGTTAATGTACTGTTGCTGAAACTGATGTGTTAACGCCTAGACGGTAACTAAACTCAGAACAATGTAATATGGTGTAAATTAATGTAGTGGTGTTTTCTTTATAAGCAATGCTGTTGATATCAGACGTGTCTGTTGCATCCCGTTTACGTTTCCGCTGCGGTTACGGGGTGTTACGGAACTTGGTATCAGAGCCATTGGTTATAAAGAATTAGGATGTCTTTAAAATATACCTAAAATATAACCAGTAGCTCAAGTTTTATAGGATCTGAATATCAACTAATAATTTATAGTGACGAGATCTGGATGAACTTGGATGGACAAGTGAGTTACTATGGTCCGGAACATAATAACAGACTTGTCCGCACGAGGGAATTCAGGGGAAGTCACGGGGAACATTAATAGGTAAAATCGGCAACATATGTGTAAGTATATGATAATATTTTTATGTGACAAAGTTGTATATGTATGTGTATACTAATTATGATTTACATTATGGAAGGAACTATATGTTTGCTAACTTGTGTACAGGTATGGATGTCGAGATCACGAAGTCTGTCAGTGGAAGAGGACCCGGAGGAGGCCAGTTCCGGGAACTCTAGGAGCTTACGCCTAGCATCCAGCACTGAGCCTAGTGAGACTAGTCGTAGGAGTACTAGCTTGTCCTCCCCTACTAGGGTTGACAGATCCCCCACCCCACCCGCACCACAGGTCACCCCAACCCATCCCAGACCTGGACCCCGCCTCACGGCGCGGATCAGTGTCCCCTATGTCCCACCTACCTCTACCCCACCCAGACCTACTTTCCACAGGGGCGAGTCCTCCCGCCCCCAGCCCGAGCCTGTGCCTCCACCCGTGTGGGGTACCCCTAGGCTGGAGAGGGATGAGCGTCCCTCCTCCGAGGCTGCATGGCTCCGAGTGCTCCACGAGCAGGTGGTTGAGCACACCATCGCCTTGACGGTGGGGATCCAGAGGAGGAGACACTTGGCGGACTGCGTACTGGACAGCCAGTACGCGATTGGCCAGCTGAGGAGGGAGGGCGCAGTGGATGATTGACCGGATGGAGACACGGATCCGGGGTTTGCTGGCGGTGTTAGTGGTGATGGTGGCAGTGTTGGTGTGGTTGGTATACCACCATGCTTAGTTGTGTTAGGGTGGTAGTAGTCAGGGTCCGCTTTTTGATACTCTGTGTAAGCAGTTAGTGGCGATGCTAACATAGAGTGAATCTTGGGTAGTTATAGTACAGCCACTAGCCCATAGGGGGTCTCTTTTGGGGATATCATTGTAGATACTTTTGGTGTATCATTCAAGCACTGACCCGTAGCGGGTTATGTCGAAATGATGCCGATGTAGGACCGATGTATGAAAACTTAATCTATGGGCTGATGTTTATGTAATGTGTACTGATGTTTATGTAATATGTACTGATGTTTATTAATGAATGGAATATGTGTTGTGTATCGAGATTGGAATTTGTATTAATTATATGTATTTTCTTAATGTTGTGTAGAATGGCACCAAAACGGTCAGCTCGAATGTCAGAAATGGATGTGGATCGTCTGATTGCTCGACAGTTAGAGGCGGCGATACCGGATATAGTATCGCGCATCGCCGCCAGTGTTAACAATACGACCAATCCAGACCCTGCGAACAATCAAACGACCACCAATAATGATGGGGAACAAAATGTTAATCCTCCACCGAACGGTAACCCGGTTCCGAGTAATGACGCACCGCCTAGGGTGGTCGTTACAGACAGTAATGGCCCTATACCTAGTGTAGAAACGAACCGCACTGAACCGACTCCTGCAACAAAGGGATGTTCAATCAAAGATTTTATGTTGTGCAAGCCCCTAGAATTTAGCGGGTCTGAGGGACCAAATGGGTTGGTTAAGTGGATTGAGAAAATAGAGTCTGTTGTGAACATCAGCAACTGCCCTGAGGATTACGTTGTTAAGTATGCTACCTGCACGTTCACGGACCATGCCTTGACATGGTGGAACACAGTGGTGCAAACTCGCGGTCAGGCAGCGACAAACCGCATGACCTGGGCAGAGCTCAAGGCCCTTGTACTGGAACATTTCTGCCCGAAAAACGAACTGCAGAAGTTAGAAAACGAATTGTGGAACCTGGAGATGCAGGGGGCAGACCACTTGGGTTATACGAACCGATTTAATGAATTGTCGCGATTGGTGCCATGGTTGGTCACCCCAGAGTCAAAGAGGGTTGAGCGTTATATATGGGGACTAACTCCAGTAGTAAGGAGTATAGTCAACTCTGGGGGACACAAGACGTTTGAGGGTGCGGTGACGCAAGCTGGTATCGTCACATACAATTTCGTGAGGAATGGGTCACTGAAGGTGGCAGGAGAGTCTGCTGGGGGAAAGCGAGGTACGTATGACAATAGGATCCAGGAGAAGCAGCAAAATAAACGTGCTAGGCCCGCTGCCCAGAACTACGCCATGACTAGTTCAGGCGGAAGGCAGGAATCGCAGAAAGGGACGTTCCCTAAGTGTGGGAAATGCGGTTACCAGCATGGTGGCGAGTGCAAGGGGGTGGTGTGCCACCGGTGTGGCAGGAATGGGCACTACGCACCGAGTTGTAGGACAAACCTAAACAATCTGAACCGACAACCGCAACCTATCCGTGCGCAGCCACCTAGGACCCAACCAGCCCGACAACAAAACCCACAAGGAAACCAAATGATGACCACCAGCTGTGCTTGCTTTGAATGCGGCAGCACAGATCACTTCAAGAGATACTGTCCGAAACTGAACCAGGGAGGAAATGGGAGGCAAACCGTGGGTCAGGCATCGTCGTCCAATCCGACGAGAGGCCGAGCATTTGTGATGGGGGCGAACGAAGCACGCCAGGACCCCAGCGTAGTGACAGGTACATTCCTCTTCTCTGATCATTACGATTCTGTATTATTTGATACGGGCGCCGATAGAAGTTTTGTCTCCGTTAAGTTCCTATCGATAGCAAACCTTCCGATTAGTGAAACCATAGAACCTTATACCGTAGAAGTCGCTAACGGTAAAACCATGATAGTTAATCAGATAGTTCGGAATTGCCCTTTTATTCTGAACGATCAATCCTTCCTGATTGACTTATTACCGGTAGAATTAGGTAGTTTTGACGTAATAGTGGGAATGGATTGGTTAGCACGTAACAAAGTGGAAATAAACTGTGAAAAGAAAATCGTCAAGATCCGGGTGTCGTATGACGAAGAGGTGTTAGTGGAAGGAGAGAAGTCGGGCACAATGATACCATTTATATCCCACCTCAAGGTGTTAAAATATATACGTCAGGGATGCGTGGCGTATCTAGCGAGCTTGACGGCCACAGATTCTGAGGAGAAACGGGTGGATGATATCCCGGTGGTACGCGAATTTCCACAAGTTTTCCCAGAAGAACTTCCTGGATTACCGCCAACCCGACATGTCGAATTCAGAATCGATTTAATACCTCAAGCTGGCCCGGTTGCTAAAGCACCCTATCGACTTGCACCGTCCGAGATGCAAGAGTTATCCAATCAGTTGCAAGAATTGTTGGATAAAGGATTTATACGTCCTAGTCATTCCCCGTGGGGTGCACCTGTATTATTCGTGAAAAAGAAGGACGGGAGCCTTAGAATGTGCATTGATTACAGGGAGCTGAACAAGTTAACAATCAAAAATAGGTACCCTCTTCCCCGAATTGATGATCTGTTTGACCAGCTGCAAGGTGCGAGCTATTTCTCAAAAATCGATCTTAGATCGGGATACCATCAGGTTAGAATTCAGGAAGAAGATATCCCAAAAACCGCATTCCGGACTCGCTACGGCCATTACGAGTTCTTAGTTATGCCTTTCGGACTAACAAATGCGCCGGCAGTGTTCATGGACCTCATGAATCGAGTCTGTAAACCCTACCTCGACAAATTCGTCATCGTGTTTATTGACGATATTTTGATCTACTCGAAAAGTAAAGATGAGCACGAGCAACACTTAAGAATAATTTTAGAGCTTCTGAATCAGGAGAAGTTGTATGCAAAATTCTCCAAGTTTAACTTCTGGTTACAAGAAGTGCAATTCCTCGGTCACGTCGTAAACCATCAAGGAATACACGTTGATCCGAGTAAGGTTGAAGCAATTAAGAATTGGCAAGCGCCTAAATCGCCAAAGGAAATCGCCAATTCTTAGGCTTAGCTGGATATTATCGTCGATTTATAGAGAACTTTTCCAGCATCGCCCAACCTTTAACTCTCCTGACTCAAAAGGATCGAAAGTATGAATGGGGAGAAGAGCCAGAAACGGCGTTTCAAACGTTAAAGCAAAAATTGTGCCAAGCGCCGATTTTAAGTCTCCCCGATGGAGACGATGGTTTTGTCGCGTATTGTGACGCATCGCGTAGGGGGTTTGGATGCGTGTTGATGCAGAATAATAAGGTTATAGCCTATGCTTCCCGACAGTTAAAAGTACACGAGAAAAATTACACTACTCACGACTAAGAACTGGGAGCGGTTATGTTCGCACTTAAAATCTGGAGACATAATCTCTACGGTACGAAGTGCACCATCTTCACCGATCATAAAAGTTTGCAGCACATATTCGATCAGAAAGAACTGAATATGAGGCAACGAAGATGGGTCGAGTTGTTAAGCAATTATGACTGTGACATCCGTTATCACCCCGGCAAGGCTAACGTCGTAGCCGATGCCTTGAGTAGGAAAGATCGGGTTAAGCCATTGCGAGTGCGAGCACTGGGGATGATAGTCCAGTCGAACCTTTCGGACCTGATTCGAGTCGCTCAACGTGAGGCGTTGAAAGAGGAACAATTGGAAAGGGAGGGACTTTACGGCAATGAGAAGAATTTCGAACAGCGCGTGGACGAAATTCTCTATTTCAAAAATCGGATTTGGATCCCGACCCTCCATGACCTTCGTGAATTAATCATGGACGAAGCGCATAGATCGAAATATTCCATACATCCGGGATCGGATAAGATGTACAAGGATGTGAAGGAGTTCTACTGGTGGCCGGGTATGAAAAAGGACATAGCAAACGTATGTCGGTAAGTGCACGACTTGTGCAAGAGTTAAGGCGGAGCACCAGAAACCCTCGGGGATGTTACAACAACCAGAAATTCCCGAATGGAAGTGGGAGCAAATCACGATGGATTTTGTGACACATCTTCCTAAAAACGTCCCGAGGACATGATGCAATTTGGGTAATCGTAGATCGATTAACCAAGTCGGCACATTTTATCCCGATTAGGAATAATTATAACACTGAGAGACTTACGCATATTTATATAAATGAAATTGTGTCTCGTCATGGATACCCATCTCAATCATCTCCGATCGGGATAGCCATTTCACCTCCAATATTTGGCAAGCTGTGCAAGAAGCGCTGGGAACCGCGCATTGATCTAAGCACAGCTTACCACCCTCAGACCGATGGTCAGTCTGAGAGGACCATCCAAACCCTGGAGGATTTGCTTCGTGCATGCGTACTGGATTTAAAGGGAAATTGGGATCAACATCTCCCACTCGTTGAATTTTCCTATAATAACAGTTACCATAGCAGTTTAAAGGCAGCGCCTTACGAAGCATTGTATGGTCGGAAGTGCCGATCACCACTCTGTTGGACTGAAGTGGGCGACACTCAGGTTATTAGATCAGACCTAGTTCAGGAAACGACCAGCAAAATCCTTGAAATTAGGAACAATCTGAAGGCCGCGCGGGATCGGCAGAAGAGTTATGCCGATACCCGTAGGAAAAACCGTTGTCGTTTGAGAAAGGTGATAAAGTGTATTTGAAGGTATCACCTTGGAAGGGTGTAGTCAGATTTGGAAAGGCGGGGAAGTTAGCCCCAAGATATATCGGACCATTCAATATTACTGCAAAAATCGGTCCCGTAGCATACCGATTAGAACCCACCGATGAACTGAGTGTAGTTCACAACGTGTTTCACGTATCGAACTTGAAAAGATGTCTGGCGGATGAGACATCGTGTTACCTTTAGAGGGTGTCCAAATAAGTGATAAGCTCAATTTCGTAGAGGAACCCATAGAAATAGTAGACGGGAAAATCAATCAACTTAGACACAATAAGATTTCGTTGGTCAAAGTTCGATGGAATTCGCAACGAGGCCCAGAATATACATGGGAACGAAAGGACGAATTCCGGAAGAAATACCC